>NC_134012.1:48248896-48575312 GCF_047716275.1 Strix uralensis
TTCATGAAAATGTAAACAGCTGGTAAGAAAGTACACTTGTTCTTAATGAACAACCTTGATTCATTAGGGCCCTGTGTGTTAGTCTCTGTGTACCAAAGGACTCTAGACCCCTTAACATATGATATGGCTATCATTATGAATTGTTCTGTTTTATCATATTTTCTGCATTATTCTAATCTTCTCCATATGAATGGAATTGCATCCCTTTTTGCTTGACAGCAAAGACAAACATCAAGGTGTCCAGAAGACAGAGTGCTATTTTATTCCTCTGTTGAAATTCTTGATGGGATGGGCAAAACATCAGCAAACGCTCAAGAAAAAACCACCTGACCCTCCAATTATTCTTGCTGGCATCTTTAGATATTTTTTATAATTTCCTTTTTGAGAAATACTGACTCCTTTGTGTCAAAAGAAAAACAAAAAACAAAAAGCAACCTCAAACTTTATTTAACTGCTACTTGGTCAGAACCTGAATTTTACAGTAGTCCTAGTTTAAATTAAATTAGTGTTCAGAATGTTATGTTTTCCCCACTAGAATCCTTGAAATTCAAGCAAAGCATACTATACTAGAATCATTATGTTAAAATGGCTATTTATGATTGTTTTAAACCAAATGGTTTGAACCAGTTTATTCCCAGGCTCACATTAAATAGCATGCACACTGCTGCTGTGTAATTGCGGCAACACATTTAGAATATTCCTTATGTGTACAGAATGGAGAAAAATCATATTGCCACGTTATTCAACATAAGAAACTACTAAAGCCTCCGATTCAAATATGCCTCTTTGAAACTATTGAATTAACAGAGTTAGATTAAAATATAAATGCACTTGTTAAGTAATCTTTTATTTTCAAAACCCATTTTCTCTTTATATTATTTATACAGTTAGTGTGTTTGACCAAGATAATCGGTATATTGTCCTCAATAGGGTAAATATCCACTGTGATTACTTTAATTGCCAGAGCAATCTTTCTCCTTTCAAAAAAGCATTGAGTCATTATTTAAGAAAAAAGTCCATTGCTGTTTCTCCAAGCACAGTGTTGTATCCAGAAGATGAGCCTGTCCTTCCTGTTCTTCTGTAAAATCATAAACTTTATGCTCCATATATACAGTAACTTACTGCAAGAACAGCATATTATACCAACCTCTCCCCCTGTGTCTGTGCCCCTGTTAGAAAGAAGGCAGGCAGGCTTACTGCCACCTGCTAACACTGAGCTGTACCCAGTGCATTCTTTGGAGTTCATGGTTGAGTATCTTGATAACAAGACAAAAATATTGTATGGTGTTCAACACATCAGAGATCAGTTTAAACGGATGGAAAGTGCAGTGTTTATTCACATTCCCAGGCACAAAACTGAGTATGTTCACTACACAGTTTGGGTGCTTAATAAGCCCAGGTCCCAATGAATTGGTTCTTGACAGTTATGAATGGAAGACTAGCTGCATTAAAGCAATGAGGGAGCTAACAGCAGGTTTGAAACTGGGTTTGAATAAATCATCAACCAAACATGGTACGGCATTGTAACAGTAGGCCAAAACCTCTACAGCCATGTGATTGCTAGTTGCCAGGAGACCACGGATCTTGGGCATTCTGAAAATATTGAAATAATTTTAGCTGTCTCAAATTTATAGAATCTTTGGGAAAATCTAATACATTTAAATTTACTAAAATATAACTACTTTGTCAGAGTGCATGTAAAGCTTTTAGACAAAATATGGCTTTTAAACTAAAACGGTTTCTTTTGCACATTGATCTGCTTTCTTCTGTATGATTTATGATGTATTTAGAAAGAATATTTGCAAAATGTGATGTGGTATTTAAAATCTTGACCGCAGTAATTCAGTGCCTCTAATGAACACATGCAAAATTATTGTTGCACTGTTAGGTGTCCCTGCTGCCATCCCTCTGCTTACATGGCTAACTTTATGCTTTAAAGTAGTCCAGTGGAGGTCAAATGCACTGCTTTCATGTTTAAATTTAATCACATTAATGAGCCTTTAAAAGCTAAGGTCTAATACTCTGTTTGCAATTACGTTTCCTGGAAAAAAATATTGTTAGATTATATTGGTGGTAGAAGCATTACATCAAATCCAGTCTTTTTTGTCCTATTTTTTCATAAGGAATGTTGCCAGGTGTGTGTGTATCTGTGCTTATCCACAGATGCACTGTATAAGTCATAGGCCTGATGTACAGTGGGACTTTTAGGCTGTCTTATTTTGTGGATGAAATGTTGAATTTAATTGAATTAAATAGATAGATGTTTATTTGTCTGATGTGTGGCCCCAGAGAGGAAAGAGTCAGTATGACTCCTCATAGGCTGCTCATCTAGCTCACAAGCCATCTTCTGAAAAAGAAGCAACATGCACTCATCACTAGCACTTACTGCACAACTTGGCGTAAGTGTAGGAGACCTCAGAGACTGTTCAGAACAGCTGGAAGATGGAGCTTTCTTTTTTTTTGATTTCTAGATCTGCCACAGATTTTCTTTTGAATGGCATTGGGCAGTTGCTTAATTTTCCTCGTAATAGGGAAGACTTCCCTTTCTTACAAGAGTCAGGAGAAAGAATTATTTGCTGAATGTAAGGCTATTGTATTTTGTGACTATAAGTACACAACTAGTTGTTAACTTGCACTAAAAGAAATAACAGGAAAAAAATCTGATTTTTTGTGAAGTGTAAATTCATGGTGTGTTTAAATTCTAGATTAAGTAGATATAATGAATACAGCAATTATATTATTTCTGTAAAATGAATTAATACAGACATAAGAATTTCTTTCAACACAATATGTTTTTGTAAGAATTCAGTCAACGGAGAATTTATTTTTTAGAAGAATTCCCTTTCTGTGAGACAGCAACAGCATAAAATAAAAACTAGGTAAATCTTGGAAGAGAGAAATAAAGTGAGTGAAACTAAGGGCATATGAAGAACAGTCACTATCCAGCAACAGCAGCAAAACAGTTTCAATTTTCTGGATTATTAATTCAAATTCACACGCACATGCCAGTTAAAATTAAAGGCCTTTTTTTACTGCTCTAGTTTAAATTAAAGATTATATTCTGCTCCACAAGTCTGAATTAAATAGCTTATTTTGCACACCAAGCTCTCATTTTAAAACTAATAAAGAAAAGACATAGCATGTACGTGCAAGCTTGAGACAGGAAGGGTCTAAATTACTACACCTGTTTCACTTGGGAGCTACTTTATTAGTGTTAACAAAACTTGGCTTTCAATTTGGCAGTCAGAAGCACATTTAGAACAAACATTTCTTTGTTTTGACAGAAAGGCTGTGGTAAACGAATGACGTTTGAGCGAGGTGTGAAATGTGAAGGTACAAAATTAACTGGTAAGATAATTACTGTTCTAATTCTGCATAAACAAGCGTTTTGAAAGTCATTAATAGTTCAGGGAAATAATGTTAGTGATTAAATAAGGTGGTTTGCAGCACTGGGCACAACTAAGCTGCTTTAATTACATTTGAAAGCAAGGGAAAGCAGCTAATTAAAATTAGCACAGGGTTCCTGAATGACCAGCATTGCATTGTTGCCCTAACCTGTTTAATTGCTTGTTTATTAATAATATGTCTTTATTTTCCCCTCTTCTGCATTTAACAAAATTATTAAAGAAGCTAAAATGTGTAAAGAGAATCTGACTATGTATACTTATCAGAATATGCAATGCAGATATAACCCAGGGAATTACTTACAAGACAAGCCAACATCACTCAAAAGTCATAACTTTTCTTCATATTAATAATGTTTTCTTCCTGAGTCACATTCATATGTCAATCATGTCCATGGACAAGAAAAACGGTCTTTGGCACAATTGCCGAATTGCAGCATTTTGTAGCTGCTTTATTTTTAAAACCTCTTGAATACTAAATTGTTAGCTAAAATATAGGTAATAAATCTAAGATTAATCAATAATAAATTATGGAAAGCAGGAGCAAAAATATCATCTAAATTAAAAGAAAACTTTATACTCTCTCAGCCTTTTTTAGCAAAACTTGTGCTAAATTGACCATCTGAAGTAGGTAGGTCTGTTCTCAGAAAAGATAAAACTCAGTATTCCAAGGTTTCCAGCATATTTGTCCTTCAGTTGAGGAATATCTGTATTAGACATTTGACTTTCTCTAACTAGTCCCTCATGAGCTGTTTCAAGTTTCACTTTATTAGCATAAAACTAAAGGAAATAGTTGGGAGGGGTGTTAATCTCCACACTTTAAACAAATATACAGTATAATACAATGAAGACAACTAAAAATAGAGTAAAATGCTAATTTATTTTTTTATATTTAGGTATAATCAAGTCAAGTTAAAGCAGACATGATGTTTTCCACATTGATTTCGTATTTATACTGTACGTCTGATGTGAAAGGCTCAGATGCACAATAATTTACATACATATACATTTTAAACAGTAAAAATTCATAAAAATGTGAAGTTCTATATGGAAAGGTAGCAGATCCCTAAGAAAGCAGGTTAAATCATGGGAATTATGCTTGTGGAACTGATAAGCAATTAAAACAAGAAGTTAATTTTAACTTCATGAATAGCAGAGAATATTCAGCAGACATTACATACATTATTTTATAGGTGCATGTTTTTCTGAACAAAGAGGAGGATTCTGCTCTGTGTTATAGGATGGTAAAGAAAGATGCAAGTCACAGATTTCAATGGGAATTTTCTGCTTCATGTCTACACACAGTATCTGATCAGCATTTTGAACCACAGTATGTAACACAAAGAACTTTGAAGGTTGTAGAGAGATAGTATTGGCAATGTTCAAGTGGTTATTGTATTTGACATCCACAGCAGAGAAAGTATGTAGTAAAACTTAAATAAATAGTGGAAGTCCTCAAGTACTTTGAAAAATATATCTTCCTAACTGTTAAAAAGCAAGCAGCTAAACAAAAAAAGTGGAGAGAAGTAGAAAGAAAATGGAAAAGAATGGGGGGAGAAAAACCCCATGAGATTAAACAAATGACCTAATTGAGTCTTACAAAGAATTTTTAGTAGCACCTCATTGCCATAACAACCATCTTGCATCATCAAAGGGATACATGACAGCTTTTTTAGTAATCAACATGGTGTATAATTAATGGTGGCATTTTTTTTTTGCTCTGGCAATGGATAAATAAAAGTTTGGTATTCTTTTTTAATTGCAAGGTTCTTTGGCCTTCTGTTAGGTCATGGTCATTGTAATTATGACTAAAACCTTTCATTAACCCTTCTATAATCTATTTCCTCAAATTAATACCTGTAAAATTGTAAAAGCCACAAAAAATCCACTATCTGAAGGACAGAGTAGCAAAACTATCAGACATTATTCCTGTAAGTGATGTAAATTATTCCTATTCCTATTCCATTTATCCTATTCCCACTTTTATTCATGTAGGGTTCTGGTAAATGTGTTTGGGGAGATTTAAGTTGCAATGGTTTAAGATATTACAGTTCCCATAATACCCACTCTGCCCCTCTTTTGGAGACCCCTGCTCCAGTGTTGGGATATATGCCCTCCCAGCTGCCATAGTCCATAGCCTGCAGTATTTTTAGACTTATAAGGAGTGTGGGCCTGCATTATATGCAGGAGAACGTTACACAACATCTCTGCTGTGAAGAGGTAACCTCACATGGATGGTAGTAATAACATCTTAAGCTTTGCACCTACCAGAGCCTTACTGCAGTCTACTGGTCTCCACTCAAAACATGACTTACCCACGTACTGCTAATGGGAACACATTTTCTTCTTCTTGACACATCATGCTGTTATCTTAGTTTTCAGAATATTGATATGACATGAAAATTATATTGCTAAAAGAAATTTTTAAGATGATTAATCAAATTGTGGAAGATGTTTTTTATTTCATGTCTTTTTGCTAGCTTCAGTTTAACCTGAAGAAGTTCTCTGCTTTGGAGTGTTTGTGTTACTAAAATATCTAAATGTGTCAAAACTTTTAATTGTTTAACCCTGAAATACCCTGAAGTTGTAGCTGTAAATGCTCTTAACCCTATTGTTTAGAGATTATCTCACTCACTTGCCCATGGCAGAGAGGAAACAGTGACTTGAACTAGGGTCCTGTACATCCAGAGCTAATGCTGTTATTGCTGGCCAATATTGTCTTTCTCCCTCTGCAAGCCTGGGCTTCTTTGTTTCCTTTTATCCTTAGTGAGGACACCAGAGCATACTACAGCAAAAAGTGTGCTCTTTATAGGATAATTTATTCCTCTGACATGTGCTAGCACTATAAATATTTTGCAATTTATTTTTATTGGTATGCAGAAAGGGCCAATCCTAAAATGTGATGAGACCCTGCAGGAGGTTCAACTACTCAGAAGTTTGCTTACAACTTAATAGAGTCAGAGAAATAAATACTTGAAGCAAGAAGATGTGACTGACTGATGTAGTGCCAGACTTGCTTTTGGCATTTAGTGAGGTAAGCGGAGTACTTTCAGCACATATTGGAAACTTCTGTATGGTACAACACAGCTGCTAGTTGCTTGTAGGCTCCTATTCCACAGTAGAACTGAGATTTACAGGGCAATAGAGATTTGATTGTATTTTATGTATTTATAATGCCATTTTAAAATATTGGAATTTAAAAAAATATAAATAGCTCCTATATTTATAAACAATTAAGGATACTAATTTGTGTGGCATATAAAATAAGCTGCCTTTATTTAGTGTTAATGAAGAACATGATCATCTTGTAGAACATCCCAACAGGGGAGTCACAACAACTTCTTAGTAGAGTGTTAGCAGTAAGCGTGACCTGATTAACTGTGGCATTTCAGTGTGTTATGGCAGTAGTGTTAAAGGAATGTGTTGAGGGAGTTTAATTGTTAAAGCTGCCATTTCTCTTGCCCCTTTGCTTCAGCATGGTCACTGCAATCATGCCTGAAACCTTTCATTAACCTTTCTCTATTTAATTCAATCTTTTGAGCTAATAGCATCAGAACATGAGATGTACAAAATGTGTGTGCCATTTTACACAGAGAAGTGCCTCACCTCCCTGCTTTCTGTAGTTGGGGAAAAAGGTACAATACTTACTGGCTTGTTAAAAGCATGTTTTAAGGGCATGATTTTGAGCACACTGGAGAGGTAGGATTGTGATGTAAGACAGTTCTGGGGCTTTTACAATACAGATAAGCACTGACAAGCTGAGTGAGTTTTGTGTTGGTGGAGGGTATATAATTGGTGAAGTGTTGTGCGAGAAATACTAAGACTAGGTGAGAGATTAAATAAAAATTAGTTGGAGGAAATAACATCACAAAGAGGTGGAGAACCTGGTGCTGATGGGGAAAGCAACTGTATCATCCTAACACCAACAAATGATGCAAAACACCCAATGAAGGCAGGTGTTCTGTAGCCAGTCTGTGACCTGCACAGAAGCAGGTTCTGCTGCGAGCTGCTTGCTGACTTTGGAGAAAGGAGAGATTAGCAAAATCCTGAATACTGTTGGAAAGCTAGCAGGTTTTGTAGTAAATAGAGCTCAAATAAACAAACATGCTACTTGTATCTACCAGTTTAGACAGGTTAAATGTCAGTTGTGTTAGTGCCAGCCCATGAGGTCTTCATTGCTCCTTATGGTAAGAACCTTTCTAGGTCATATAGCTGATATTTGAGTGCACCTGTCGTGGGGCAAGGTGTGAGCATCAATAATCTACCACTGGCCGACTATTGCCAGCATCCTTAACACCTCTAACCCAGATTTCAGGTCATGCAAAGAAGCATTGATGATCATACAGAAGATGATTCATTTGTTTCAAAAAAAGGGAAGCAAAAATCCAGATTTATATATTTTGTAGTGTTTAGCAGTTTCGCCATATGTGGAATATAATGAGCAAGGGTCAAGGGAATCATCCATGTTCCTTTCTGTAGGCTTACAATGGACAACTTCTATTCACTTCAGAGTGTATTCACTTGAGAAGGAGGAACCTAACAAGGCAAGATATTTTGTCCCAATCATTGTTAAATATTAATTGTGCTGCATAAAGTTGTCATGAGTTTCTGCAGGCTCAAACAGCAGTAGTATATGGTATATTCTGAAACAATGCAGCATCTGTATTTGAAATAACTATTATCTACTTCTGATCTAGAGGCAAAAAAGTACATAAACGTACAAGAAAGTACATTTTAAGCATGGTGGAGGTGACAATGATGTATGAAAGACAAGAATCTGGAAGCCGTTTGGAATTGATGGCTAATTAATACCCAGCATATAGGTATATGCAATATCATGAGTGAATTGTGTGCAAATGCCCAGGTTAAAACAACCCTTTTCAACATCCAGCTGGCCTAAAGCTGCCCCTGCCTCTCACAGATATAGATAGGGCCATATCAGTCTGTGGTTTTGGAACTGTAGAAATAACAGACAATCATGGACATCCAGTACTAGAAATAACAGCATGTATTCTAGGCAGAGCAAGTGAGTATGAATCGCTTGGGGAAGTCTGCTCCTTAATTTGGCAAACAAGTCAATCCATAGGTCCTCCCAGGCTGACACCTAATGACATTAAAAAAAAATCTCACCCTCTGACTCATGATCTTAATTCATTCCTGTTGTACCTTGAACAAAATAATCTGGAGGTGGAAACAAATCATATCCTCATTTCAAGTAGATCTGGTGAAACTGTTTGCCATATGTAGGCATAACAAGTTCATGCCTTGCTATTTTCACAACATAAGGTAGTGAGATGCACATCAGACCTTGTCATCTAACAAGACAGATTTCCTTACAATGAAGTGGAGAGACCCTAATGAATCAAACATGAATGGATTTTGAGACTTTGATACTCATAACTTCCTCTCATATGAATGTGATAGGGGGAAATGGAAGAACTCTGATTGACTTTACTGGGGCAGGATTTTATTCATAGAGGAAAGAATTAAAAACCTCAAACATTATGGAATCTGGTACAGCTGTAACAACTGTGCTCTGCTGCTACCATAACTGTGCTTTACAGGAGTTATCTGCATAAGGTAAGAAGATAATGAAGACATCTGATAAAATCAGACCACTGTCACTGAATTTGGAAAGCCAAATAAAAAAATGTCCAATCTAAAGGAAGACAAAATGAAGATGGTGCTTAGAATGCCAGTCAGAAGAGCAAGCCATCATGCATTGTAAATCAATCAAAATGAACAAGTTCATCTTCTAGAAGGCACAACAGTTGCCAATACAATCTGTATAAATGACTGGAGAAAAGTTAGTACTCTAATAACTAACATCAGTAGAACCACTTTGGTAGGGAATCAAAAAATGAGAGAATTATCATCCCAGCAGAATAAATGGTGGGCTCGAGCAAGAAAAAAAACCCACATGAAACCCTGACATTTTTGGTGCATTCTTCTTTAATGGATCTGAGTACACAGTAACTACAGAAACAGCAAGGACATGTGGACTGATTTGCTTACCAGAGCCCAGTAGATAATTTTCATATTAAAATCTGAGTTACATTTTTTGTGTTCTAGATTATAACAGTGTGTGTCTGAGTCGTGCTTTTTAACCAGTTTTTTCTCTCTAGTCTACTGCCTAGCATTTGTGCCTAATCCTACACTTTTGGAAGTTGTTGGTCGAGCTCCTATGGTATTAAGCAATTATTAGTGATCTCTCAGAGCTGTACTGAGTTGTTTTAATTAACATCACATATGTCAAATAATGCCATTTGTGATGGTCAATTTATGTCTCTATCTGCCTACCAGTAAATGTATTCAGACTACTAGTCCATCTTAGAAGCCAATGAAAAAGAAAATATTTTTTAGCATTCAAACCCATCAACCCTTCCAGATTTTCTACTTGTTTCTGTAATAGTAGCACAAACAGCAAAGTATTTTTTTTCCATAGAGCTATAATGGCATGAGTTGGACACGTCTGTTCTGAAATCACCTGGCTTTGGGGCTTTAAGTAGGACCTTTAACATTGTTATTTGTGTTTAATTTTACATAACATTGAAATGTTACCTTGCCCTAAGCTGTGGAAGTGAAGTGCTAAGGCTTGGACAATAAGCCCAAGCCAGAGTTGACCTATAGATGAATCCTGTATGTTTTATAATTGACAAGCATTGTATCAATAGGTATTGTACTAAAATTATAACAGACCACCTGTCCGGATGTAACAGGTGGGAATATTGAAACCTGAACAATAAGTCTTGAACCGAAATTGCTAACTCCGTATGTAGTCATTAGTGAGATATGTATAGAAAATGTAACTTAAACATCATAAAATATGTATCCTTCTTTGTGTGTGTAAACAAGGTAACAAGGCCACAATAACAGGGCCACAAAGACAGTTGTCTGGCCCTGTGACCTGGTGTGTGACCTTGCTCATAAATCACCTAGATAAGCTGGGAAAACTCCCTTAGTTTTTTCCCTGAGCCCCGGCCAGGCTCTGGGAAAATCTAACGTGAGACTGACTTCAGATATTTCCGCTTAAAACAAAAGGTGCCAGCTATTCTGGCTTACTGATTTCAGGTATATAAGGCTGGGCCCGCTCACAGCGACTTTGGAAGCCTCACCTACGGGTGGACGCACCGCGTAGGATTTCCCACTTGCAGGGAAAGGTTCTCCAAACCCTCGCTGTAACCGGGGCTCCCCAGCGACTGCGGATCTGGATGATGGTAACGTATGCAAGTGGTGATGGATCTTTCTTAATCACTATTCTCTCTCTCTCAGGTAGTAATGACTTGATGCATTACCCTGTATTTTCCTATTTGTTTAAGTGCACTATTCTGTCTTTTCTTACTGTATGTTTTCTGTATTATTCTGTTATATTATTTAGTTATTTCTAGTAAAATACGCCTGCTCTTTTCACTCTGGTGTCTGAGTTTAATTGATATCCCTGATCAGCAAAATATAAATTGGTGTCAGAAGTGGGATACAACAAAAATGCCATTATTTAAAGTAACTATTGGATGTTTTATATTGTATGAAAAGGTACCTATTGAAAAAGGAAAAGAAACTACAAATTCAAGTAAACGAGGGTGGATTTCATTAACTGCATGTATAAAACAACACCAGAGTGAAGAGAGGCTGTTGTTAGAGCACTCCCAGATGGAGCGACAGATATGTGATTTGCAGAATCAAATAGTGATATTACAATGTCAGAGTAAGTTGTTTACTGATAAGCTGGATATTTATCAGACAGTGGCGGAGAAAGCTGCGGTGCGAGTAGCACAATATAAGTATAGGAAAAGGAGAAACTGTAAAAAAGTGCATGCAGAAGCGAGTGTGCAGTGGGATCCTGGTAGAGATCCTAATAGTGGCAAGCTGTGAGGAAGGATATGATATAGGATTATACACAGTATGAAGTAAATGATATAATTGAAAGATTTAAGCAGAGACCGGGGGAATCCTTGCTCTCTTGGACGGTATGTTTGCAGGATCAGGGAGTGGCAGGGGTAACCCTAGATGCAGGAGATTCTAAAAAGTTTTTGATTTTAAGTTCAAATGCTTTTGTGCAGGATACATTTCGAAACAATGATCAGGATATTAATTTGTTAACACTGGCTACTCTGGGATGTAATACCAAATATCCTCCAGAGAATGATTGGCCGACATCTGACCGTCAGTGGTGTGCTTTGCGAGATTGTATACAGCGAATGAAAGAGGAAGGGATGAAAGCAGCTATTTTTGTAGGAGACGCTGACTTTATGATGTGGCATCTTTTGCCGGTCACTATGAGAAACAGAGTGATTAAAACCATTCCACCAGCATATAAAAATGTAATTATGCCCCTTTGCATTAATGAAATGGGGGATCCCCTCGATGAAGTAATAGAAAAAGTGCAACAGTTATGTGACCTTGAAGAGTGGGGCCCCCGAGGGAGTGCAGGGAATCGAAATACTCGAGACAGCCCTAAAGGCAGTGAAAACAGGATTTCTCGTAAGGAAATGTTTACGGCTTTGTTAAAAGACAGCATGTCTCATGAAAAAATTTATGGTGTTCCAACTAACGAGCCGTGGCGAATATATACACAGAGAGGGCTGAATAAACCTAGCAAGAGAGTGCAGAGTGCTAAAACTAAGAATCCAGGGACACCTCAGCCTACGGCACCCCTTCTCGAACCTCATCAGGACCCTCCATCTGCCCACGGAGGGCCCCCCGTGAATAGGTCACCGGTTCCGGGGGTGAAACAGGATTGGGCAGCGTTTTCTGACTTGTACCCTTTGCAGGAGGCAAGGGAGGTGAATCAATATTATAATCAGCACATATGAATTAATGGCCAAGCTCCAGGGCAGTGGGTGCAGAAGGACCAATGGCCCCATGTAGAACTTAAAGTGGTTTTTTTGGTTGGTTTTTTTTTTCCTTTTGTTGTTATTTGTTTGGTTTTTATTTAGAACAACCAGTCCCCACAAACTGTAAATGTCCTAATTGAGACTGGAACAGAGGCCTCCTTAATATATGGGAATCCCAGGAAATCTAAAAGACAACCTGTAATTATTACAGGTTTGGGAGGAAAATAAATTAAAACTGTACAAACACAAATGGAAATGAAAACAGGAAACCTCCCAAATTATATTCAGTCATGATTGTCCCCATTCCTGAATATTAAATTAATATAGACATTCTAAAAAAAAAAAAACTAACTTTAAATCTTTCTGATAGTCAGTATCAATTTGGAGTTAAACCCTGTATTAGTACCAGACCTGTTACAGTCAGCAAAGTAAAAAAAATGCCTCCTGAGCAGATCCTGGCTGCAACTAAGTTAGTTACAATGAGGCAATATAGAATTCTGGGAGGACATGAAGAGATATCACAGGCAATTAGAAATTTATTAGATGTAGAAGTTTTGAGGTGGCAGTCCGATGTGGCCTGTCAAGAAAAGTGATGGATCCTAGAGAATGACAGTGGATTTTAGAGAAGTAAACAAACATACTGCACCGCTTGCAGCAGCTGTGCCAGACACTGTCACTTTAATAGAAGAAGTTCAGAAATATCCAGGAACTTGGTATGCTGTAATAAATTTACCTAGTGCATTTTTTTTATTTATTTTTTTTTTTTTTTACTATCCCAATTGCAGAAAAGCATTTGCTTTCACAAGGGTGGCTGCACAGCCCCACTATCTGTTATAGAATTGCTGAACACTTAGATAAAATACAGTTGCCTCCTCACACACAATTAAGCCACTATATAGATGATATTTTGATTCAAGAAAATGATGAGGAGGAAATACAACAAGTTCTTGAATTAGTGGTAGATCATATGAAACAGAAGGGTTGGGAAATTAACTCTGCAAAAATCCAAGGACCGTCTGAGACAGTGAAGTTTCTGGGAATTCAGTGGCATTGCGGGCATCAAGCCAGCCCCACATGGCCCTGACCACCCCAGAAATCCATCTTATTTTCCAGGACAACCTGTCTTAGTCAAACTCCCCATGGTGGGAGCAGTACTATTGGTATTGGATACCCAAATAAACAAGTGTACCTGGAAAGCCAAAGATGCTCATGGAAAGGAGCACAAAATTAATACAAGGTGGATTATCCCATCTTTCTAATAATAACCCATTTCCGGTTCTCAAAATGAACCGAGAAGCTTTTCTTTCCTTTTTCTTGCAGGTAAACCCCCTGGAGAAAGGTATCCTGAGTCACAACGGGGGATCCTTATGTGAATTTAAATTTTTGTATAGTGTTGATATTCACTGTCTTATTAATATTTCTAGGATGTATTGTCTATCATTGCAAAAATTGCTTTGGGTAACTGTTCCCCTCTCCCTTGGTTCTGTGGGAAGCTCCGGCTTCCTAAGTGTTAACCAAGAATGGGAGGAAAACGAATTTGTGGGTTTAAGTCATTCTGTTACCAGTATTATGAACAAACAACAGACACCAAACCAGGGCAAGGTCCCTTTGCTAATGGGGCCTGGGCTTTAAAAGGTCATTACTGGACCCATGAAGGCGAGGTGGAGGTATCAAGACCTGAACCACACATGCACTCTGGGCTGGGGGCATGGAAATTCATTTTCCTGCTGCAAAGGCAGACCCTAGCTACAGCAAGCCAGACCATCTTCAGCTCCACAATTGACAGCAACAACCAGAATATTTTCCCTTGTGATATGTATGTGTTGGTCTTATAAGTGTCCATGTAAAACATCCTGTAATTGTACTTGTTCATGCAGACAACCACCTTCTCCCCCCAATCCCCAAGGACCGGGAGCACATCCTTAGGCCCAACCTGGGACACATTTTGATTAAATATGTTTGGTTAAAATATTGTTAATTGACATTGTTATTGTTACTGTTACCTTTATTATATGTTTGGTTAGGATGTTGTTAACCATTGTCAGTGTTAATATTGGTTTATTTGTTATTTGTAGTGTTATTGCTCATTTACCTTTGTTTAAATCTGGGATAGAAGTTTCTAGACCCAGATGACACATACACTTTAGGATAAAGGGGTGTAAAAAGTGATTTTCCTGCTGCGTATGCTGACACAACTTTGGCAGACCAGGGCAACAGACTGCGTGGACTACCAGAGCCACAAACACTCAGTGGTATATTACCAGAACCGCAGAAAAATAATGGATAATATGTTAATAATAATTTCAATTCACTTTATAACCTTAACCTTGATAATCATTTTCTTATTTGTTCTTATAATACATCTTTTTTGTCCCTGTGAATGTCAATCATGTGAGCTACCGTTGTGTTCTTCTACTGATTCCTCGCAACCTTAAAATCGGTTTGTAGAATGTTTTGGTTTTGTAAAGTTAGTTAATTTTAAGCATGACATGTTTGTTGGAGATGTTGTTAACTATATGCTTGTTAACTGAAGATATTTGTATTTGTTAAAGATATTGTTAGTTATATGTTTATTAACGGAAAATTTATATATCTGTTAAAGATGTTATTAGTTATATATTAGCCAGAAATATCGTTAGTTGTCATGTTGCACGCTATTTCTGTCCTTTCTTTCTCTCTCTCTTTATATCTCTATCCTTCACACCACCACGAGGACAGCAATGTCAAGCCATGGGGCAGTGTGACAGACTATATTGCCTCGACATTGCTGCTACACCACTACCACTACCTGGCCTCAACAGCCTGTCGCCATGAAGGAGTACGCTCTGAAGGAGATGAATTGTCCCCGAAGAAACCACCATATCCACCTGAAGCCAGGCCTGCCAAGCTGCACTTGTGCACGAGCCAGGTGGAGAAGAAATCAGGGTGAGGAAGGTGTGCGGAAACTGAAGACACCGCAGGCCGACAACCTCCTCCAGCACGACCACTATAAACACCTGGACATGTGCGCCTGGAGGAACAGGGGGCGGCACGTATGACAATGAGCTCCGTGGAAATGGGCAGACTCTTTGGAGAAATTGTGGGGACTTGGACAATAAAAAGACTGCGTACTCTTGTCTCAGGGCTCAGAGCTGACTAAGCCAACAGGACATCACTGGATTCGTGGTGGTAACTGATTTTGCTGCATCTCTTCTGTTTGCTTGCTTAGGTATTCTGACTTTTTCTTTCTTCTTCCCTCTATCCTATCACTATTATTACTTGTTACAGAAAATAGAGTTTGCACGGTTGCATGGTATCTAACCTCCTTTGTGTCTTAAGATCACAACTGAGATCGTTTAAAAACCCTCCCTGATATTGGATCGGGATATGCCTGACAAAACATCATCAAATGATGAACGGAAACTAATGTCACTAACCATAGAAGTGGTTTGAGAACCATGATTCACCTATAGGTCAAAGGACCGAATGAAGTGCTAAGGCTTGGACAATAAGCCCAAGCCAGAGTTGACCTATAGATGAATCCTGTATGTTTTATAATTGACAAGCATTGTATCAATAGGTATTGTACTAAAATTATAACAGACCACCTGTCCGGATGTAACAGGTGGGAATATTGAAACCTGAACAATAAGTCTTGAACCGAAATTGCTAACTCCGTATGTAGTCATTAGTGAGATATGTATAGAAAATGTAACTTAAACATCATAAAATATGTATCCTTCTTTGTGTGTGTAAACAAGGTAACAAGGCCACAATAACAGGGCCACAAAGACAGTTGTCTGGCCCTGTGACCTGGTGTGTGACCTTGCTCATAAATCACCTAGATAAGCTGGGAAAACTCCCTTAGTTTTTTCCCTGAGCCCCGGCCAGGCTCTGGGAAAATCTAACGTGAGACTGACTTCAGATATTTCCGCTTAAAACAAAAGGTGCCAGCTATTCTGGCTTACTGATTTTTAGGTATATAAGGCTGGGCCCGCTCACAGCGACTTTGGAAGCCTCACCTACGGGTGGACGCACCGCGTAGGATTTCCCACTTGCAGGGAAAGGCTCTCCAAATCCTCGCTGTAACCGGGGCTCCCCAGCGACTGCGGATCTGGATGATGGTAACGTAAGCAAGTGGTGATGGATCTTTCTTAATCACTATTCTCTCTCTCTCAGGTAGTAATGACTTGATGCATTACCCTGTATTTTCCTATTTGTTTAAGTGCACTGTTCTGTCTTTTCTTACTGTATGTTTTCTGTATTATTCTGTTATATTATTTAGTTATTTCTAGTAAAATATGCCTGCTCTTTTCACTCTGGTGTCTGAGTTTAATTGATATCCCTGATCAGCAAAATAGGAAGACACTGCTATCCTTTCCAGTAGTCACTTTTTAGCACCCTGTCCTTGACTTCATAATCCTCAAATACCAAGCTTGGAAATCTGCTTCTGGCAGAACAGGATCTCTTCATCTTTGGGGTCACGTTCCAGGCTTTTGTTCAGTCCCAAGTTCTGTTTAGATTTATCTTCAGTATGTCTACTTGAATATTCAAAAAATAATCAGCTACTCTAATTTGATTTTTTTAAAGTCATGTAAAAGACTGATTTGCTTTGACAGGTGGATCAGAAAAAGAATTGGAGCTATTTTATCTGGACCTAATTAAACAACCTTCATTACTGGCAGGTATGTGTTTGTGATGACTAGAAATTAGCTTGATTGGAATTAAAACTCAAAATATAAGGCATTGAATTGACTTGTTTTTAAAAAATATATGGTTTAAAAATACATCTCTGAAGTACATTTTTAAATGTGGCAAGTGCATGTCTAAATTTTAAATATCTCATCATGCCCAATTCCACTTTGTATTTTATGTTAATGGCACTTGTCACAGGTATTCATGAGGATATTGCCAACACTCATAAAATGGCACCACACCAGTTCAGAACTACGAGACTTTAATAAAACATTAGCAACAGTCCATTTTTCCTCTTGCAGGCACAGAATTTCTGCAGTATTTTGTGTGGTGTATTTCGGGTGAATTTCAGTCATGCAAATGAGGCCAGCATGAGGCAGATGCAATGCTTTTGCCCTCAAAGAGTGTTTTGGTGAGTCTTAAAGTAATGCATGTATGTCGGTCCTCTCTTACCTTCACAGAGCCCAGTTATTTTCCACTTGTAAAATGAACTCCATGTCTGTTGAATTGAGGGAACATTTCTCTCACTGCCCATTGCAACTCCAGCCTGTGGAATAGATGTCATGCCTCCTCAATGTCACTTGAATGGCATGCTAAAGTCATTAAATCCTATGATAAGTTCTGTCTGTCCTATTTGCCTTCTCCTGTGATGAAACCAGGCATAACTTTTTAGTAAAGTCTTCCAATGACCCTGACTGTTCACTCAGTCCAAATATGCTGCCTGAGGGTTTCAACACCTATCTTAAAAAAACTAAATGTACGCATACAGGTCCATTCTGCTGAGATACTTGAGTGCATATTGCACTATTAAGCACATCTATATCATAGCTTTCTATGGCTGTTCTGATTATGGAGAGTTTAGGGCAAGACATCTTGGAAGAGATTTTTCAGAGCAATTGAAACATTGTTCTGTATGAGTACTAAACAGCTGGTTCAACAGCTCTTGGTATAGATATGATGTAGCTGTTAAGAGGAGAGTATCATGTGGAGAGGAGATGAGAGTATCATGGGGAGCTAGCCAACAAAATAAATACAGCTTTCTTTCAAATAAAAAATAATAGTGGAGTAATGTTGTCTATGCCAAATGGAAATATTGTATGTTTATCTCAGTTTCATGGACATAAAATGCTGCAAAGTGTGTTAAAAGTCCAAATGATATTTTTGAGAGGCATTTTGCATTCTCCCCTATAGATAAGGGATGTGAAAAATCCTGCATTAGAAAAGCAGCTCCTTGGAACAGGATATATGAGGAAGTTCAAGCTATTCTGGTTATTGTCAACACTAATATAAGAATAGAATATTCTCCCTTTCAGCCTCAGATGATGGCAGACAAGTAAGGACTGTGTTTTGCTAATTATACTCTTTAAACTATGTCATGTAGGGGGATGCAGCACTCATGCCAGTTACATGAACAGGAAATATGATTTGTCCTTCTGAAGGACAAAAATGCATATATGCAAATCCTTAGGTTCTCTTTAGCTAAGGAGAGGCATTAAACATGACCATAAAATCAAAGACTAACTCTATGAATCCATAGTGCAAATCTGCTGGATAAAATTAAGTCCATTTTACCAGTTTAGGATGTAGCTTACCAATTTAACAAAAGCATGTGTTTAAACTTTGAATTTCCAAAATGTGTCTAATTAAAAGTCCCAGGATGAGAGTACATAATAATGCAAGAGATTACATTTTTAAAGCAAACATGAAAACAACTTAATAATAGCAGTAAATGTCCTCCTGCTTTCTCAGTCGATGACTACACTGTCAGAATAGCCCCCAAAGAGTTGAAATTTCTGCTGTCTTTTCCACCTCTTTCCCAAGAAGAGCTTCTTACTTGTCTGAGATGAGTATACATATTAGTCCGTTTTACTGGGTTGACTTACAAGCGTTGTCTTCGTGCAGTCACAAACATCTATTTGCAAAACTCCTGTGCATTAATTAATCTTACACGTTGGTCAGTGCCTGTGAACCTTATTCAGTAATGACTTGTGCACTAGTTAACAGGGAATTCATTTAGAACGGGAAGTGAAACAAACCAACAAAGAGTGCATGTATCATTAGTTTCACCCCTCAGATATTTCTTTTCCCATATGTTTTGGCTAACTGTACCACGCTATGATCAATGTGCAGACCATGAAAACAGACAAAACCAGCTGAAAAAGCAACCTTGTGCCTCTTTAAGAAAAAGGGAAAACTTTTCCAATTGATTTAGTGCTTCATAAATTAGCCTAGGGACAGCTTTAAATTGTGCTGTTATTATGCATACAGGATTCTACTCATCTAATAATTTTGCTATTCAATAAAAAAAAAAAAGATGTTTTGAATAGCAACCAAACATGCCATAAAAATACACTATCCACATTCTGCAAAGAGCGAAAATGTAAATGAATGGATTGAAAATGTCCCCAATATGATTTCTTTCTTGTTGACTTTCCAATTTATTTTTTCATGGGGAAAAAGATGTACTGGGAAATAGAATGCATGATCTACAAGTAGGAGTTTAGGGAAGTCATTATATACCCATTAGTTGTGTGCATTTATTAAATCTGTCTGGTAAAATTAAGGGAGCTAAAATTTTATGTATTTATTTCTGTCTAGTGTGCCTAGTGTATCTTGTATGCCAGTCAGCATTTAAGATAAGCAATTAATTGACCATATCAGAGAACAGAAGCCTTGGCCTGGGAAGGATATATCCACCGAAGAAACTCTCCTGAGATTCTGTATTTGTGGTCCCTGAGTGAGTTTGGGATGCTATCCATTTTAATTGAAAGATCAAAGTCTTTTATGACTATCTTTCAAAAACTATAGGAAATATAAACAAATACTTCCTCAGCATTTTCATTCAAGCTCTAGGAAATCCTGCAGGCTGTCCTGGAAAGGGGCACCAAATCTGTAGATATGGTGTTTGGCCAGTGCATAGTCCTGAGTCTTTACTATGGCTATAAGACCAGTTATTCATCCCCTAAGGCCCATGGTGATGAGAATATTTATTTACTAAGATACTATCTTAATCAAAGCAAAGCCAGAAGAGCTCCTTTGACTGTATATCTTGGCCTGAGCCTATCCAGTAAGGGCCCTAGGGTTTTTAATAAGTACCCAAAACCCTCTTACATTAATCAATTCTCCCAGTTTAGACTTACTGATATTCATGGGAGATGCCAGGATTTGCATCTTAAATTTTTACTGGCCAAAAAAGAAATACAGATAGTATCAGTAATAGATGTTTATTTTATGCCTTTCCCATAAGAAAGGGGAGTGGGGACTTCTGCTAACAGTGCTCTGCTTTCGGTGTGTCTTGCTTTCTATTATAGTAGCATCCAAATGTGATTAGTAAGCATAAGGAAAGTGAAAGCAATGGACAAGTAAGCATTTGCTTGTCACAGACCACTTGGTTCACTCTGGGATGGTGGAATTTAAACCCAATAGGGTTAGAACTAGATTTTCTTTTAAAAGAATGCTCCAAAGATCCTGGGTATGGATGCCTCAGTCTTGCCTTGGTCATCTGTCTAAGATTTGGTAAAAGGGCTTTCTGAGCATGAATGTGAATGAATCACAGTCTGGAAAGAAATAATCAGTGATGTTACACATAATATAGCACAGGTTCTGTCAGACACTGCCCCTGTCCCTGGAGGCTAGAAAGAACCAAATGAAAGTGGCCATGATAATAGAGGCTAATGTCATAACAGCATTGAGCTATTGCCAAAGATGGAAACATTCCCCAAATGCTGCACATATTCCAGTGGAAATAAAAAGTTTATAGTCTTTCTGGCATGTGTTATCAGCAGCCACAAGGATCTGGTTCAAAAACCAAAAGATTCCTCTGGAAGTTAGCAAACATATCAATCTGAGCCTCCCCTAAGTAAACTAGTTAAAATACACTTGCTTACTGCCCTTACTGGGCAATAGTTACATTTCTACAAGAACTGACTAGGCACAGGACAAAGAACACACAATTCTTTAAAAGAATCTTTAAAAGAAAGAAACTTTAGTTTTTGCAATCACAGCCTTAGTTTATACGAACAATATGTTAAAAAACTACCCTATAGTCCCAGAAGTGCATTCTTTGGTCTTTTGCACTTCTTTTTAAGCTGCTTCTGTAGAAAGAGAAGGTGGCAAATGAAGGACAAATTATTGTTGCTGCCCTGTTTCCTGCACTCCCCTTCCCTTCCCTTCCCTTCCCTTCCCTTCCCTTCCCTTCCCTTCCCTTCCCTTCCCTTCCCTTCCCTTCCCTTCCCTTCCCTTCCCTTCCCTTCCCTTCCCTTCCCTTCCCTTCCCTTCCCTTCCCTTCCCTTCCCTTCCCTTCCCTTCCCTTCCCTTCCCTTCCCTTCCCTTCCCTTCCCTTCCCTTCCCTTCCCTTCCCTTCCCTTCCCTTCCCTTCCCTTCCCTTCCCTTCCCTTCCCTTCCCTTCCCTTCCCTTCCCTTCCCTTCCCTTCCCTTCCCTTCCCTTCCCTTCCCTTCCCTTCCCTTCCCTTCCCTTCCCTTCCCTTCCCTTCCCTTCCCTTCCCTTTTATGCAGTTCATCTATGACTGATTAAGTCAGAAAGTTTACAAGTGAAGTTTCAATCCTGGCTTCTAGGTTTTATAGCTTGTAAAGGAAAGTGTTCCCTATCCTTTCCATCTTCCTTCCTTAAGATTCAATGCTTCTCTGGGGCGCTACTACCTTTGGTTGGGATGGCCAGGCTAGTTACAGAGCTGATAGCCTTGCTCTTCTTATGCAGAGTACGTCTTGCAGTTGTTGCTGCTCTTTCTGTGTTTCCCTCATGATGCTGAATGTGTTTTCTAAAGATCTGGCCTCACTGTTAGTGATTTCATCAAGTGTTTGCTAGGGGGAGGTAGTTTTTTTCTGCTGCCCATATTACTTTGTTCTTATGCCTTGTGGCCCCAGTAAATGCCTGTTGTGTGGGCATGGTCAGAATGATATAGGGGACACTTTGAGTGCAGTAATGAATAACTGGGTTTCTTAGGGGTTGTTCTGGCCACCAGCCTATAAACATCCTCCCTCTTTCTTTGTCCCAAAGGATGTTTAAGCAGTTTAAATGAAGTAGAACAGCGTCAATGAGCAATACTGATAAAGACTTGCCTCTGAGGATCTTATATTGCCTGGGAGGAGGGAGACCTAAGTTCAGTCATTGCTGCAAATCAGGCAGGGGAATTGACAGTGTGTCCTGAGTGTTACAGCAATGGCTAGATTTACTAGGCTGAGTGGCAGCAACATGGAACCCTCAGGTTTCTGCGTTCTGTGTGGGGTTGGCTGTACTCTACAGACAGCTGTCTGATGAACTCTGTTGACATGATGGATAAGTGTCTTAATTTTTGAAGGCTGTCAGGTCTAGGTGTGGATCAGTCACCAAGCTGCTTCACATGGTCACATTTAAGCAGTTTCCAGTCTCGCTACCAGTAGAAATTCAGGGGCCTTTGTGAAGGTACTGCAACAGAACAGTGTTTTTTAAGAACCCCAATGGCACTTAGAGAATGGATTTAAGAATCTAAATCACTTTTACCCTCAAAGTGTGATGCCAATAAGGAAGTAAGAACTTCCTGTTCTTACCTGATGTCTACCTGGCAGTCTGAAAACACTGAAATGCTCCTCAAGAGGTCTCATCACTAAGAGATGCAGACTTCTAAGGAATAAAATTTTCCTGCTTCTACCTATTTTCTTAAGCTGGATATGAAACATAGGCCAAAGGATTTCTCTGAATCACTTCTTCCTTCCAGTCATATAGTGGTGGTAAAGCTAGAAAAAGTATTTTAGGGTGACACTCAAACCATAGTCCTCCTTTGCTCTGAATGATCAGTACTGTGATGTTCTGTTACCTGACGGACAGAAAACCATATATGTATAGTAAAGGATTCTGATAGTGTAAATTCTGTCTGAAAATGTAGGTCTTTGTTAAAAATACAGTTAGCTGTATGCATTAGGATTACGGTGCTAGTTTTAGAGTGTGGAATAAAATTCAAAACCAGGAGCGTTTTCCAAAGATAATTGACTATTTAGCAAACAAAGTTAGAAAAAGGTCTCCTGCCATCATTCAGACACATGACTCATTGCTGGCATCCATTTTCCCTGGGGTAACAGGAAACAGGGAATTCAGAATGCTGGTTAGAGTCCTACATAAATTACTTCATATCTAGTGACATGACCTCCTGAAGCAGCAGTCTGGCTGCAAAGTGTCTTGTAGCTCTTATTTTTTTCTGCTAGGGCATCAGAATTAACTCTTCTAAAATTCAATAAAAGCAGGTAATGAAAAAAAAAAAAAAGAAAAGAAAAAAGAAGGGAAAGGTATGAATTTCTGCAGTTGAAAGAATAAATTCCAACAGATAGCAGTGAATTTTACCTTTTCTGAATATGTAGAAGGCAATTAGATCTTCTTACTATAGAAA
The DNA here is from genome assembly GCF_047716275.1 of Strix uralensis. Classification (NCBI taxonomy): domain Eukaryota; kingdom Metazoa; phylum Chordata; class Aves; order Strigiformes; family Strigidae; genus Strix; species Strix uralensis. Next base: position 48,272,189 of record NC_134012.1, read on the forward strand.
CACAAAGAAAATTCTCTGGGCAGAGGTGGTGTGAGGTAAGTACATATGGTGTGTACCCTATGGTTGGAGTTTCAGAGGTGCCAGAGTAGCATTCAGATACTTGGAAGATGCTAAACTCTTCTAGTAGAGTATTTTATGCTATTCAGTCACTAACTAACACATAATGACTTCCAAGGAACAATGAATATTAGCTCTGTTTGCTGTAGTCCATTGGACTAGTTCTGAGAGACTACAGAACTTTTCATGTGGTGGTTGGAAAGTCTGCCTGTGTAGACATGACATTACAAACTGAAAAGTAACCTCTTTCTTTCCATTTGGTGCAAGTATAGCCCAAAATTCCTTCTTCTGAAATACATCAAATTGAAATAATGGTGCTGAATGATGAACAAGTCTACTTCCTCTACCACATGTAATTAATTTTCTTCCCAAATACCTGACTAAGTCTTTGCAGGTAATTGGTAGTTAGGTAATCTGCCTATTAATTTCTTCATTTCTAGCCAGTCTCTAGTTAATAATCAATAGTCCCCTTTTCTAATGAAGAAATGGCCTTGACATTCTGGCCTTTTTGGATCTTTTGACTAAGATACAATGTCTAATTTCAAAAATAATGGTACTGTAAGTCTTATTTTACTATTCTTCCGTAATAATAAGATCTTTGTCTGCTTCCAGAATTTATACCCTACTATTAAATAAGGAAAATCTTTTGTACAGTAGGTGTAAAATTACATCACTGTCAAGCCATTATTTTAAAAAGAAAAAAATCAGGGGTCCTGTGCTAAGATTAAAAATCAGAAGTGAGTTACATTGAAAAAGTCTACTGCAAAATGATGGTACCCACTGGCAAGTCTTCCACAGTAACCTACAGAAACCTTAACTTTGTCTGGTGTTGCAAACGTAGTTATGGTTGACATTTTTGTGTTTTGAATGTCAATTTCAAAAGCAAGGTTTCTGGAAATGGCATTAAAACAAGGACTTCTGAATTTTTTTGAAATAGATTTGGGGAATTCATGCCTTTGTTCTGGAACATAAACACAATCTCCAAGTACCATTTGTTTTGTATTTATAAATACACTTACGTTCATGGGGGCAGAGGAATTTATACAATTTTTTTTTGAGAATCGATAGATACATTTATAATTATACCCAGCTGCCTTATATCAGCACAGGTTATGTACCCCAAGAGTAAGCAGAGTGTCCATAATTCGTACTAGTTCCTTTGTTGCAACATGACCTGCGGACTGCACAAGGCAGTGTGGGTGGGATGAGAGGGGTAGACCATGGCTGCCTGGGCAATGGGTGCCTGGCAAATGAAATAAGCTTATGCTTTTTGAGATCTCTAAACCAAGGTATAACATTTTAAATTTATGTTCAGTAATTTATATGTGTATACAAAATACAGCTTGCTGTTTAAAAATATTAAAGCGATTTTTATTAAACATGCACAAGAACATCTTGTATGTGGGCTGAGTTAGCTAACTATAGTCTGAGTTTCTCTCCACATACGTGTCGTGCTCCCCTGCAGGAAAGAACTACAGCAGCTATATGATATGCTGCTTTATTGATTGTCATGAGGGATAGATTCCTAAATAATTGTCATTAGATGATTTTAAGACTCCCAAATATTCCATTTATAACTTAAATATTTTATAAAAGTATTTTATGAAAGTTGGGACACTTGGAAAATGTTTAATGTTAAAGTATAAGACACTTGAGTCTCTTCCTTCAAACATCATTTTGGTTTTCAAAAATGAATAAATAGCAAGACTCTTAGCACTTGTTTTTGAGTCTTCTCAGTACTATTTATAAGTGGAGTGAGAGCAGCTATTATTATCTTTATAAATATTTGGCACTGCATGGCCTTGATATGCAATCATGTCCATTCAAAGAATGTCTAGTGAACAAAGGAACTGGTCTCAGGGCATGAATGTTATGCTGAAGCAACTAAAGGATACAAGTCTTGTCACTTCTTGTCTCATTTTCATTAAGAAAATCATGTGGTTTAGCTTTAGGGGGGTGGTGATGAATCAACCATGTGACTAAAGGCAGGTGGCCATCTTAAAGCAGCTCTTATCCCTAGTAAAAATAAGAAATAAAAGAAAGGATTTGGGGTGGGGGGGCAGTGTTCAGCTCCATAAAATGTTCACTCACTGGGCTGCCATGAAGTAAATATTTTTACAAATATATTATTTACTACAAGGGAAGTTTTTCCTGGAGAAGGCAGATAAATGTGCTTGCTATGGGAGCTTTATGGCCTCTACAGGCCCAACTGTCATTCCTTCGGTACTTCCTGTCAGTCTGACTAAACTCTGTCATCCTTCAACCCAGTTTAAATTAACAGGTAATTTGTAAATGTCACTTCAGGTTAGGCCGCTCATTTTGTTTCTACTCTACCAATGCAAAGTCTAGGACTAATTTTTCTTGTCTTCTTTTAATAGGATTTTCATTTATAAATAGAATTATGTTCTGAAAATAAATTACAATAAGTGATGCACAGAACTGGTAGCAGCAGCACTTTCATAGAATTTCAAGCACCTGCATCAGAAGAGATTAATAAAAACACTTCAAAGGCTAAATTCTATTTAAGCAGAAGACAGCTTTTGGTTAATATTTAATCTGAGTAACTGAGATCTTGGTTGAAAATATAATTTTTTAATATCTAAATTAATTTGCAAAACAAAACCATTAATTTTGCCTAAGAGCTTTCATAGTGCAAAAGTTTCAGTAATTTATTTGAAAAAAAAATTTAAAACGTAATTCTGTAGTAAAAGTCCCTATTTTAATATGGAATTTATTTCTAATGCAATATATTATATTTGATCAGCAATACTGCTTTAAGTCTATACTTTTTTAACGCTTGCTAATACACTGTATTGAATAATAAGAAGAATCAGACCTTTCATGAGAGTTTTTTATTTGTAAAAGAGATTACGTTTAGGTTCAGTATTAACAAACAAACATCACCCATATCTTTAAAGGTAGTATGCAACTGAAAAAACGTACCTTTCCACTAGAATATAGGACCTGATATAATATTTTTCATTGTCATGGTTTTTGAAGTGTTATAGTTACAGTGTATGCTTTGATTGTTCACCTCCTAGCAATCTCAAGCGCAAGTGATCTGGGGAAGCTGTTTGCATACTGAGACTCCTGTGCCTTTCTTCTGCTTTCTAGTGGTAGGAAGCATCTTCTTTCCCCCCCACGTCTCAAGGAAACCTAGCATCTTTCCAGCAGAAAGAGAGACTCAGTTAACATATGGAAGGGAATCTCAACACCTTCTGGTCCTTGTAAAATTTCCTAGTCTTGGGCAGGGGCTTGACTATCCCCTCATAGCAAAAAACATGGTCTAATCCCCTCTTTTGGCTTCAGTAGTAGCCAAATTCAGCTGTGTGGAGTGCAGGCCAAAATCCAGTCTTTCTTTCACTAACCTCTCTCCATGTTCATTTTATCCTTTTCTGCTGTCATCCCATTCACTTCTTTCCTGCATATTCTTACTCCTGTTATCTTATTTTTTCTCTCATTCTTTACGTTAAAGCATTTATCTGGATTTTTGTGACTCTTTTTATTCTTGTTGATTATTTTCTGATTGCTTCCATCAAGTCCCTTTTAATATCCATCAGCACCCAGAAGTGTTCTGTAGTAGTTGCACAGATGTTCGTAACAGTCAGAGTATCTGGAAGACAAAGGTATCCAATGTGGATAGTGTAGTAGTAGCGAGGATTCTTCTCAGTGACTTGGTGAGCAGAAATTCAAGAACCATAGCAAAAAGGTTTGGCACTGGGCCACCAGTGATGAGTGATTACATTGGCTACTGCTCTGGTAATTAACATATAAGAGATATCTACATGGGAGATTGCAATATAATATGACACAAGTTAACTAACTCTCCATTAAAGAGTTGGATTCTTTGAGTTGGCTTCAGTGTAACTGTGCTTTAAGCCTCCACTCAGACAACATCTGTATTATTTAAAATCTGGTGTCTGGATCCTAGTTAAACCTGTAAGCACATTGTAAATTTATTCAGACTGTTACTGTAAAGGCTACTTCAGGTGGTTTAAAAATGACATTTTTAGTGACATTAGCAGTATCAGAGCCCAGTATCAAATACTGGAAAAGTAATTCTCATTGTGCATTAATACTGAGTTATTATCAGAAACATAACTTTTCTATGTAAATATTAACTGTTTTGTTTAAACATTAAAGGTCTTACTTTATTCTGAATGTTAAATTAACATTAGTGCAGGAAGAGTCTAGGACTTGAAAAGAGCCATGATGTATTAAGTACTAACAGAAGTTCCCCCACCCTGATTCATGATAATTAGTAGGAATGCAAGTCTAGTTGGAATGTCATTTATTTTCTTGTGCTTTAGTGGATTTTAGCTGTAAACGCAGCATCGGTCCAATTTTCTACAAAGTTTACCTTAACATGCTTTCACAAACTGATCAGCTCAGATTTGTTACATTTTCCCACTGTATAACATACAAAAGATTTTGTGGTGAAGCAGAAGTAAGCTTGGATCTTCTCTGTATGGCCTAATGTGAATCAATACAAGGGAGTATGATGGAACTTAGGAAACTGACCTTTATGTGAACCAACTGCTGGTGTTCATGAAATTCGAACTAAGACTTGGTTCTAGGAAGACTGTGAAAGAGCTAATATTCTGAAATGCTGACAAAAAGGAATCCACTGTGAAATAAATGCCTGTCTGCCTGTCTGACCATCAGAATTAAAGGAGAGAAGCAGAAATTTATTGCCACCTGTCCCAGAGACAAATATGCGAGATAGATGTGCACTGCTTTCTCCAGGATGACATCTGGAGGAGCACTTATTGTCTATCAAAGTTATTGCAAAAAGAACTGCTGTGTCAGTTGCCCTAATTCCGCTTAAATACATAGAGATTCTTTGAGCAATTAACTGAGCAGTACTTTGGATGATTCTTTGAGGTGTTTGTGTTCACTCTACATCAAAAATTCACAGAAAGCAAGGTAAGATGCACATTTCTCTTTTAATCAGAATATTTTTCCCATTTTTTTTCTCACTTTTAGTTTACTTGAGAAGGTCAAATGAGTATGTACTTGACATTTACTGCAGGGAGAAAACTATGGAGGTATATCTATGATCCTCCTTTTACAGGCAGGCGATTAAGCAAAAATTCAGAAGATTATCTCTATAATTTCACTAATTTAATGAATTACCTTTTTCTTTTTATGCCTGAATTTTCTTTCCATGATAATTGTCTAGGTTGCTATGTCTCTTAATACGGAAGATGTGAATGTTCCCAAGAAGTCACATCATACAACCTAGCAGGTATTTTTTATGTGTTGTTCCCTTTTTCAAAACTGAATCGCACTTCATACATTGCACTTTATTTATCAGCTCTTGACTGAGAGCTAGAGGAGTTGAAGGTGGTGTTTTAAGCTACACAGTATGACATTCACTATCCCAACATCTATCTATCTAGCTATCTCTTGGTGGGAGATAGATGAACACGTCATATTCAGATATTAATGTCTATGCTAATCAAAAGTTCTGATATCCGAGTTTGGGATTTTTTGAAGCACAACATTGAACAATGTGTTGTAGTGACTATTTCTAACACCTTTCTACATGACAGATCAGGCTTTTAAATATAAAATTAGTGATAATTGAATCTCATACTTCAAATATGTACCCATTTTATAGAATCACCCTAAAAAGTTTAATTTAAAACTTTTAACTGCCCCCGGTCTGATGCTTTCGTTTAGGATTAGGACTAGATGATAACTTCAAGCTGCAATGATAACACTGAATATGGACTTCATATTATTTTAGATGAGTTTTCAAACACTGATTTTTGCCACTTCAATTTCTGGCGTCCAAACAAAATCCTTTTGGACTGATTTGAAACATGCTTGAAGGGAGCAGTTATTCCACACTAAGGAAAACATAGGCTGAGATTCTCTCAAGTTTTCTATCTAGTATTGGGGAGATTTGAAGCATAAGGTTTAGCAAATAACTAGCAGTTGAGACAGATGAGGGCAATCTTCTTCAAAGCTGTTGCGTTAGACTGAGACAAGACTGCATCCACGTACAAATGAAAAGTTTATCTTTGCAAGCAGGAATGCTATAGTTTGACTATTTTTCAATTAAAAGTTGGATTCCATAGTGCATTGAATCTGTCACAGTGAAAAATGTAGGCTGATTGTTAATAATACTGCTCTATAATTATTACTATTATACAGTCCAGATACCTCATGAGGGCACGATCCCCTGATTCTATTTGGTTTTGTATAGACTGTAGAAGAAGCAATTCCTGAGCTGTAAGGTTGGTAAGCTAAGTATAAGACTCATGCAAGTAGATTCAAGAAGCTTTTCTGTTGTGGTTATTGATGGTGTTGCTGAAAGCAATCTGTCACAGTGAGAGCTACCCCCTTTTACCCTTACATTGCATGCTCGTTTTCTCGTTTTGACATGTTAGGTGTTGAATGGCTAAGAGTGAATTTTCTTGTTAAAGAAGGTGGTTTTTCAATATTAAAAAAAACCCAAAACCTTTAAAAATATTTTCTTAAATTTATAGAGAGTTTAATAAAAAGTTTCAACACAAGATTATTGAAATATATTGCCTTCTTCAAAACAGAGAATTACAAACACCCTCTGCAGAATACTTTTAATGTAATTTTAGAGTGAAATAATTACTTGGAGATGCCTGTGGTACAAAGTTTAACACCTTTTTCCCAGGGATATATAATTATGGATTGAAGAGGACAAGAAATCGGTGTAGACAGCTGTTCTCTCATAGCATCATCCCCCTTAGTGGACTGATGACAAGTGAATGCTTGTAATAGGAGATAAAATTCAACTTTAAGTGTTTCTTCTCCAGCCAGATGACTCATACAGGTGTAAAAACATGTATCTTTCTTGGGCATCCATCTGTTTGCAAGACACATCAGTTGGCACTCTTGCTGTATTAGCCACAACCTAGACAGCAAATACTCATTGTAAGACCCTTTTAGTTACTAATTGAAATAATTAGATTGAAAAATTCCATTTTGTTTTAGAATTTTGCTGGAAGTGTCCTGCTATTTCAGATAATAATATGAGGGGAAACACATTGCTTTGTCTGTGTTCATACTTTAACGTTACTGAGAAGCTCTGGTGCTCCCATGGAAGGAGCAAAGACTTGCCACTTGGCAGCAGTGAGAAGCATGTCAGGATGTGGCTTTCACTGTCATCATGAAGGAAGCATGAAAGTTTCGCTAAGTCATGAGCTGCTATAAAAAAATCCAGTCAGTGTTTGCTTGTTTGCTTCAGGGGCAGTTGTTAAGAGTTCAGCAGCTAAATTCTTCATTTTTAAATTTTATTTTGTATTTTTTCTGTGGCAAGATTTAATCTCTCCCTCCTGGGTTACATCTCTGAGTGTGGAGATTGCATGCCTAGAGAGCACCAATATTCCTTCCTTCCCCAGAGCTGCTGAAGCAGAGCAGACTTTTCCTGCAGTGATGCTGCCAGCACCAAAATGTGGGCATGTAGGCACCTGAACACCAGAACTGAGAGTGAGAATAAACTTCCCTGTTACCTCAGTGCCCTTCTGCTATATCCTGGGACCCCACTTCATTTCAATATGAAGAAGGTAGAAACAGTAAATTGGTAAGCTGGGTATGGGAGCTGGGAGAAAATTCTAGGAAAAGAGTGAAATGATAAGACTAGGGTGAGGAACAGTAAATACAAGAAAGACTCCTACTTGACAAGGAGAGAAAAAAGCAGATCAGTTAAGGAGGCTGGCAATTGAATGTTGTCCTGGAGAACTGGATTCTTATCTTATGTCTGTTGAGCTGGAGAAATCTTGTAAAAAAGCAGAGTAACTGAGGTCTACAGTAAAAGCGAAAACCCCACACTCCTCTTTGGTCTGAGAACCTCTGAGGCAGGGGAAGCTGGGAGGGAGAGCAAAGGGGAAACAGATCTGCCACAGGCTGTTTTCAGCCTGAGACATGCCAGGTTTTGCACATGGTCTTTTATTACGTTTGAATGTCACTTCTGCTAGCAGGGATTTGTGTCCTTAAAACAGATCATGGAAACTGGAGGACCATTCCTGATCCAGTGTACAGAAGCCTGGGCCTCCTAATTGCCTGTATGTGCCAATGTAGGCAGGGAGAGGAGGGGAGAAAATGGTCACCCTCATGTACAGCAAGAGCTCCCAGCCCTGGAGTGCTCATATGAACGCGACTCCAAGAAAGTGTGTTTAGTTGTCAGTCCTCCATGCAGTATTCCTGGAGATGGAGCAGCAGAGGATGTTGGTAAAAATTTTGGAGCTAGCTAAAGTGCCATCATGAGTTGAGGATCAGCGCAGGCCATAGCCGAGGAGAGAGGCGGTGCAGGGCAGGAACCAGGCTGTTGGGGCAGGAGCAGCTGGCAGAAACAATCCACACCCCTGGCTTGATCCAGCCTGAGCTAGGCCTTGCTACCCAGGAGGAATGGGTCATTTCAAACCACGAGCTGGAGCGGAAAGCAGCCAGCTGGCCCCATGTGAACTCTGGAGAAAAAATGTGTAAGGTGTAAAGTTATAGTTTTATAAATTAGTCATTCCCTGCTTATCTACATGGGCATAGTTCTCTGTTCTACCTTTAATGAAAATATGGGTTGTTAAACTGCTGCTTTGCAAGTGGGGAAATTGGGTTTCTGGTTTAAGCACCAGAAAACTTAGTGTAATTATCTCTAGGTTCATTATGATGGCTTGAGTTTTTGTTGTAACTCCCATAAATTTAAACCCAACCCTTGCTGCTGCCAATGGCAACAGTATTACACTTGTGTCAGCTGACCCAGAAGTGTGGTTTCAGTACCCCACAGAGGTATGCTCTGATTTAGTGAAGTGCTTCATAACTAGAATAGGTCAATAGGAAGTACACTTGAACAAATTCGGTGTTGCACAGTGCTTAATAGTAAGGAGAAACAGCGTTAGGCATCTCAGAAGAACCCAAGATGAGCAGATATCTTTAACCTTATTAGCTCTGTGCCTCAGCTTCCCACTTGTAAAATGGTTTACAATTAAATGAACCAAAGGGATGCTATGAAAATAAATTCATTAATGTTTGAGAAATATTCAGATACTATACCATGGAGGGTAATAGACTGTCCCACAAGTAAATGAAAATTCTTTGTTCTGTAAAATACAGTTTGAAGAGAGTGTGCACTGAGAAATATGGGGGACGACTCTCTGAACAGTGAGGATAACAGAGTTGTTGAATACCTGTCCTGCTCATTTGTTGAGCATCATCTACCTAGGAGACCAACTGAAGTGAATATTTCCTGTGGGAAAAAATAATAATGTAATCATATAATGTAAAAACCACATTGTAAATCATGAATTTAAGGAGGATGAATTAAGATTATATGAGTGTTAGTGCTACCTTAATTGCAGCCACAATGAGCCACCTTACTTCTTACATTCCTTAACATTTCTTGACTTTGCAACAGCAGCACCTCTTTAATCTAGTGGGGTTCTGAAGGAGCCTTTGAAAAAACTGAAATCAAAAGCAAAAAAAAAAAAAAAAAAATCAGTTAAATTGATACTTGGGAGTAATTTTCAGTGTCACACCCAGGAATTCAGGGGTGGAACAGCCATTATTGCTAATGGTAGCTCTCTGGCCTAATCCCTCCACATTGCACTGGATATTTGTACAAGTCTAAATATATAAGGTGCACTAGGTACTCTCTACAAAGTGCTTACTAGGGGCTATTTATAGTACTTCTCAAAATCTTGTGACAGAAAAACTACTTTTAAGAATCATGGTAAGTCTGGGCTGTATTAGCTGTGCACCCAGCATCCCTAAGAAAGGAAGAAACAAGATAAAATTATTGTCATTTTTTTCCTAACTGCTCTTAGTCTGTAGCAGGACCTTATGTATTTTATTTGCATCAGAAAATGCTTCTACACGCACAAGATTTGTGGCTACATACTCTGGAGAAGCAAGTTGAATCCAAGAGTCATCTTCTGTCCCTGGAGCAGAGACATCCTCATGAACCTCCATCCTTTGCTGATGGCAGCTGTGGGGTGGAATGGGAGTGAGTACTTTTCAGGTAGTGGCACAGCTGGTGTTTCCTAACCAAACCTTACGTTCTCCCAGGGTAAATAGGAAAAGGTGTCTGCACATAGTCATTTGTATGCCAACAAAGAGTATTCTTTTTAAGTGGCTCCCCTCAGGGTCTTGACCTGGAAAACCTGCTCTTAAAGATAACCAGATTAATAAAGCAAAGGCACGAGCTGTTAGGAGGCAAATTACCTATCCATCTGATCCAGGTAGTTGCACTTAAATAGATATGAGAGGCAGGATTAAACAAAGCAACCCAAAATTTCATTTATATCCTTATGTCCCTGTGTGGATTTTAAAGGAAATGAGGGAAGAAATATATCAGACTGTATTTCTTGGGCTTAGTTGTGTTAAGACACTGCAATGCAGTTACATTTTGGATTTTGTATTTGACTTTACTGATTCGTGCAGTTGGATTGTTATTAAAAACACTCTAGTTAGACTGATAATGAAGTCAGATTAGGCTATAAAGTCTTCCTGATACATAATAAAAAACTCTACTATTTTAGATATTAGCACAGAAAATCAAAGGTATTTGATTTCTGAAATAGTAAAAGAGAGTCTTATCCCTCCAAAGTCTATGCTGAGTCAAAGCAGCACGCAGAAATAATGCAAGTAGAGCACAGCACAGCTGAGGAAAGGCTGGGAATGGGAACATGATACTCGCTGGCTTATGTTCCTCAGCAGTACATGCAGAGTGGCCATAGGTGTGCATCTGGAGCAAGGCAAGGCTTGATCTCACTCAACTGCCCCTGGCTCCCTTTCAGTAGGGCTTAGCTAATCTGTATATTTGTAGATGTAAGAATTTTGGCAACTTCACTGAAAACACGATCTGTTTGATTTCACTGGTCATTTACAGTAAGCGGACTCCAACATCATTCATGTTGAAAGCTGTTTGTTCGTCAACTGCTTGTGAAAAATATGTCATCTGCTTAAGAAAACCGCCACAGTTCAAGACTAAAAATATCATACTGCATTAGCCAATTTGTTCAGGGAGTTTTCTTTCAAATTTGTTTCTAGCCCATGCTCAGAAAATATAAACTACTAGCTGGTCTGGTCTCCTGAAACGCAAGTATCTAGCTGGAAAGAACAACTTGTATCAGCTGGGCAGATATAATTAAAGTTTCAGGCTTACTTCATACCCAGGTGGAGACTTTGAAAGACTTAAGGGAATTTAGTGCTAATCCAAACCTAGTATCTTCCAACCGATGACATGATGGGCAGCATGGAACTGTAATTGGAAGGGCATTGGAGGGGGACTTGGAGAGATTGCAGAAAAGAGAGAAGAGAGGATTAGACAAGCACAAGCGTAAGTACAGCAACTTCAGAAAATTACCTAATGCAATGCAGTTCTTGTGTCTTTATGATATTCAGGATCCTAGGCTTGTCAGAGAGTACAATACTACACACCTTCCAGTTCTGTTATAGAAATCTGCATTGAGTGCAAACTGTCAAAGCCTTTGCAAGCTAAAGGAAGCCGCTTAGGAAGATGTAGGCAGTTCATCTGGCAACGCCTCCTGTTAATCCTGCCATATATTAAATCGTCTGTCCTTATCTTCAGATCTGTCAGTGCAGGACAAGTGATCAAGCTTCAGGATGCTCTTCCATACATCATGTGGCACATGGCCTCACAGATGTGGGGGTACGTGATCTACCCACACCCACAGATCTTGCTTAATGTTGAGGTAGCCTTTTTGAAAGGATTTTTTGGGAAGGTTCCCTTTAATTGACATGGCATCTTCCACTGCCTGGGAATTCCTCTTTGCCGTGTCATACAATTGTTTATTCCAACAAGTGCTCAGGAGCTACAGTTGGGATTAAACCAAGCTGCAAGCATGTACATCCTGTTTTTATGACTTTGCCTCCATCTTCTTTTCTTAATGTTGCTTTCACATTATCTTTGTCTCTTCCCACTTCTGCTTTCCTTTTCTTTACTTTTATTGGTGCTTTTCTCCTTGATTATGTCCTCCCAAACAATTTATTTCCTATCTCTGATTTGGAATGGATCTTTATGCTGTTCTTTCACTGTGAGCCTTCTTGCCTCTACCTGATGATTAGCAGTCATTTCTAACCATAATGTGAGAGACTTTGGCATGCAGCAGAGCACCAGTCTTAAGGAGCAGACACTGCCCGAAGGGACAGCATGGGAAATGCAGTGAAACCAGATGAAATCCAGTATGACCACTTGAGATCCGAGTCAGAAAAGGCAGATTTTTAAATTAAATGTTGTATTGCAAGGTGGGGAAAGGAAATTAATGAAGTCTGTTTCCCTTACAATGAAGGGTGGGACATATTTTTTCTAATTTTACTTAGTATTATATTTTTAAGGAGCTATTGCAGATGAAAAATGATATTACTCTAGTTGATCCAAGAAGGCAGATAGAAATTTTGGATAGCTCCAATTACGGAAGAAATTGAGATCGGTAATTCTGTGAAGTAATCTTGTTTGGTGATAAAATCCTGTTGTACTTGCATCAGCCAGCCCAAAACAGTTCCTCTGTCCACATCACCAGACCCCATGTAGCAGCATTACCAGGACAACTCTCTAGGCTTCTCTTAGCTTACACAAACTGAGACTCGCTTTCTTCTCATTGCTTACACGCCTCCATCGTGCTTTCAAGCAAGATTCAGCAAAAACATTCTTTTAGATCATTTTCTGGACTCTGTCTTTTTTTTTTTTTTTGAGCTGTGCTATGAATCTTTCAGTTGTCTCAAGTAAGCATGAGCAGGCCAACATCAGGCATCCACTTTTTCCTGACAATGTCCTACTTTTTTCGCCTTTAAATGCTACCTGCATTTTGTGTATCTCTTTCTGTCCCGCATACACCTTCGATACACCTGATTTAATTTTTTTAAGATCTTTTGTGGTGATAGCACCCAAACTTTATTAGGAAAGGCAGTTTCCACCCCAATCCTGTCTAACAGACCTATGTTTCGGTAAGATTCGGCCTGGAGTGATGGGGTGTTTTCATCAATATTGTCACATTGTACTATTGGCAATGACGTAATAGCTTGGCTCATTAAATTCTAGTAATATGCATTTACATGTCTGATCACTACTAAAGCTATTCATTTTATATCATCTTAATCTTTAAAATGTTACAAAAGCTATTTGAAATGAGTGGCTTACTGTAAATGAATGGACAGAGACCACAGTCAATAAGTAAAGTGCTCATTCACCAAAGCGCTTTAGCAAGGTTATATTTTGTTAAAGATTTTGAAGCTGGACATAGTGTTGAACTGAAGCCCATCAGCCATTTCCGTCATTTATTTAGATTTGCTAAATGATCTAAAAAGAGATTCAAATGCCAGCAAAAAAGGTTGGGCAGAAGGACTACCAGGCTAGTCCTCAGCTCTCCCACTGTCGTGTTTTCAATGCCACTGAAGACAAAATGCACTGCGTCAAATTATGTGACACACCATGTTACATCAAAACACTGACTTTGTTTTATGTTGCTCTTAATGTGAATTGATACAGTATATGACACAGGACTTGTGTTGCCCCATAACAAGATCATAGAATCAGAACCACAGAATGGTTTGGGTTGGAAGGAACCTTAAAGATCATCTAGTTCCAAACCCCCTGCCCCGGGCAGGGACACCTTCCACTAGACCAGGTTGCTCAAAGGCCCGTCCAACCTGGCCTTGAACACTGCCAGGGAGGGGCAGCCACAGCTTCTCTGGGCAACCTGTGCCAGTGTCTCACCACCCTAGAATGCAACTCAATGTATAAATAAAGTGCACACTTAGATGATGCTGTACTGGTTTGAAGAGCAACTGTTTGACTTGACATCTTCCTCAAACTTCAACAAGTTTCCTGTAAAGTTAACAACCACTTGCTAGTGACCCAGAAGAGAGGAATACACAAGATAAAATAAGTATTAGCCCACAGCAAGTAACTTTTTAGGCAGTTTATTAAACATTATCTTTGTTTCAAAGCAGTACACTGGAAGAACATCCAAATGACTTTTGAAGCTTCAAGGATAATTTTTGTGTTATATTTTAACAATGTATTTTATCACTATAGCTCGCTTTAAATTTGCTTCAAATATTAAACAGACACTGGCTATAGTAGTTAGCTGAATTGTTTATGGGATCAAAATCAAACTAAATGTTCAGAAAATTTTCAGCAAGAGATTCCAGTTAATGAAAGCACCATTTGTGATGTGCTAAAACATGTATACACGTAGGTATTGCCCCATTTATCAGACATGAGAGCTAATTACCTCATCCACTGCTATATTTCTTCCATCCTCTGCATTTCAATTCCCATTATTAACACATAGGTGGTCAAGCTGACCATCGAATAGTCTACATGAGCATGAATGCATTAAATAATTTAATGTTAGAAGAGTCTATTAAACTGCCACATCCTAATCAGCATGCGTACCTGCCTTCATTAATCTTGCACTGGTCCATGGTGTGTCTCTACAGTCGACATAGAGTGTGCTAATGTTAATAGGAGCTCTTAACAAACAGAATCAGTTAATCAAGGAAAATTTACTGTTAGCCACATGACCATGCATACTGAAATCTAATTACAGTCAGATTTAACCTCTTCATTACTGTATTCATCCAAATATTTTTGTTATCACTTGTGATACTAAAGTATTCCAAACTGAGACATGATTATACTAATTTGAACAGGAAATACTTAGATCAACTCACTTTTATAAGAAGGGAGACTTGCTTTTTGCCATGTTTTCAATGTATAATGTTATATGGCTTATATTTATTGCCAAAAGCAAGAAACCTAGTACCACTTTTTCTCATCCAAAACCTGGCTACAGGAAATAATTGCTAGAATGGAATGTTGAAAAATGAACTTCAGTATTCAGGATTAATTCAGATGGAATTTAGGACTTAGTAAAATGTCAGTTAGCACTGGATATGGTGGATATAATTTAGAATATACAGGGGTTTTAGCAGCTAAAGTGTTTTAAGTTCTTAAGCAATGTATTTCTTTCTGATATCAATTGAACCATACTATTTTATACCACTTGGCTATTTTCAGCAGATCTTTGACTGTGATAAGCAATTAAGCTCCATCAGTGGCTGTGATTCTCTGAGTCTGTTCACAGAATGCAAGGGGTTGGAAGGGACCTCTAGAAACTTAGTCCTTGACAGAGACAGGGTGAATGGATATGGTTCCATTTTAGAGCTATTGATTTTATTTATTTTATGTTATTTTATTTTTTTAATGTCCTTTTTCTGTATGCAGAGAGTAGACTAAGTATTAGTTCAGAGCAGAGAAGGTCAAGTCTGTTTCTTTAATTAGGAATCTGCATGACATTTTGGGTGGCAGAGCAATGTATTTTGAACCATAATAGAGGGAAGGATTCTGAACTATTTTGAATTGCTGAGAGGGTCATTTGCATTGGGAGTTCCTTGACTGAGAAACATTACATCACTGCACCTCTGCTTCATGGTAAAAAGTGTGGATTGAGTCATAGCAATGGCATTTGCTAACTTTTGGGTAGGGACCAACCCCCAGCCTTAGGGACACTACTGAGCCCTTTATTGGTCTCTGTCACCATGTGGCCTTTGCCGTCACTCCTCTCCCTTCCACTCTTCCTCACCCCCTCTCCATTCTTCCTCATCCTCCACTCCGCTATTTAAACTGAGTAACTTTTGCAAAGGAGATAAAGTCCTGGGATGGCTTCATTCTCTAGGATACCTGTTTGTTAAAAACCGGCCTTTTGGTGCATTCCAGTGGTAAAAAATGTATTTTTTGTGAGATAGAGTAAAAGTCAGGCCAAGACAGGATGGTAAAGCTGAGTCCAAGAAGTGAAAGGGACTTGCTAAGGCAGATTTTTTTTTTGTTTGCTCCCTCTCCTACTGTTCTAACACCCTCTCTTTTCTCTCTTGTCTTCTCTGTTACTTAGCTTTATTAGGTCCACAGGGGTTTTCATTTGCTTCCTTTCACTCCTATTCTTCTATCTTTTGGCCTCTTTTCCTTCTCTCAGTTTCTTTTTGTATTTCTGTTTCTCGTTTTGTAACCTTACTCTTGGGCTACTCTTCTTACCTTACTAGCACCTTTAATGCAAGGTGCATTAAAGCACTCCTTTGAGGGTGCATGAGTGTTTGAGGGTGTTTTATGCCTGTTCTGTGAAGACTTCTCTGTTACAGATAGGCCTTTTCATTATTGCAGCTGTAGGTTAACGTGGCTACTGTGCTTGATAGATGAAGTCTTACATCATACATAAAGCTCAGACAGTCAATGAGCTGGTAAGAACAAGGACTGTTTCTCCCTAACCTATCCTAGATTTTGTAGTATCATTCTCTGTTCAGCTTCATCCTTGATGAAAACTGAGGAACCTGATCAACTGAACTTTTTATGTGTGCCAAAGACCAAATGAGTTTTCATGTTTGTCCTGTCACAGAAGCCACCTTCTGCTAAACTATGCACTCTTTAAGGTATGTGATTGCATTTGGAATGAAGGCATGGCTGTCACCCAATTGAGTATCAGTTTGCTGCAATATACATACTCCGAAGGCGTCATGCACAGTACTTGTTGAATTTTGGGGAAGATGGTGCATTTGTAGGTCACTATCTAACTTGCAGAGAAACTGTAGGATAAAGAAGAATGTGACTACCATGAACGGGATGTAGTGGTGGTGGGGTGCGGGACAGAAGACATTTATTCCAACCTAGCTGTTATGTAGTTATACTGCTTGTCCTTTCAGCATATTTTAAATTTTAACATATTTAGGGACTGTATTGGTATCTGGTGCTCTGAACAACCCCAATAACATTGTCAGGGCTAAACAGTGGAATAAATATCACAACATAACAAGAGCAAGATCTGATTCTTCATTAGTAGAATATCCTTCCTCTGCTCTGCTTTCCTTTTGTACTTTTGGTGCTTTCGATTGCAATTGCTGTGTAAATCTGACCACAAAGGAGAACGCTGATAACTTGCTAAATGTACAAATCCAGCATGATAGAAGAATTTAATGCAATAGTATATGACTCAAATATAATGTAGTTTGGAAATGTCATATGATAATCCTACATAAAACCCTATTCATCAAAAGGCTTCTGCTGTCAGGTCATGATGATGCTTTGATTATTTTACACATTATTTACACTGGATAGAGTTAGAAGGCATATTCTATGCATGATTCAAGATGAAAAGTAATCCTTTAAAAGAGAGGGTGTATTCTTTGTACAGATGTTAATTTTGATCATAGGAAAGGGGGGAGAAGTACAAATAATATTGGTCAGGACATAACAGTATTTTGAAATTACTCTTAAAAAGTGAATGGATGTATAACGTGAAAGTATTTTTAAAAATTTAACATTACATTAAAGTAGCTGCCTGAGTTCCGTGACTGGGAATTTGTAAGCTAAAGGAGATATGACATTTGCTGTAATGAAATCAGGATGGCTAGAAAAAATGTCTGAAAAGGGCCTAGACTGGAGAAAAGAAGGACAATTCAGCAAGATTTGTGGCATCATATATCACAGGGCAATACTGAGCTCATAGCAGCTGTTTAACACTGGAAATGTGTGTTTATCAGTCCAACTGAATAAACAAAATCAAAATCGAAAGAGGTAGAAATGACACGGAGTCCTGGTGCTGTTGTGCTGACCATTGCTGAAAGGGGCAGGTGGTCTGTGGCAAGCAGTGTATGGGGGAGAAATCACATATTCATTAAGTTATCATTGAAGGGAGGTCTGAGAATTACAGGCAAAACCTATGAGTAATGAACGCTACAGATGACAGCTCACATTTTCACTCTGCTTCCCCTTCCTTTCCCTTCCCTGCCCCGCCCTGCCCCGCCCTGCCCTGCATTTTAAGGAACATGTTTTTCTTCCAGCAGCTCCCTATTAGGAGTAGATGATATATGTTGTCCTGGAGATTCACTACTGCTCTGCTTGGATTCACCATTGCTCTGTGAATTCTCTCGGTTTCCACCGGAAAACAAAAAATGCTGATGTAATTTCCCCTCACTTTTAAAGTACCTCTCCAGATTCAGTGTTTCCCTCTATCCCTGACTTAACAAGCAGATTCCTACCAACAGGCTGATAAATATTGATGTTGTATTGATGATGCCGAAATTATCTTTCTCCATAAGAATTTAAAGTAAATATCCTGTATGTAAAAGTTCAATTTGTAATCTGTATATCAGAAGACAGTGGTAAATTAAAATCATAAGCTTTACTTAATTATGTACAAGTGTTCCAGTGGTCTACTGCCACATTTTACTGAAGTGAAAAGTGTTTGCCACTAAATATTGATGCAGTTTTATTCCTTTTTTATTATCAAGTTTGCTGAATTTCCTACACACATCAAATAGTAGAGAAAATAAAATGGGGCATAAACGGTTTTAGAAAATTAATGTTATAGGGAATTCACTGAAGGAGCTGGAAGGCCAGATTAAAACATTTTCCAGACCTGCTGAGAGCTTATCTTAAAACATGACCAAGATAATGGTTTTATTTTCCTCTACTGAAACATCTAGAATAAGTTCCTAAAAAGATAAGAAGTGTATGCACAAAGTGCAACTGCAGCATAGTATTACACTCACACATAGCTTTTCATTTAATCTGTTTCAACTACCACCTGGCCAAACAGAGAGGAAAATCTAGTAAAACATGTTCAAGCTCGAAGAAGTGTTCAATCTTTTGCTATTCCCTACCACTCCTCACATGATTTGTCTCCTGCTTCTCTTTCTCAAGGGCTAAACGTTTCAGGGAATCACAGTTTCTAGTCAGCAGAGTAACCACAACAAAGCTCTTCTGGAAATGAAAACTACATCCAGCCTCTTCTGCTTTTATCTGTAATTGAAACACACTCTTGTAAGCCTGAATCTGTTGTTGTAGACTGTGATGTCTAAGGGAGTTAGGCGCCCATTTATAAATCTCATCTTGGAAATCCCATCTGAAGAAAATTATTTCCTTATTCTTTATGATTATATGACATTAGGAGATAAAAGTGTTTTCACTGGCAGAACTTATTTGTAGCTGAGATTTCCATTAATGAGAGTATGCTCAGTTTTCTACACTGCCTGTGATTTATATACTGAAGATATAAGTGGATACAGCTTGAAAATATAGAAACACTTGTATTCAAAGTAAATGAGAATATATTTCAGTTTAATGGCAAACTGTGAGATGCTAAGGAGGTGCTTTTCAGACAGAAAGCTATATCAGGCCTTTTTGCAACAATATGATACAATGCTGTCAATACCAAATACATCTAGAAGCAGGAGTGAGATACTCTTCTGGTAGTTCATGATCAGCTCCAGGCATCCCTTCTAGGAAAAGCGTATGAGAATGATGCATGACTTGCAAAAACACACTTGTTAATTCTTAACAAAAGGAAAAAGGGAATAATTATCCAATTGTAACAAATATATGTGTGACACAGACAGATAACTCACAGCTTCTTGATGCTGCAAACCTAACTGCACAAATTCTGGTAGCAATAGACGTAAAAGATTGTGAAGACCAATGCCAGTTTCTGATCTGTTCTGTCAGAATATCCTTATTCTGCTAAAATTTAAAAATCAAAGCTGAAGTATTCCTTACTGTGTGATCTGATTGCTTTTTAAGTCAGGATTCTGACTTCTACTCCTTCAAAATGAAGGACACGCCAGCAGCAATATAATATCTTGTGTCCAGCTGGAAATTACCACCAGAAGCGTTGTTTCAAAGGTTTTTTCTTGGAATAAATGCTGTTTCTGTGACTGCCTCCTCAGCTCCTGAAACACTGTGAAGAATAAATGAATGAATGAGCCCAGAAAGTATACTTCCACATCTTCTCCCCCAACCTTTTTTATTCACCATTGGAAAGTTCTGATTTAATGATAACAACAAATTCTACACGCTTACTTTTTTTTTTTTTTGTAGTTTGTCAAGAACTGCTCAATTTTTTAAGTCAATATTTAATTGCATTTCAAATATTTTCAA
Source organism: Strix uralensis (assembly GCF_047716275.1). Lineage (NCBI taxonomy): Eukaryota > Metazoa > Chordata > Aves > Strigiformes > Strigidae > Strix > Strix uralensis. The sequence goes on from NC_134012.1 coordinate 48,292,170, forward strand.
AGCAATGTTTCAACATTTTCAAAATATAGTGATTTCATTGTTATTAGAAATAATTTTCTATTTTAAGAAAATCAGTTGACTGAGACAAAACAAGTACCCAGTTAGTGCTGAAATGCTGTGTAACATTTGCATGTGGTCTAAACCAAACATTTGACTTTTTGGTTTGCTGAGCATTTTATATTTTATTTGTTTTCAAGTCATTCCAAAATGAATCCCCTCTTATCCCCTTTCCCTGGAATTGCAAGTGAATGTTATTTTAACTTTAGATAACCATCTTATCTATTAAAAAGAAACAAAGAGAAGAAAAATATAGAGATAAGGCACACAGGAGTTACCAAGAGTAACAAATGTTCATAGAAGTGCATTTCAAAGAGTCAAAGACAGACATTTAAATCCTGTTTCAGGTCACATGTTTTACAGATCTCAAAGGCAGGAAAGCTCTATCTTGACTCAGGTTTTTTCTGAAAGCTCATTCCTGGATCTGAGTTTTGACATGATTATAATTCAATCAGATGATAATGGTCCCATCTGGCAATAGAATAGCAAGTCAGCCGAGACTGATGAAGGTGACATTTTACCTTCTCCATATTCTTCATCCAAGAGCTCAAAGGACTATAAATTTGATATCCAGCTCTTCCTCCTCACTTCCTGGCAGTATGTCCGATTTTCAGTCCTTTTCTTTTCCCTTTTTTTACGGAGACTATTCCTACATTTCTTCTCCTGATGAATGTTGTAAAATCTTGCTTACTTCCTCACTCTTCATAACTTTTCCCACCTTAAATTGGCAACATGACAGCTTCTTATCTGTGCTTTGACTTTTTAAGTGTTGCCTTTTATTGCTTCTTAGTAGCCTTAACCAGAGAAGGAATTTGGTATGAGCTTGGCTGTGTCTATACCATTTCTGCAGCCCTTTCCACACGAATGAGGAAAGCAAAACAAAGGTAGCTATGCTTTTTTAATACCAGTGCAGACTTTCCCAGAGGTAGCCCGAATGCCATTACTTGGCATTGCGTTGTTTAGACTGGCATTTAATATCTGAATACATTAGTACCTTGTGCTTAATTAAAGTAAACAGTGATTAGAAGTCTCATGATGCTTCCTAATTCAATACCGAGGTCTATACTCATGAGACTGTAACTGCAGATTGTTTTCCTCAGGAGTGAGGATTTCATGTGCAGTTCCTTGTCTGTGCCATTTGCTTCTTTTTGCCATTTTGGTTGTGCCTGTACCTCTGTCTGTAAGAAAGCTGTAAGCCTTGGGGAGGAGAAGGTAGTAAGGGAGAGAGGGTTTTAATCTGAACCGTTTTGGTGTCTCTTTCATAGATCATCCCCTTCCCTTCTAAATAACACCCAGTCTAAACATGAGGACATGTGCGTACAAGAGCGGGAAGAGGCAGAAGGAGTATGTTAGGGAAGACCTAGGAACCTCCTAAACTGGCTTCATCACTAACAAAACTGACACCGTGAAAGGATAATATATGGTAGGGAAGGATGCAGTATTTGTGATCTTGCATCACTGGAGTTACAAAAAGCTTATCTTGCTGTAGGAATGTTCCGTGTAGGATTCTTGTGTTGTTGGTCATTGTCCACCCAAATGATACACCCTTGAAGACAACAACTACATCAATCTGTAGTGCTCTGCAAATTTCCCTAAGATATTTTCAGCAAGCTCTCCTAGGCTTTATTTTCTGTGCGCTGGCAGCAACAAACATTGCAGCAGGTTTTTCTGTCTGACACCTCTCACTCGTCCTGATCACTATATTTATCAACACACAGATTTGGGTTTTTTTGAATCTCAACTTCAATCATACTCATTTTGTCATCTCTGAAGATTGCTTTGCACTAATCTGGGTTTGCTTTAGTTTGGGTTTTTGTTTTAATGACGCTTCAACAAAGATCACTGAGTTTCGAAAAAATCAACATCCCTTCCAGCCTATCCAGAAAAACACATTGGAACCTAACAGAATAAACCTCCATCTTGAAGGATCATTTGATGGATAAACAAAACGTATACTCAGTCCATACTTTGCTGGAACTTATCTTTACTTCTAACATCCATCCTTTGCCAGATTTTCTCATCCTCATTTTACTGAATGGTTTTTTATTCCTCCAGTCATCCTATATCCTAACAGAACTATGAGAGAGCATGAGTTTCTGTGCTGTGCATATGTGTAAAATAATTTGACCCACAGTGCTATTGGTTTGTCATTGTCAATACTGGGGTGGGGGTTTCCTCTTTTTATTGCCTATTTTGTCAATATAATCTCATAGACTTTTAAGATTTTTGAGGTATAACATACTTCTAATCCTACGTATTTTATATTAACCTTGTGTAATGAAACTTGATTTTTTTCTAAGCAAAATATTGTAAAGACATTTTTAGTGTTGAGTCAGCAGCTCTGAAATACCGAAGAAATAAATTTAGCAGCATTCTTTCATTCAGACTCTAGTCCTATCTCACTGTATCTGAATCTCTAGACAGGGGAGGAGGCATCTGAAAAGGATTAGGAGTTTCTCTTTTGTCTGTCCTTTCTAAAGATGGTTTTCAGGAAGGGGGGAGGATGAGTGTTTAGGCTGTGGGGTTGCAAGTTCCACATTCCTACTCCTTCAGCCTTTAGGAGATTGCTATAAAGATTGCCCTCCCTGTGCTTGGTCTTGTTCCCACACTCCTGCTGTTGACACCATCACCTGCCTACTCCCAGACTCCCCCTTATCTGCAGCAAAATGCAAATCTTGTTCAAATGATGATAGTGATCTCACACCAAGTAATAGCTATTTTGTTGCAAACCATCAGTCATGTATCCCTTGTGCCCCACGTTGTCACCAGATACAAAGAATAGGCAGGTCAAAGCAGCTCTCTTAAAACTAAGACATCAGGTCAAGCCTAACACTGAAAGCCTGGGTTCAGTAAACATTGTCTGAAGGTAAGTTGACATTTTCCTGCTTAGAAACTCTCATTCTGTGTGTGCAACAGAGAGAAATTGAGGGAGAATAGAGAATTGCCCAGAAAGCAGTATTAGGAACAACATATCCAGTGCAAGTCTCTTCCTAACAGTAACTTTCCTAGTAGATACTTAATGTCATTAAGTAGCCATGTTCACTGGGTACATCCTGACTGCCTGCTCTTCTCCTTTGCCTCCTTGCAGGGAGTGCTGGTCAGCACTTAGCCCAGGCGCCAGCCACCTGGGTGCGGGCAGCATGCTCTGTTAACTCCCGACAGTGCTGCCTACGTTTGTTCTTTGACTTCTGCGTGTTCCTGCTGCCGTGCTTGCAGGTCTATTAAGAACAGCAAATGTCCTCAGCAGAGTTCACTGAGCTCTTCTGTGATTCTCTAAGATGACAGTAAGGACATTCCCCACACCCCATCAAAAAGCATCTGTCTGTCTCATACCACTACAAATCCCTCAATGTATGCTAGATACATCTGCAAAGTCTTCTCAATAGCACAAAGAGGCTCACTGGAGGGAACAGGTTTTAGATCTGTGCAGCTTGTAGTTGCCAAAATCTAGTTGCAGCACTTTTTTCCCCCTCTCCTCAATTTGTTTCCCTATCCAGCCAGTTCTGAGTCTGTGCAATTTTATGTCTGCTCTCAGCATTGCTGATAGGGTGGTGGACAGAAAGGGTATGCAAATGGAGGTCTTCCTGTAGCATCTTCCCAAAGAGTGTTTCTGCCATTCTGCGAAAATACTTCATGCAAACAAAGAAGATCTGCAGCTGCTTGTCTCTGTTCAATATCAAGTAAAGTGGGGGGCTTTAGAGCTTGAAGCCTTAGGGCCCATGCTTTCCATCTGATGGTTTTGTTCTGCTTCTTTATGTTGAATTTAACCAATGTGACTGCATTTCAATAATCTGTAATGACAAAAGCACCATCTAAAATATTATTTCAAAATAATCAGATATAAATTTAGGCCCATAAATATAAGGGAAAAACACTGCTTTCTACAGATAGCAATTTCCCATTTGGTAATGGCTCATTCAATATCAGCTGATCCATTCAGCTGCAGTGGGTTGTTTTAATTTATAAGGTTTTTGAAAGAATGCTGTTATCATACAGTCTTTTAAAATAATACCAGTAATATTATACCATTAGCTAAGAGAAAAATGCCATGATTATGAAGTCTATTCCTGCCTAAAGGCAGACAGCCATATTTATAAATTGGTGTGATCTCCTTGCTAAGTAGTTGTTCAGGTTTGCCTTGACTCACTAGTCTCAGTAGTAAGTGGACTGGTAATTTCACTTCTTTCTAATTTCTGACTATCTTGACCTCTACAATTTCTTTTTACATTATCAAGCTAGCATGGTATTTTGTACGCACTAAATAATACAGACAATAATTGAATGTCTGTATTAAAATAGGGAGACATTAGAGTTTTTTTATATAATTTTATTACTTTCTTCCACTGTGCATCAAAGTTCCACACAGAGTGCCTGTTTTTACTTAGGATTTTTTTCTTTTTATTAACCAGAACTTTTCAACCTTGTGTGATCTCTTTACAATTCCCTTTAGAATACATAATTGTGCTCAATCAATTTGTTAAAGGCTTTTGAAGTGTTAAAAAAGCTGCATTAAAATTATTTTCTTTCAGGTTTTATGTTAATGAACATAGGTGCTATTCAAAGCAAAGTCAGTGTGTCAAGGGAACTTTAACTAAAGTTATTCATACATAAACTAAAAAAGGAAACATCTTTAGTGGAGGAAAATACATTTAATGAGTAAGTGCAGCACACAATTCCTCCTTTCAAAAATGTCAGTTCATATTGAACCTCCATTCTAGATATCTTACAATTACTTTGTCAACAGAAGGTAGAGTAGTGATGGATGATACATTGGTTCTTGAAACCAAACTTTCTGTGAGTTACTTAGGCTGAAACTAAGTGCTTTTACATCCCAGTCTTATTGATGATAGTGGTTTTATATTTATCACCCTGTCATTTCAGTTGACTGTATCAGCCTCTTCAGTGCAGGAATATGGACACTAATGGAGGTGTGTCCTTAGTGCTCCAAAGGGTCACAGATTCATTCCACTAACACGTTCACAGCCCTGTTATAAGCTCAGAAATTGTTTTGCCATTTTAAACAGTAATCCACAGCTGTAGCTGTATGAAGCCTGTGAAAAACAGTTTCTTACCAGTCTTTTTAGACCATGCTACCTGTTTGACACTGAATATGCTTCTTTCAGCTTTCACTAATATAATGTTACTGTTTTGCAACCTGCCCTATAATAGTCAGAATTCTACCAGGGCCTTGGGAGTCCAGGATCAGATTGCAACATTTATTTATAAGAAATTCTGTCAAGAATCAATAATAGTCTTGGGTCTCAAGTTCCTTCTTTAATAATACTTTGATATGATTTGTCACAAGCTAGCCCACAGTATCCACCAGATTTTATTACTTAGCTTGCAGCACAGTCTCTCATCTTTGAGTCATGAGATCAGCCATGGGGAGACCTTTAAAAAGCTATATTCTTTACTGTTTGGTTATTACAGAAAGTCTATATTACTCAATAATATCTTTTATAAGGTGTGCTGTCACATCTTCACATAGATGTTTAACCTCGATGTAGATATACTGAATGCCTGGAGGCCATTTTAGTGACATGGACATTGTTTTTCATGATTGGATGCCAAATGTATCAACAAAAACAACAGAAGTTGGGCCTTATTTTCACAGCTTGGTAGTTCTGACTGAATCTCATACTAACTGTCGATAGCAACTAAGATTTTATTTAGAGTGTAGAGTGTAACATTTTTATTACTTGAAAGTAGTAGAAATTCTGTGAAAGCAATTTAGATTACTTTCCACTGTAATATCAGTTCCTTAGGTTCTACTGTGTATCTCAATAAACAAGATCCTACGGTGTCACTCGCATATTGTGGTTCTAAATATATAAGATTTAACTCAGACCTGAAATTCAGATAGTTACAGTTGGCATTTACTTATACAGGCGGTTTACAAAATGAATTATATGTTTTATTGACTTAAGGCACAATATGCTTGATTCAATGAAATTTTCAATAAAGTTTGTTAAAAAGTGCTTCGAGTGAATACAGTCCAATCAACCTGTGAAATTCAGATCCTGCTCTTTCATTTTTGTGAAATTAAGAACTGAGTCATCACAGAGGAAGACAGAGGTTTGCTCTGTGTATCTGGTGTGTCATCAGAGTCATGCACACAAGTAGTACCAGTAAAATAAATAATAAACACATTTTCATAAATAATTTTTTTTTCAAATGTGTGTTTTGAAAAAAATATATGGTTATAATTTTAAATGTATTAATTCTTAAAGTTTTCCTGCTAATAATAGGAATTGGTTATTGTGTACTTCTCTGTAGTTGAAGGTTCTTTCAATTTACTATGTAACCATGTTGTTAGCAGAGAAGGAAACCTTTAGTTAGGGTATTGTTGAAAACTGAGTTAAGTTTTTTGGGCCTGGCAAGTTTTCTTCAGGATAGAAGCATGCACATTTTTCAATACTGCTCATAATGAGTATCTTAGAAAGAAGTGGATGTGGTGATTTAATATTAAGAGATTCTATCTCCCTGGTTTATAAGTTTTTGAAGGCTGTCCCAGTAAAACTTGTAAAGCAGGTAGGGCTTTGTGAAAGCCAATCCTCGTATATAATAAAGTTACATGGCCTGTTTTAGCTCAGAGCTAAGAATACAAAACTATTGAAGATCCATAGAGGGTTGTAATACACATACTGCAAAACAAAAATAATTCTAAATTCTTTATTAACAGCGTAGTAAATTTTGAATTACAGGAAGACAATCTTGAATTGACTAGAAATTTCCAGTGCTTTATTTTGGAAATGTGACATTTTCATGGACTAAAGTAATTCGAAGACTAAAAATGCATGTTGTTTAGACAAAGATTTTTACCCTGAAAAGCCACTAAGATTCTCTCCTTAATGAGAATTTAATTGATAACTGGAGATATTTCCTTCAAAAGACTTAGCAAGTTATCCTAAAACAAAGAGTTTAGTACTAGATGCAATCTAAAATGTAGCATTTCCATAATACCTGAAACACTGTATTAGTTTTGCAAATTGTTTCAATTTCTGGCAAGAAGTTGAAGTTCTGGAAGTCCTCAGGAAATACAGCAATGTGTAGTATTCAGTTGTGGTGTTCATTTTCATGCACCCTAGTCAATTAATTTTGAAACATTTAGAAGATTGTTGCCTAATTATGTCTCTGATGTTTGATTTATATTGAATGGGTGAACTAGAAAGATGAAATATCTTTTCCAATGGATATTTTAGAAAAGTTAATGTATCTGGTACCACCAGGGAGTTCATATATATGCACACACATGCACACGCATACACACACACACGCACATGAATATACATGTATAATAAACAACTAGTGAAGCAATTTTATTTACCTTTTATAGTTTTAGAGACATATGTAACATAGTCTAACTTTCAAATATGTGAATAATCTACCTGCAGGTAGCATTGACTTAAGTAAGAAAATATATTTTAAAAAAAGACATTGAAAAAGAAGCCTGGAGTAACCTATGGTAAAAAAGAAATCGTATAAATTAGATCTGGACTTGAACACTTCCTATGTAAAATAAAGGAGAAAAAAGATCAGGAAAACTGTGGGGCTTAAGGAGTAAGAGGTGGGCATTTCAACATTAAAGTTAGAAACAAGAGAGGTGGTGGAAACCTGGTTTGCTGCCTAAATTTCATAAACTGAACTGTGCTATAAATTTATGAGAGACAGAGAACATGTTAGCCCTAGACCTGTCTTTTCTAGCTTGACCTCAAGTCCACGGTTGAATCTCTCTCATCAGAACAATTCATTCAGCCCATACCTTGCTCTTTTCCTTAGAGCTGATATTGCCCTCCCTGAGGAATGGATGGAAATATGCCCACCATGTGACCAAAATGCAGATGTGGCCTATCATATGATCTGATTTATATCTGCCACATCCCTGCTTAGCAGGTATTTGTTTTTTTCGATAGACTCCTCTGTACACTTTTCGAGAGAAAGGCCACCTAGCTGGCCTTCAGTGCCTGCAGAAAAGGATTTGTTATTAGATGCATCTAGAAGGCTTCCCCTTACAAACAGAAAAATATTCTTTTCTAACATGCCTATCAGCTCTGCCACACTCTTGGTTTTCATTGTGCTCAAGTTTCCGGCAATGTATTGACTATCCCTCGAAAAAGAGCATGACACATGCTTATTTTTTGCATATCTTGAGATGGTGCACTAATAAACAAGAAGGAATAGAACAAAGAATGCACCAGTTTTAGCATTTTAATAGTGTAGTATAAATGTATAAGCAGATACATGCATAGTTTTTAGAACTAGTAGCAGAGACAATCTTTTCAAGTTCCTTCATTGTTACTGGTTCTGGAGACTTTTACCAAGGTACTCACTCTAATGTACAAACCTGATCAGACTAACTCAGATTCTGTATGTCTTTTTTCCTGGAGCCTTGTGATTTAGCAGTCAATCTTGACACGCCATTGTCTATTTCCATAGTCAGTTAGCTCTAACATAATAAAAGGTTCTGTAAAATCCCTCAAAATTCAACGCAAACCAACACGCATGGATAATAATTGAGTGAGCTTGATGATACTGTGAAATTTATTGTTTACAGGCATCATTAGTTTTATTGGTAGCAGGCCAACTGTGGCAGAGGTCTATTTAGTGTGTGGTAGGAAAGCAAAGGAAAGTGTTAACTTGGGTTTTGATCTTATCAGCTTCAATCACTTCCATAAATCTGTGTTCTAGAAATGCATCTAAGTTTGTCCTAACTTTCCTGGGAAGCCCATATTTCCCTCTAGTCCCATCAAAGTTCACTTTATTAACCCAGGAGTTATAGGTTTCAGCAGAAATAAATTCTTTTAGCAGCAACAAAATGTACTTGTCGGGCTTTCCACCAGATTCTCTGAAAATCTCATTCTTTTGTGTAGGAGCCACATTTTGTATGCTTACCTCTGGCAGCTGTTCTTCTGTAGTACATTTGCCATCTCCTGCACCCACATCCAGACTGGTAATACTCATGTATTCGTCAACTTACATTTGTATTCACATCACCTCACTTGGGCATACAATTCACAGAGGCCAAAAGAAATAGTTGCCATTTTTTTGACCAGAACTAGGTCACCAAAAAAAGAGCATAGGAAAAGACAGGGTTTATACTCCTGAGCATTTGCAAGAATACTGAATGGTGAGGGAGAAAATAAAACTGGATTTACCATTGAAGAAGAATCCTAAATCCTGCATATTCATCCTTGGCTTTCAACTGAGCAGAATAAATAATCATAGTTTAGATAATGGCTTGTTTGCAGTTCTGTTCCAGTTACACCTCATGGAAGTATTCAAGTTCTCTTACTTAGAAGCAGAAAAATGCCTTTGAAAGGGTGATCCTCCTGAGCAATCTTTTGATTTGCTTCTTTAGCAGATTTACTTGAATTTGCCAGATCTGTTGACTGATCTTTTTGAGGTTTTCTTAGAAATCTGGATGTTGCCTATGTTTTGTTTATAAATGTTGCATGTATATCTCTGTAGTTGTTATATGGCTTCTAAGGGGCCACTTCAGAGTTACATCAACTGTTCTGGCCTTAGATCTGAAGAACAGCATCAGTTAACAGGTTTTGACACTCTTGGTAACAGGCAATGGCTCATCATTTTTGAATATTTACTTTCTCTAATCTGAACCAGCTTGATCATGAGGTGAGAGTTTGGCCAGGACTGCAGTGAGACACTTTTGAATTAATAACTTGAAAGGAATTAGAAGATAATCCTCTGCTGAGCATCTGCTCCCCAATAGAACAAAGTGTGGGAGAGAAAAAGGACTAAAACAAGGAAACCTAATTTGAGCTGTTTAGTCTCCTGAAAGTAAGTGTAGATATGTCTTTAGTCTTCTTCTATTTCTAGCCTTTTTTTTTATTGCTGTGATATTCCTGTAGCTAATTCCATTTCTCCCTCCGAACATTGTGACATCATGATGGTCACAGAGGGAATGGATGGTCACACCTACATTGCACTATGCTGTAGAAAGCAATATAGCTACAACAGCATGAAACTGTATACTTATAGGGCTGGATTCCCTCCAGAATGTAAGAGAGCTCATTTAAATTTAGCTCCAGGATCTATATATTACTTTACACTGTTCTAAGACAGAAGATAAACCTAGCACACACACCCTCCTGGGATTAACATGGTTGATAATCAGGCATTTCTGTAACATTATTAGCTCAGTCTAAAAGTTTCATTGTAAGGAACTAGAAGAGTTGTGAGTTTGAGTTGGAAAGAGGAGAGACGGGGATGAAAAGGACAGTTTAATCTCTGAGCTACAACTGTGGTACTTGGGAAGAGTGAATTCAATGCACCAAGTTTGACCTGAAATGAAGATTATCCTTGTGCTTACTGGGAGTCTGATGCATGATGATTTTGCAATGGGTTGTTCACCATACAGAGAAACATGGCAATTCTCAACCCTTCCTGAAAGGAAATCACTGTATTAGGATGCTAGGAGCAGAGCACTGGAATGTGCACTTCCAGTAACTCATTCATTAGCACTGAACATCTAGAGCAGGAACATGCTCACTGCACTCTGACAAACTCAGACCATTTGGCAGGTTCTGAGGCTTTTTGCAGGCTGGCGTTGTGACATCATGGGCTGAGCTTTTAACCTTGCCCACAACATTTATAATATTTAAATTGAAAGAATACATACTCCAAGCAGGGCATGTTCCCCAGTATGTGCCAAGATCTAAGCCATGCTGTACCTCAGGACTCTGAGCACTGGAGAGCTTATTAATTTTTTCCTATAATTCTTAATAAAATTGTATTGCAGCATGCAAGCAACAAGGGCCTCTTTGATAATTTACCCTCTGCAAGTTCAAATCTACGTTAGTGAAAAACTGTCTGCCTTATATTTCAAAAGTAATGAATTCAAATTCTGTTGGGATTGTAATTTTATTAGAAATTCTGCATATCTTCTCTTATTATTTCTGGGTCAAATGGATCATTATATTGATTGATCAACACTTAATTTGTTATTATCCATAAGTATTCAGCAAATAATGAAAATACCCTGTCACTTTGTTAAAGAATGAATAAAAGAGACAGCAGTAGGTTACTTTTTTAATTAATTTTTTGCATACATGTAGATCAACCTTATATATCTCTGGAGCTTTGGCTGTCCACTCAAACATCTGGCAGGAAAAGCTGAGTAGTAAAATAATTCATATATATTTAGTAAAGCCTGCATTTTTACCAGTGTTCATTGTAAAAATAAACAACATGCAGGGCAGGAGGGTTTATGATAATGCTGTAAGTTAATCGTCTTGAGCAACAAACTTTTGATGTTGCCATACTAATCAGGCATTTCTGTAGCATAATCAGCTCAATCTAAAAATCAAAAATCATGCAGCTCCATTCTAGGAATTAGAAGGTCTGTACTTTCTAGCTGGAAAGAGAAGAGACTGGGAATTTAGTTATATTTATTATTTTTATTTATGGATTTACAGTACTTCCTTTTCTAAAGTTACAACTGATTCTCCTGGATTTGTTAAACACATTTTCTCTTCACTTCCACTAACTGACATCTCACACAATGTAGAAGAGAGAGAAGCACTGAAACATTCAGTACATGCAATGTATTTGTACATATATAAGATACCATTAGTTACAAGTCTTGAAGGAAAGACACTGGACCTTATTTTCAAAGACTCTTAGTGCGTACAAATCAAATTGAAGCTTATAAAAGCTGAAAAAAATCATGTTTCTGAATATTGGGACCATTTTTCCCAGTGTAAGTAATCAGCACCTACCTTTAAGAAAACCTATACATTAATTGTTCTCTGTCTCAGCTTGCCTAACTACATTCCGTGATATAAGCCAGAGCTCACAAGAAAAAGATATTCTTTTTTCTGTCGCAGTCATCTTACATGGACCAGAGTTAGACGCATTATAGATTAAAATTACTGGTTTATATATTTTATCGATAATGCAGTAAGTATCAGGCATATCAGTATATATCATGTATTTTTTTTCTACCGAGCAGGTCTACAAGTGTGCTCAAATTATACCACAGTGTATTGTTCATCATCATCACCACCAATAAATGTAGTGGGTTTGCACATTGTATCCCAGTTAGCTATATCTTTGCACCAAGACAACTCACTGTTCCTCTCTGAGAGTATTCCATGATGTGCTTGCACATGGGACTTGTAATTACTTCATATGTCTCATAAATCCCTCCACAGTATCCTTGACTAATTACAAGTGGGCAAGCTAACGTATTGTGGTTGGCGCTGAACTACCCACAGACTGGCCAGCTGAGAGGCCAATAGTCAACAGAACTGTTAAATTTTCAGTTGAAACCTTTCTTCCTGGAAGCACTAATTTGGCTCTTTCTTTACTACCCAGGTGCCAGTTTTCATGAAACTTATGGCAGACTTTATATCCTTACAGTTTCTACAATGTTGCCCCCTTCTTAAAGGAGGAGAACTGACAGATGGACGAAGGAGCAAACAGTGCAGTTACGTATTTTATCCTTTGGAAACCAGGCTATAATGATACATAAAACTTCACTCACAAAGTTCTGAAATATCAAACAACACTCACAGTTATGTGACAAACACCACTCACAAAGTTATGAAATACCTTATAAATATGAAATATCTTATGAATATAAAAGGTGAAACTCTGATTTATGCCAATAATCCCTTCAAGCACTAATGTTTATCTAATGGATTCAGCCACCAAAAATTATTGCATATGCTACGGAAAGCATTATAATTTGGGATTCACCTGTGCGATTATGTCAAAGCTAAAATTATTCCATGAGACTTTGGAACATTCCATGTTGGTTGATACTACGTGCTTTTAACTAAAAGCTTCTCCTTTCACTTTACATCAACAGAAGTGGAACAATTAATGCTTCACAATACAAGAGAGGCTTTGTTCTTGTTTAAATTTTTGTACCTTAGCTTGAAAGGTATCTTGAGCTCCTTTGAAGTTTCCCTTTAATATACTGCACCCAAACCACTTCTTTATGAGCCTCCTTTAACTTTTACATTTTAAAGATCTTTCAATGTAAGCCCAAATGTAACAAAAGAAAGTGATAATTGTTGAAACAGGCAGAGTTGTTGAATAGTGTAGACACTGAATCTTAAGGAAGCCACATCCTGGAAGCATCTTGCACAACTCTGGCTCTGGCAGGTAGGTCACATCACTTAGAATTTGTTTCATGCTCTAGACAAATGTTTTCCTGGATTATTAATCAATTCTAATAATTCACAGAGACCCCAATTCCACGGAGCTTGTGTGGCCCCTTGCAGAGAGCCCCACTTGCTGCCAGTGGCATTCCCTCAGATGTCTGCTTGTGCAATTCTCAGATACAGACTGAAATGCCAATTCTCTGTGAAATCAGTAGTTAGACTTCTATGGATTTCACTGGGCATTGGACTGGACTGTACATTCTTTGATAAAGGATTGAGTTTTCTCCTCTCTGCATTTGAAAACAACAACCACCCAGCTGATAGTACAAGAATGACAACTGAAATGCTGATTTCAGATTTCAGTGAAGCCACTTAGGACTGCAGGCAGAAGGTCAAGACAATCAACACTGAGGAGTGCAGGATTGTTTGCAATTCACCCTGATACTGCCCTGGCACTATATAGTGGTATTCCTGCCCAACAGCCAAGTAGAGTATTTAGTAGAGCCTGCAGAGGTTGTGAATGTTTTCATACTCCTATTTAATTCCCTGAATTCCTTGTAATTCCTGATAGTCAGTGTACAGTGTATTTAATTTACTGTATTAGAAATTTGCCATTTCAGATTTCTGATGACTGCCTGGCTTTGAGGCTCTGATGCTGTCATCAAAATTCATCACGAGTGATCAGATGTTGATGTCATACTGTGGTTTATGAGCCACAAGCTCATCATGCCTTTATTTCTGCTTGTTTGTGCTTCTACCAGTGTTGCGGGAACTCACGCACCATTTCAGACCTCTGAAAGTGTAATTCTCATGCACCATACTTTTTTTTTCTTTCTGAACTGGGGTAGATGTCCCTTTCTGTAATAATTTAATTAACACTTTGGAATAGTGATGCATTAATTAATGCCAGATTACGATGGAAACGCTACAGAATTACACTTTATATCAACATTAATGCAAAATGAGTTCCTCCTGGATAATATTTCTTACAGAGAATACAAAAAGAGATAATACTAATTAGACCATCAATTTAAATTTACCATAATTTCAATACATGTCACTTACCTGTTCTGTAGCACAAAACCTTCTGTTCTACCATACGCTTTTGCTGCATTGGTATCAATATGGCAGCCAGACTGGGAGTCATATAGTACACTCCTGTACTATAATCCTGGGTTTGGTGCCTGCGTTGTGAAGGATTGAACTTTAAAAATCAGGTATAGGCTTAATAATGTTCTGACATAGATCTTCTGTAGGTAGAGAAACTTCACTGGCAAAAAAATATCCTCACCAGAGGCACAGGATTTTGTATCGTGCATGGCACATTATTAGACTGTAGCACACAATTCGGGTTATTCTAATTCTTCCTGGCATGGCCCAAATTTGCTGCTGCAAATGCAACATCTACAAAGTCATTCTTTTGTGAGCATTATTATTTTATCTGCTTCATACCAGAATGTGAGACAAATAAGAAACCAAGGTTTTTGTTCCCAAGTAGCTTCAGTCTCAGTAGTATATTCTCACTTTCAAGAATAAAATGTTTTATTTAATGCACGTCTGATTTCACTTGCACTTTGGTGCTTTTTTCTTTATATAACCATCACCTAGATGCTGCCTCTTGTGCAGGCAAGAAAAGAGGATTAAAAAGATAATTCTGAAATGCAAGGCATGAAAAAAATTAGCCGAGATGATTCAATTTCAATGAACATCCAACAAAGCTTTTCTTTCCTCTCCATCTCCCCTCCTGACTCTCTCATTGTCTGTGTGGAACCTGCAGGGTCACCAGAATTTCAGGCTCCTTGCTCTTCAGCAATCAGTGTTGAAGACCAATAGAGAGTCAAGTCACTAGAGGCCAGTCAGGCTGGCTTGCAAGCACTGATGTTCATTTGAAATTCCCAAGGTGTACAGGGAGTTAGCTGAACTTCAGTCCAAAATAAGTAATGAAAGGTAGTCAGGGACCTGGAAGACTTGGCTGTACCAGCATGCTAGGAGTTTGAGTTCTTCACCCACCATGAAGAACTTTGGAAATTTTCAAAGGAAATTTTTTTATTTTTCCAGAATGCAATCTTTCAGAATTTGCTGCATGATGAATTTTAAGATATTTAGGGATTTTTATTCCAAATACAAACAACACCAAATTTTGAAATTCCCTATGAAACAGACTCTGCTCAGCTGTAGTTCAAACACTGAAATATCCTTCTTTATAGAAGTATTTTGCTCAGTAGATTTTAATTGTATGCTTTTATACTAGTCATTTGTACTAATTTTATTGTATAGAATAGAAAGTTTTAGTTCAACACAGAAAATGCCGATGCCCTTGTAGAATGTTTTTGCCAACAAGGGGATTTCAAGAAACACTGGCCACTCAGCAGATCACATCAAGAGACAGTAGCTGTGAAGAACTACAGAGTAGTGACAGAGTTCAAAGAACACAAAACTCTGTATAGATGGTCTTACTTTATGGAAAAATATTTCAGCCTGGATAATAGCTCAGGAAATTCTTTTGCTGGCACATTGTGTATCTTCCAGAGGGGACTACTTTTTTTTATTGACATTTTGAGTGAAATGTATGTCATGAAAAGAACAAGCAACTTGTATCCAGTTAAATGACATTAGCCCTAAAACAGGAGTTGTGTGGGATTTGACCATCACAAATCTACACGGTATTCTGCACCAGAATGAATTTCACACTTTGTACTTTGGCCTTAGCATACTGCTTTCTCTGGAGAGTACCATTCTGGTCTCTCTACCACATGGGCAATTCGATTTAATGCAATAGCTCTTCTCCTTTGCAGAGTTTATTTGAAATTTAGAAAAGGTCAGATATGTAAATCTGTGTGATTTGTTTTATGAAACTACCTCTTTATTTGGGACAGTTCACTATAACTGGACATCACTGCCCAGGACTGTTAAAAGAATATGTAGTTAGGGGTAATGAAGTGAGTGGAGTTTTGAAAATATGAAGAAAATTTACTTTCTGAGTAGCTATCTGTTAGATACTAGAACAGACTTTTTGAAGTAAGCCCTCATCATTAGATGGACTTATAACTCAGTGCAGAGTAGACAATGTACTAGAAAAAAATATAACTGCATGGACTGAACTGATGTTGACCCCAATGTTCTGGAATTAAGAAACCTGACAAATCTTTTCTATCTCTAACTTCTGTGAGAACTGACAAAGAAGGGCTTTTGTAGATCAGGACTCAAGCATGTATATTAAAATGGTCTTGTATAGTAAAACAGTCTTGTGCTGAGGAAAAGTTTGCTCTGTGCCAATCTACACCGTGCTTTCCCATCTCAAGTGCAATTAATCCCTTACTTTCACAAGCAATGAAGTATGTCAGAAAAACGTAAAGGACAAAAAAGTGAAGATTATTTTTAGATTTTATATATAACATCAACTAGAAACTAATTGGATTAAATATTTTAGTACAAATATAGCACTCTTCACCAGACTTCCTGTTTAGGTTGACAGTTTATGTGTTTTTCTCTGTTTAAGTCTTCATAATGTCTTTTTTTCTCATTAAGATATATGGTCTCAAAATGAAGAACTCTTAATTCTTTAGATTATTTTAACCCTTCATTGCTAAGAATGGAGATACAAATAAAATATTTTAGCTGGACAACTATCTGAGAGTGCTGTGTTTAGTTGAAACTACGAATTAATATCTACAGGGGATGGAAGCAGGGTCGGATGCCTCCCTTGAAGACGGCGTCTTTATGGAATGTAAAAATCTAAATGTGCAGAGTTAAGTTCAAGTATTTTAGTACTCACATATTTAAGTACTAGGGGTTTTTTTCTGGCACATTTCCATCTTTAAATCAGAGGTGGAATACTTGTAAAGTGGTGGCTGATAGAGGATTTCAACAGCTTTCCAATGCTAACTTTATGTTTAAGGCTTCTGCAGGACATCCTTCTTCTATGACAGCACCAATACATTGGTAACATCTGACTCTTTCCAGTTGATCACACTTGTTGACACTTATGTGCATTGACAAATCAACCAATAACCTTCTTCTGGTTCTCTTTTTCATCTGCATTAGTACAGGTAGCTCTGTGCATAGAGAATTATGATATACAATGTATTTCTTGTTTAAATGGATTTTATTTAGTGCCAGACCTATTTCTGGTCATATTGCTTAATGATACCTCTAACTCAGAAAAGATAATTCTAAGAAAAGAAAGCTTTTTCATCTAACTTTTGAATAATTCCATCCCCAGACCATCCTATGAGTTATATGTATTTAAATTTTATTCCAGAATAGTAGGAGAGTTCATGTCATGTTCATGTTCATATCAACTCTCTGTATTTATGTCTATGAAAGAGAAAAGCCCTAGAAGAGCTGACTTTGCAGGTTCTGCTGGTAGCCAGAAAACATCGTACCCTTACCACACTGCTGCATGTTGGAGCACACACAAATAATACCAAGCTAATTCCAGAGGGGATAATACATCCACAGGGAGTGGGGCAGCATTGTAAAAGGTTGCTAGCTTGAATTGTGAAATCAAGAGAGCCACAGTCAAGTGATGCTGCACCTGAGTTAATACATCATCCATCTTGATGGTAGTAATTAATCAGGGACAGCACGGCACTGATGATGCTGTGCTGCTTCCAGTCCTGCTGCACTGGTACATCCAAGTGTGGTTGCAACTAGTTCAGAAACCATTGCACAGATGTTTGTCAAAGCCAAGACAAATATTAATATCACCAGAGTTACATGCTCAAATTTTACAAAGCACTACTCAGGCACATTCATCAGAGCTATACTACATAGATTGGCTAATGACTATTGAACATTTGAAATATGTAAGTTCAAAAGCAATGAGTAAAAACTGCAACAATTGGAGAATGCTGAATAAATTCAAAGAAATCATGATCAGCTCCTGGATATTTAGTAAACAATAGTTTTATACATCATTTGCTATGCATTGTTTATTCACCTCTAATAAGTATCATACAGTATAAATGGTATTTTTATTTCAGCTCCTAGAACATAAAATGATCTGTGGAAGCTAGCTGAGAGTTTTGCAAGCATATCTCAATGGAGAATCAACTGAGGTAAGTTGGAGTTTATGTCCCTGAACATATTGTATGATCAGAGGATAAGGCAGGGTTTAAATATAGATGGAAAACCACAGGGTATTAAGTGTCTAGGAATATTTTACCTTATGGAGTTGAAGTCTACAACTAAACTTAACAAAGAGGTAATGTGAAATACAGTGAAAAAAATAATTGCTGGGTGGTCTTGGGTCTGTGCCGAAACCCTGCTCGTGATCTTTGGGCTCTACTGGCTGCCCAGGCAGGGGAGCGTTGACTGTGACAGCGGCAGCCAGTGGGCAAGCACCAGCAGTGCCGAGGAGCAGGTAGAGGAGGATGACTGGGAGGGCAAAGCAGACCCCTGTGATGCCTTGGGTCAAGGCAAGCCTCTAGATAAGGTGGGGACCCCCACTGCATCTGCCAAGCCCTTCCCAAGAACTCTTTTCTGACAGGGATGCATCCAGCCTAAGGTTGAACACCACCAAGAGCAACATCATCGACCGCCTGCTGCTGGTTCCCGTGAGACCACCCCGCAGCACGTCTTCCACCAGAGCTGGGCACCGTGGGGGACCTGCTGGCGAGGCACTCCTGCATCCCCGGGGAGCACCTGCCGGAGAACGTGCTGTGCTTCCTCCTCTGCCCCGTGACAAGCCGAACACAAGCCAGGTCCCTGCTTCCCATGCTGCATCTGCATATTGTCTCTGTCCCTAAACACCCAATAAATGCACTTGTTTTAAGAAATCCTGTGCCCGTGTCTGGGCAGCACTATATTAGGGAATGTTACTCCTTGGCTCCATCTCCGCTCTGTAACAAAGAGATTAAGTTTGTTCTTGAATTTATGTTTGAAGTGGTTACACTTAGATGTTTAGTGCCTCCTTCTCTCTTCTTCTTCTGGTGTTCTCCACAACCCCTCCTCCCCGCCTCCTTTCCCATGGCCCTGACCACTTCTGGACTTGAATTAAGAATCAATGCCTTTAGGAGAAACACAGAGTGATCTATGTACTATGTCACACTGTCCCATCCCACTCAGATGGGGGAGACAAGTGACTCGGATTCACAAATCACCAACAGATTGGACAACGGTGAGACAAGTCTCAAAGTTCAAACATTTATTAACTTCCCACAATGTGCTAATTGCACACACGATAATTGGCTAAGTATATAACGAGTTGTGGCAAGCAATACAGTATGCCTTGCATTGCTTAATGGTAGTGAAGGAAAAGGGGAAAAAGGAAAGGAGGGAGATGGAGGGAATAGAGGAATAGAGATCACCAGTCTGGGTTCCTGTGTCGATCCTGCCAGTGAGGGTTCCAGGAGGCAGCCGTCTTCTTCACTCTCCAGGCCCCCCGCCCTTTTGCTCCCCCTCAATTTAGACACACTTTCCTTGGGTCCTTGGATCCTGGTACAGATGAGACTGTGCCCAGCAGTAACTGCTACTCCAACGCCACGGCCAGTCTTCACCTCAACCCCCTTTCAGAGGCCAAGACCAATACCAACACGCCAGAAGCTGGTGGAATTCATTAATCTGCAGATTAAAGATCCTGCAGATCCTAAGGGGGGAAAAGGCTCAAAGTTCAAGCTGCAGTATACCACGACCATCTACTGGGGCACTGCCTGCTGATGCAAAGGCGGCCTCAGTGTCAAAGGCCTGTTCGGTCCTGACCACGCTCCTCTGAGCGCACACAAATGCTGAAGGTGACTTAGTTCTTGAAATAAAGTTGGCAGTTTTCACAGCTCACCACGCTGCAGTCCAATTCAGTCTCCTGTGCAAGGCAAGGATTCCATGCCTGGCACGTGCCAGATGAGGCTGCAGGTAGCCAGGTGGGGCACAAAGGGAAAGAGTCACTCAGAAGGGCTGAACCCGAGCCTGTCAGAGGCAGTGCAAAAAGGGACGTCTGGTCATAGGGGGCTAGAGATCTCGGGCACAGAAGTGGGAAACACAAAGTGTCTTAGGCCAGCTACTGGTGGGATCCTTGTGTGTGTGCACAGTGCACCCGTGAAGTAGAAACTGGACTCTGTCACGGCACAGGAGACACAGGTCTGGAAAGACCCACGGTTTGCACTGGTGACGGGGTAAGGAGCTTGACATGCAGGCACGGATATTACACGGACTTAATTTCCACACCGTTAGTTGAGGAATCTCTGCACGTGCTGTGCTTATGAATCTTGGGAGTGAAGGTGTGTTTGTGTTTCGCTAGTAAACATCCAATCCTGATCATCTGGAAAGGCAGAAAAGGACCGGCATGTTTATGTAAGTGGTGGTTACGAATACATGGGCGCTGGTAAAGGCATCGCTCTGCCTGCGTCGATCTGTTTTGCTGTTACAACAATTGTGTAGTGGAGTGGTGGAACAGATGGAGACCAGAGACCAATTCAGCTGTCAAAGCCTCCTCACTGTAGTACAAGGCTGGGAAAGTCTCCCCAAAAGCTATAGGATTTTAAAAGCAACAGCATCAACACACCATTGACAAGAAGACACAAAAAGGAAAGAGTTCTTGTTGGTTTACCCATGGTGTGTGACTAAATTATAGATGGACTCTGATGTGCTGTAAATGAATAACGCTTTGCAGCTTATCAATTCACTTGCTGTGCAGCAACTACGAGTGTTTTCCAGGCACGTGCCTATGATTTTTGCTGTGTGTCCACATGACCTGGACACCATTGCCGGTACTAGTCATGCCTTTCCCTCCAGTTTGGCCTTTTTAACCAGAATTCCCCACCACCCTTATGCCATGTTACCTATATTCCTGTTCATCAAGGGCACGCTCACAGTATACAAATGACTCAACTGTTATATATTTTTACTTAACAGGCAGTTAGGAGCAGCTACCCCAACCTCAGCAGGCCAGAGGCTTTTACAGTTTTGGAACAAGACTACTGCATATTTACAGGTGGACGTGCTGACACAGCAGTAACAGCTCAAAGTTTTGATAGCCAGCCAGCCTGTATGCCAGCACAGGAGGATGACTCCAGATGATCCCCCTGTTCCCACAGAAGCCACAGCTGAAGCAGTTCACACTCCAGACGCTGCCCAGACAGCTGCTCCCTACCTCTTTGCAGGAAGCTGTTCTGCAGACTGGGCCTGTTCGTTTCCTAGTCTGGGTGGAACACAGCAAACGAAGGCAAGGCAGAGGACTCTCCTGAGCAGTGTCCACTCACACACAGAACACTAAGAACAGGATTCATCTACACAGAGGTTCTGTCTACAATACGGCTGCCAACACCAAGTCCATTTGTCTCAGACTTCCTGCAAGTCTGTGCAATCAGCGCATCCAAGGCTGGCTTGACACATCCTATAGGAAAGGCTTTTATTAGGTAAGATCAATCATGCCCTAAACCACACCCCTCAACCAAATGGACTTCCATGGACTACAGTGGGAGCCCGGACACCTTCTTCAGGAGGACACACCTAGTCATAGCTGCGATGATTTCTACCATGAATGTCAGCAAGGAAGCCCATGTCTGACACTGTACTGATAGAGAATAACGGGAGACTGGTCCCGAGGGTATGTGTTCTCTCACTGATGCTGAGCAGAAAGCATTATGCGCTCTCACAGGATGCAGGAGACATCACAACCCAGAGGATAGCTAAACATACCCAACTACACTGGTTTTATCTGGCGAGAGAAGAATGAACAATATACGACAGTTTTTTACACCACTGGAAGAGACAAGAAACATCAGACAGTGTAATCATAAAAAGTAACATACGGGCCAAGTGTCAACCAGGACTGTTATCAGCCAAAACTCCACCAGATCACAGCTGTGACACTACCCTTACCATCATACAAGCGGGAGTCTTATGGTAACAGGATGCATGCGTGCTCTGGAACCTCTCCTGCCCAGCCGCATCCCAACACAAAAAACAAGATTAGAATGACACAACTCTCCGAGCCCTGTTTTCCTCACAACTTAAACGCAGGAAGCAGAGCCCAGTCCATCTACTCAGGGTCACAAATTTGGTTTCACTTCACTAATGTGAAACATTTCAGGGCTAAGAGATTGTGCAAAACCAGGACCTTTTCTTAGTTAAGCTTAGCTATGAGTTGTACAGACACTGAACATCGCTATAAACCTATTAGCAAAAGAGAAGTCATCAGTACACATGACTTGTAAAGGATAGTAAGACAAAGCCAGTCAAAAGTGCAGAAAATGGTAACAATATACGATACTTTATCACTAGAGATGACAACAGGAAAAAAAAGCAAAACATTTTGAAACAGCTTGATTTCTGACACAGTGATAAATAGCCAGGTGCCTGCTATAGGAAGTGTTCCATCTCCTTTCACAGGCAGGAATGGCCTTGGGAGGGAAGGTGTTCCTCCAAAATGCCCGAGCAGGGGAAGCGAAGGTGACCGCTGCTGTAGTGCTCGTTCTCTTCAGATCTGATCAAAGCACACTGGGATTTTGACCATTTAATATAAAGACCATGGTATTCTTCTTGTTGTGGTCCTCAGAATCCTGGCATTGTGGCCAAGCCAAGTTATATTTTCACCTTTCCCCAGACTATGAATCCAATCCCAAAATATTAAATCAGTGCAACAAACTCTATGTATTACCTTATTTATTTAGAGCCACAAGATGGTATGACTTAGAGACACAGAACAAGCCACAGAACAAAAAAAAAAAAGGCAAACAGCACATGGCTGCTTTTTGTCCTTTCATGATTTTAGTAGATCCTCTTTCTTCAGGTACAGATAGCAGACACTGTTTTACAGAGTGTCACAAACATCACACATTTTCAAGAACTGTTTCACCTGTAAATAAATTCTCTATTGTATACAGCATTAGTCATGCATTATCAACAACGGCTGCTGAAGAGCAATGTAGCACCTGGACGCTGGTACATTGACGCTAATGAGCATAAACTGCACTTTTCTCTGAACTGTGTTGTTAGGAAGCATGGAAAACTAGAAGGCAGTTTTCACTGCTTTATATTTATCCACAATTTAAACACCTAAATATGGCCTGAAAGTGTCTTTACTTCCCCCCACAAATGTGACTTGCCTTCAAACAAAACTACTGTAATGAAATTTTCCTGTCTCTAAGTGTAGCACTGCTCTAATGAAACAGTGATATAAAACCACATGGTTTGTTAATTTGTGACACAAAATAAAAGGCCAACTGAGTGGCAAGCCAGAACTGCCATCTAAAATTAGGGCATTGTTGGAAGCGTGGGAAAAGCAAAACAACGAAAAAACTGCAAAACGCACGTTTCCTTAAGACATGGTGCCCAGAACAAACACAGGACAGGATGAAGATCCGGTGATTTGTGTTGCCATGGCACCAAGGAGGAATGCGAAGTGAGGTGGAGGCTGCACGGTCCCGTTCTTCCACTTCTCTCGAGGAATATTTGACCCAACCATACAGACTTATCTCCTGCTCTTCCCCTTCTCTCAAGGACTGTTTTGAGCAACTCTGTAGACATTAGCTCTCATTCTTCCTCTTTTCCCACAAAAACAGCACGCACCTTGCACCAAGAAATGTGCAGTGTTGTTACTGAAGAAACAACGGCTTGACCACAGTCCCACCCACTCACACACACACTTAGATAAATACCACCCCAAGTTTGTATCGAACTCGGAGGGATGAAAATCCGATACCAAATCGGAGGGACAGACCGACGGGTCTGTGCTCCTCTCCCCCCGCCCCAGAAGGGACACCTTTTGGTGAGGTTTGGGCCCTCGGCTACGCCGAGTGATTACCCAGGAATTGTGTGTGATTGCAATCGGTTTTTGTGTGTAGTGCTCTACAGCCAACCTGCAGTCTGTGCATTTATTGTAGGCAATCTCAAAGAATCTGTAGATAAGAATAAACCGTGCTATTCGTGACCCTGACGGCTTCTCTTGAACGCCACCGGACCTACAGCACAAGGGCTGTTCGTGCGTCTGGTGTCAGGCTGACAGTCATGGCAATAACTGACAAACCTATGAAGAGGTAAGTCCAGCCCCTCCCAGCCCCTCTCATCTCTGGGGACTGACTAGAACGCAAGGGGATTCATCTCTTACCAAATTAATTTGTCACCTTAAATGCAACAGGCATACAACAATCCTAATGTGATTTGAAATTCAGGTTTATATTAGGCCTCATTAAACAGTTTAGAGAAATTCATACACTTTTTTCTTGTTTGGGTTTTTTTCCCTAGTTACCTTTACAGAATGAGGCACATAAATAAAAGTGCAGTATTTCTAAATCATAAAATACTTAAATATCACATTTTTACCAGTCCTATCGTCTCTCAGCTATGGAAGTGGAAAAGGCAAGAGCCTTCACAGTTCATTAAAAAAACCCCAAACAACAAAACAATGATAAAGAAATCTGGCATATGTATTGGATGTTGCTTCTAAAGCAAAGTAAGTGGTACCAAGTATTCGGAGAATTAAGAAGCAAGTTGCAAGTTGCCTTTTAGGTAACGGTTCTATTTATCATAAGATTGAATTCAACTTACAATTTTAGAAATTGCAGTTTAAAGAAAGATTTGCTTCTTTTGTGGAGGTTTTGTTTATTATTTCTACTCATTGTCTCTTACAATACCGGTCAGCTCCTTAGCTTGGGGCTTAAGCCAGGACCTTGGTACAACACAGCAATAAAACATGTATCTGTAAGTGCTTATGGCTTATCAGTAGTCCCTCATTAACCAAAATAATTTAATTTGTTCATGAGTCCCTAAAGAGCCACGTGTATATTCTTTGCCAGCATAGGCTTCACTGACTGTGCTTTATTTGTTTGCAAAAAATTTCTGCTCAGTATATTTATATGGTAACCATTACAATCTAAAAACCTCTTTTTTTTAAAAAAAAAAAATTTCTTTACTGAGATAAAAATGACTGGGGTTGGGGGGTTTTTTGTTTGTTTTTTTAAATACACCTTTGGGAAAGTAACGCGTAGAGAAAACAACTTTATATTCACTGGGAGATTTGGTGCTGTGAGGCTGAGCAAAAAGCCATCTTGCCAAGCACAGTGTAATTCTTCTGCTCCCAGCTATCTCTATCACCAGTGCTCTGCACTGAGCAAACGGGACAATCTGAAAACTTGCAGACACTTTCATTAAATACATGTTGATGAAAAAGACTGTCCATGCTTTCATTTTTACAAAACACAGAAAAGCCTCAATGCAACAAAGGAGCTTGAAGGCCTCAATTGAGAGTACTGGCATTCAGATACTGAATACAGGGCAGCACCTAAGGGAGCATAAATACACTTGGATAGGATTTTTGAGGATTAAAAGCTGAAGATTTTCAGTACTTATCTTCCTCTTTTCTTTTTGTCATACTTAAAGGCAAACGCTGCATACTGTCCTCAAGTGCAAGATCTAGAAGTTTATTAATGGAAGCTGCATACATGGCCTTCAGAATACCAAGGGGCTAAGCACTCCTTTCCTGCTCTGTGCTGGCTTCTGTCCAGTTAATAATATCAGTACAAGAGTGGTAACCACGGCACTGGATCTGCGAAACAAGAGAGCAAGGTAGGAGAAAGATCAGCAGTTTAGCAAAACCAAATAGAAACTAGTCTAACAAAGACCAATCACTGGGACGAGGAGGAGAGAATAAAGACACGCTTTAGTATCTGTTGATCCATTTCTATGAAATTTAACAGGGGGCAGTTGTCTTGAAGGTATTAAATTCCCCTGAGGGCTGAGAAAGTCTCAGAGTCTGATAGTAAACCAAGAGACTGGAATTAGCATCACCCCTGAGAACAGAAACCTCAGGCTAATAACCCTTGGCCAGCTGGCCAGCTGCCACTCAGTCCCCGAGTCAGCCAGGGCCAGGCAGAAGTGCTGCTGGGGGTTACGAGGGCAGGAGGAACCTGCGGAAGGTATTGCAGGAAGGTTCAGAGGATGGAGGAAAACAGGAGCTGGCATGACTGTAGGGGAAAAAGGACAAGGGGAAGAGCATAGGGAATACCAGCAGAGAGAAACCGGTAATCCTTCTGGTGGGAGGGTTGCTGAGGGGACCAAGGATGAAGGACAGGAATCTGCAGGCAGTGAAACTTCATTAGTTCCACTAATCACAGACCAGTTTGTTTGCAGGAAAGTATTTTGGTTTCTTTGTTGTTTGCCTTACAAGTGTGAACAGGTGTCCTAATATATTCTGTGTGTGGAGTAACAGAGGAGCAGCCACTACTGAGAGTGCTCTGCTCCGGCTCAATTCATAAATGGAAAAGTGATTCTGCATTCAACAGGAAGGATAAAAACGGTACCCTGCTGTTCAGTGGAAGGCAGAATTTGAATGTCCTGTAACAGAATTTCGTGCATCACCACATGTGAGGCTTGACTTTCCTGATTTACACCATTAAGTTCTTACACAAGAATAAATCTTTTTAATTCAAGGCAGTAACTTCTGATTTACACCAGGGCAAATGGAAGAGCATAAGGCCCCTCTTATCTTAATAAGATTTGTCATCATATACTGTTAAATGCATTAATGGCAGATAGAATCATAAGTAAGTATTGCACTACAAGATAATGTCAGCACTGAATTGAAATGGGAAATAAATTACTATTTGGTGTTAAGTCATTTACATCATCATTCTCAAAAAACAATTTGTAGGTTGCAGTGTTCTCTAATTTCAGTTCCTTTTTAATTAGAAGAATAAATAAAAATTACAACAAAAAAGAAATCAGAAGCACCCATTTTGGGGAAAAACGTTTTTAAAAGATGGCTTTAACATATGCTATTATGTTCAATTTTAGATGACACAAGGTCACAACAAAGGTATCATTTCTTTTGGTAAAGTCACACCTGAAACTGTATGGGGAGTGTTTTTTCTCCTTCAGTTCCCAGATTCTTACATGGTACAGTGGTGTTTGGCCACAGATAGTTTGTAGAAGATAGTGCCAACAAAGTACCAATCACAATGCAAAGACCGCTTGCCTAAATGATCCTCATTAATATATTTTTTAAATATTCAATTTTTAAACAAAGATAGCCAGTTTAAAGGTATCTTAAGGACTACAGCTTTCAGCACTATTCTCATTTTCAAGCTGAAGTGCCCTCTGCTGGACATGATTCCAGATGCCTCTGCTCATACGTTTTGTACATAACTTTTTTTAAACCTGAAACTTCATTAGAAGAGGGCATACAGACTCCTATAAAGACATATAATTTAATTGTTGAAAATTATTTTTCTTTTTACACCAACAGGATCTGCAGGGAAAATTATAAAGGGGGTCTAAACTTTGCACCAAGAATTGACACTTTGTTGGCTTTGCTCAGATGCTCTGATTCTGTGGACAGATGACAGGCAGATGAACGAACAAGAAAACAGCAACATAGGTGGACCAGTGCTAAGGAACAGCAAGAGAGCAGGTAGCTACAAACACACAATAGAAGATTAAATGTATAGGAACAGAGACGGAAGGACAGATTCAGAATGGAAATTCAAGAAAAGAGAGCATATAAAATCCATCCATGAGTAAACCAGTAGGCAGCTACATCCTTCCTGTTCCTCATATTGCAAAATGCAGTTGCTAAAGGGTTTATGCTGGTTTTGGCTGTCGCAGCATTCAGAATGAGAAAGACAGAGGGGCTAACCACAAATATACAGGGAAAAAAATATGTTAAAACAGGTTTTGGAAGAGAAAGTATGTCCTGGATCAGTGGAGAAAGGGACAAAGAATACAAGTGACCTCAAATTCAGGTCCAAGATGCAACTAGGAGAAAAGGAAGTTAGATATCATTTGAAGGGATTTTTTTTTTTTTTTTAAATCAATAAATACTTTCCATTTGGTTAAATTAGATTTCAGCCCTGAACTTACCTAGGATGATGAAGTCAGATTTCTCCACATCATTTCTCCGGTCAGGAGAGGGGTAGGTCATCCTTGATTTCTCCTTCTGAACCTTCTCTCAATCTATAGACTCGAGAGCTGCTTCCTTTGATTCTCTGAAGTTTTGCAGAAATCTCGTTCTTCAGAAGCTCAGTGGGGGTAACAGGAGACTTGTCTGTCTTTGAGGACAGAGGACAGCTTCAGTCAAAGACTGTTTTGTGAAGCAGCAGTAAACTCCTGAGAGATACCTGTCTGGACCTGAGGAAGAACAAATTACTCCCAAGCTGCTCCATCTTTTCCTGCTCTTTCCTTGCCATCTAGGTGCTTCATGAGGAAAATAACGCAGAGAAGACATGTTTTCTTTCCTTTATATATTACAAGCCAAAAATGTGCGTTTTTTTAGGATAGGGTGTTTCTCTGGTAGAGATGAACAACAGCACTGAGGCAGTAAGGATCTGTAATGCTGAGAACCACAACTAAAACTTAAAACTGATCTCAGGCTGCCTCTATAAATCTTTCATTATTCTTACCATTAGCATTAGTTAGACTTGTATAATAAAACAAATATCATCCTTCAAGGGGCAGGTGGAGAAATCAAGTTTCATGACTGCTAGATGAAAGACCTGATAAAGGGTACTAAGTATTAAGATGCTCCAGATCCAGATTAAGTCTTTGTCTTCAAAGGACTTTCATCATTAGCAAGTTACGTTTCATACAATTTTTGGATGCATGTTAAAAAGCATTTTATTCTCTTCACATTTGACATAAAACTCAAGCACCACATAAAGCTAGTTTTCAGTGTTTTGTTAAATCTAAAGCAGTTTTAGGATTATTAGGATCAATCTTCTAGTGCATTATATGAACTTTAGTGTCATAAATAGAAGGGGGGCGGGGGATGATAATCAGGATTAATAAATTTAGCCAAAATACAGCCACTGACATTTAACCACATGCCAATAGTTGCAAGCTTTCTGGAACAGAATCTAACCACTCCCTCCCTGATGTTACTGTGTGATAAATTAATTTTTTGAAAATGTAGTCCATTTCATAGCCATAAAAACAAGGTCAGACTTAAATCCACATAGCTAAAATGACCTTGGAATAAGATGAACAGGTACCCTTCATTTTCTGCTCCATTTTAGACACACACGTAACAAAAATACTCATTTTAGTTCTGCTTTTCTAGCAATAGATGGCACTAGAGAATACCACTTTCATAAGTATCTCTTGTGCCCCAAATCATTCTCTATTCTAGCAGCACATCTGCAGGAACACATGGATACGGTTATTTTCCTTTCTGCTTCCCCTAAACAGAACAGACAATACATCTTGCTGTTGTTTGGTTTTCTGTTCTAAACTGTAATAACGCTCAAACACATTTTGACAACAGAAACTCAAGAGAAGTATGTGGTTATTGTTTTGAAGAGTATGTTACCTTAGACAAGTGGCAAGCAGATAAACATGCTACATGCTCCACCAATCTGTATGATAATATTAATATTCTTAAAAAATCACAGTTTTAAAATAGGTATTCTGTCAGCACTTTCAACTACCTCTTTGTGACCTGTTAATATACAGAATATTACTATTTTCTCTTCAATTTCCATATTTTCCCAGATTTGTAGATAACATGCATGGCTGGCAAACAGCACACCTTCTTAGTTTGCAAAATAAGCACTTTGCTACTCTCCCCCTTCAACTTGTTGACCATCTTTCTTTCTATTCTTTCTCCAAACTCATCAGTTTCATTCTCTGTGCAATTGCATGTGCTGCCGCCTTTCCTTCTCCTGCTCCAGGCATGCTGGCTCTGCAGGCCTGATTTCAGAAAGATGCTTAACAGCTGCAGCACAGAGTCAGAACCCTGAGCTCAGTATTTTTGAGGCTGATCATGTACAAAACATTGTTTTGGAGATTTGCCACTTCTCCAGTGTAATTTTTGAAACCCCAACTCCAACAGAACATGCTTCTCACCTGAGCTGTTTGCATAAGGGATAGACTTCATAAGAAAGAAAAGTATACCAGACTAAGTCTCTTTTGGATTTGAATTTCTTTTGTTTCAAGTAAAATGCACTGGAAGCCCAGAAAAAAACTTCTGTTTGTCTCAAAGCAAGGAAAGAACTAAACACCAGAGATGTTTTCTGAAGTCTTTTGGTTATGATAGCCAAAGCACTAAATCAGTCTTAAAATTCCTGTGTGCCATTAGGCAACCTTCTACTCTTTCTCCACAGATCAGCCACTTCCCTGCAATTTCACAGCACTGTCTAAGGCAAAGTGTGCCCAGACTGCACCGACAGTGAGCTGACACGACACACTTCATGTTCCATTGCCCACTGTCCTTAGCTGTTGGTTTTCTTGACTGCCGTTCCCACAGAATAATGATACACTTGGCCTCTGCCTGTGACTAACGTGTTCCTACAGGGCTTCTTTTAGTTGAAACACACAGCATGTACTTTCTGTTTTGGAGCAACAGCCAAACATGTAGTAGAGAACTTACAATGCACACAATGACAAACAGACGGCATCCTAGGAGGAAGGTGAAAAAGAATTTCAGTAGGTTTAAAAAAAAGTTTTTAATTTACAGTGCACATTAAAGGATGCAAATCAAGCAATAAAGCCGATTCAGCTGTTCTTTTAAAACTGAAAGAAACACTTAAGTCATATTTCTCATTAAGGTGAGAATTTCACCATTTCAGGTGCATTTTAATTTAGTACCTGGACTGCAAGATTAGAGGAAAAGTCTTGTCTCTGTTGGTGTAAATGGCCATGTTTGCTGTGGCTTTAGTCAGTCAGGGTTATTCCTGACTCCAATGATTTACGTAACATCAGAGAGAAAACCTTTCCTTCATCTCTATAGCGATTCACCTGCTACAGGTTCTGCAGTTTTGGGGAAGGCAACTGCTTCCCCCAGAATTCAGCGCCGTTGTTCAACATTTCTGAAATACCTATTAGATAAACCACGACACTTACTACTTTCTCTGAATTAAACCCAGACTAACTCTATAGAAAATCTCACGAGATTCTCAGATCTCAGGCACACGATAAACTACAGCACAACTGCTGTGAAGTGCACACCACATACAGCACCAGGGCCACGCACACGCTAACTCAGTCACTTCCCTCTGGGAGGAATCCGGCACGGATGCTGACAGCAGGGTGCCATTGCTCTGTATCGAAGGAAACCGGGCTGCCTACTAGGAAGTGTAATTCGGAGCAGTTTGCAGTGTTGATGTGTTGAAACTTTTAGAAAATCTGGTAGGAGAAAAAGCCAACTGCTGACGAACTAACATAATGTGAAGTAAACTAAGATGGGAAGCCAACTGATGATTTAAGCAATAGTTTTCCTAATACAATGTCATGCAAATGCCCTAGAACATAGCAAGGAATCTGCTTTGCTTTCAGAAAGAGCCAAAATCCAGTGCCTTTGGTGTAAGAGGCACCATTCATGTCTAAACTGAGGGGAAGAACATTCTTGCATTTGACAATGCCTTTCTAAGGTCTTGCTGTCATTAAAAAAGACAAATGAATAGGATAAAGCTTTCTGAAATTAGACAATGCTAGATTATTTTTTATCTAGATTAACTCCCTTACCCCTTCCATGACACAGCTGCAAAATGAAGTGGCAGAGAGCAAAAGACTGAGATGAAAGACCAGCTTGGAAAACAGGGAGGAGAGGACAGATATTACCTTTTTTCAGTAACGATGCTGAAATTATGGCCTAAGACATCTTGCTACTGAAAACATCAAGTCCTTTTAATCCTGTGCAACATATCTGAAATCAGCCAGAGGTAATGCTGACTATCCTTGAATTCATCCTGCATTATGCTTATGGAAGCTTAATTAAATTAGCTGTTTGGTGTGCACATGCTCATTACAACTTCCTGTACTCTGTGCTTAGAAAAAAAAAGAATAATTTTCCTTCGGAAACACATGCTTTCATCAACTGCACAGGTGCTCTTTGGAATAAAGGAATTTTTAGCAGATGATTGACTATGGTTTTCTAAGTCAGTTATGTAATTTAGAATTCCAAGAACATACACCAGTGCCCTGAAATTAACCACACAGGTCACTACTGTATATCACAGAATCACAGAATCATCTAGGTTGGAAAGGACCTTGAAGATCATCCAGTCCAACCAATAACCTAGCACTGACAGATCCCAAGTATATGTTACAATGCACGCTCCCTTTTCTCCAATACAGACCTCTGGACCTCCATCCCAGACAGCTTTTCACCTCCCTCAGTATAATACACATGCATTGCCATAATATAAAACCCAAACCCAAGATTTGTTAAATATGCTTCTTTAAAAATCATTGAAATGCTCATCCCATTTAATCTCTACATTCTTCTTCTCTAAGGGTATAACTTCCCAGCTTCCACTAGCCTGGAAATATTACTGGACAAGCCTCTAAGTAATTAACTGGGGAGCAGACTTTCTTTTTCCATCAGTGACGTTAGTGAGAAAAAGAAGAAAAATCCTGCAATGCTAGCCTTTATGTACATTTCATGACTGTTTGTGAGCTGTAATGGTGGAAAAAGCTGGAAAATCTGTGGTGAGTGTTTGCACGTCAATTAGAATTGAGAAGAAAAACCAGGTGATTATTTATTATTCTTACTATATGTCTCCAAGGTAAATCTAAGCAACACAAAATGAGAAGTGGAAACAGTATGACTTTAAGGAACACGCTGGGTTAGGAACTGCCAGAGTGTTTCACATCCCAGTATACTCACTTGTTTATGGCTCCTTCAGTTCTTCAGGTCAAAGGTTCCCAGAACCCTGTAAATCATACTTACCCTAAGTATTGCACATTCCTAAGTGACTACACACCTACCCTCTTTGCACTATTCACTCGAGCCGGTGCTAAATATTCCACTCCTAGGCTAGCAGAAAAGGCAGGTTATCTCCGTAGAAACCTGCAGCTTGCTAAAGCGTGTTTGCAGGTGGCACAGAAATAACTGCTTCCCAAAGCCACTTAACAAGAACATACGTGCTCAATAATTACACACAATGTAATTTAATAAATTATTGCAGAGTGGTAAAATAGAAAGAAGAGTGCTGAATTTCCCTCTCTTTCCTGATGGTTTGCGGGGAGCTGAGCACAGAGTACCAAGTGCTGAAGACGGAACCTTCGGGATGATGCTGGAATTGCTTTCTGCACACGAGCTCTGGTCTCTGTCACGGGAATATTAATGGCAAGACAAATTGTTTTAACCAGCTGAAATAATCAAAGCTTTAACCAACAGTGGTGAAGGACAGTTATATGCTTTGCTTATCCTCTATGTAGTTTTGGGCAGTTTGGAAACAAATGCTTAATATTAAACAATTAATTTCTTTAAAACCATCACACAAGAGATATTCCCAGAGTCTTACTTGAATTTACAGGCAACGGTATCGCTGAGGTAAAGGACTCACTCAGCCCCATGGAGTGGCAGATAAAGACAGACACTGAAGACTCATCTAGGGAAGCTTTTCCTACTCTGTTTTGAATCACATAAACACCTGCTGCTGCAAAAGACCTCTCACGACACCTTGTTGGTTTTACTTACCAACTCACACAGCACGTGCTACTGGTTTCCATTAGGATTGGACAGTGTCTCCTGTCACTAGACAGCAGTCCCTCCGGCTGGTTATAAATGAATGGTGCTGATGGGCTCTGAAGGAAGGTTCGTTAGTCCTGTCCATACCAGGGGAAAGTTTAAATCCTTTTGAAAAGTGTTTTCTAACATTGCTGAACTGTGTTAGCAAAACAAATCTGCTTGGCCTGGGTACTCCACTAAGTGCTTTTAGGGGCACATTCTCTTTCCACTGAAGTCAAAACCAAAACCCTATGGCATTGCAGGGATCAAGATTTAACTCTGTGTTCCCGACAGTTGTCCATTGTCAAGGAGAAAAGTCTGAGAAATGTGTTTCCCTCCTCAATGCCTACTCTGACATCTGAAAGAGTGAACACACCTCTTGATGTATTTGCTGGACAGCTGCCAACGTATCAGAGGTGCATAAACTCGGTCCCAAACTTAGTTCTTAATATAAATCAAGATCATTTGTATACTACAGCAGTTATGAAGTAGAAATTCAACCCTCAGAGCAGAGGTGGGTTTTATTTCTCTGTCACTGAAGCTGGAGTTTGGAGGCAGTGAGAAACAAGGGAATTTTGTGAGCACAGGATTTTGAACCATATTGAGTAATTAGGCAATCAGCTTATTCCTTACATTTCCTTAGCACAATAGTACTATTTCCAGTACAGATATCTTGTGAAATGCCTCTAGAATGATCCAAAAGGATAATATCTCAGAGGAACACACAGAGGACAATCCTCAAGAATTTTTTTCTTTATAGACTGACCATCAATTTGAGTGTACTGACATTCCAGAAACATTGAGTTTTGTCAAGCTGATATTCAGTGATGTATTTCTATAAGGAATGTATAATTCAGGGTTTATAGAAAGTAAACACATTTTAAAAATAGGGTTTTTAAATAAAATACACTATTATTTTAGTTGAATTGTGTAATTGATTTCTTTAAGTATAATCATTGGAATAAAATACTGTTGACAAGGTCATATTTACAGATTATCCGTATAGTCATGACAATCTCATTCAGAACTGCTTCTTTACTGGCTCTTCCAGAATATCTGCTGAAGAAGGACATCAAGCTCAGAAAGTGATTTAGGAAGATGGAGATAATTTAGAGAGGTATTAGTTTGTCAACCCTTCTCTATTTCAAAACTTAGAAAGAGAAATTCTGCAAGACAACAGCACTTGTGCCATCATCCTTGAACGACAGGAGACTCTATATTAATCTCCACCTTAGTAAGACTGAGAGCTCTTAGTGAGTAATTCCATTTTCCATAATTCAGGAAACACTTCATTTTTTTCCAAGACCTGTTTCGTTTCAAGTGCAATGTCAAAGTACTGGTACTGTAGCCTGTATAAATGTTTCTCATCAAGTTCAAGGACCACTAATCACTGGCTCTATTGTGTAAGCCTGACACTTGGTATAAACGATGCAGCCCTTGCTAATGACTGTACCCTCAAAGAGGAGCTATAAGATTGTAAAAGAAGAATATCCTGCTCCAGCAGGGGCCAAAGGTTGGATGATGTCTGAGAAGCACGAAGTCAGCGATAATCAGCAGTAACTGGGGGGAAAAGCAAAGGAAACGGGGAGACCACGACCACTGGCTCAATTCAAGACCAAAAAGACTTGCCCCCCCCACCTGTAAGGAGCATGTGTGCTAATTTACGTAGCAAGCGAGGCTAATTTAAATATAACTAACCAGTGAGGGACAAAGTGTTAAGAAACTAACCTATGGTCATTACAGTAAATGTGTATTCATGTAGTTTGAAATACATAAATACACTGAAGTTCTTTGTGTGGTGTGCTGGCTTTGTGGAATTCCACCTAGCACCCGTCTTTGCGCAAATATGGAATAAACTGATATGTGGGCTCTGTGTCTAAGATTGACTTTTGCACACCGGGTAACAAACCCTGTCTGAGGGACAACAATGCAAAAGATTTACACAGTGTATTCAATTAATACAACAGCAAGCAGCTAACAAAAGTTGAAGATACCACGTTTTGTATATGTGCCTCTTGAAACATAGGTCACACAATAGCAAGGTGAAGCTCTTTGAAATCCAAACTTAGCATATTTACTAAAACAGATAATATACATGTGTGAAGCACTATACTAATCTCATCAGGATGATTCAGCAAATGGACTTCCTTTATTGGTCATAAACAATAGATGAAGAAATTAATCTAAAGACTGACTTGTAGATTGTTCAATGAGATAAAAGGTGTGACAAAAAGAAGAAAAAAGATGAAATGAAGGAATGGAACACCACCTAAAAACTTTAGGGCCATCTGTGATTTCACAATAGCATGAAGAGGAATGCAAATGCGCCTCCTGAAAGAATAAAGACAGTTTGTTGTGGTTTAGGCCCAGCTGGCAACAAAGTACCACGTGGCTGCTCGCTCACTCGTCCCCTCCCTGCTGGGATAGAGGGGAGAATTGGAAGAGAAAGAAGTAAAACCTCACAGGTTGAGATAGGACAGTTTAACAGAACAACACAAGAAGAGAAGAAAATGGTAACAACAATGATGCTAATAAAATGAATATATAAAGTGAGTGATGCACAATGTACAAAGCTGAATACACTGCCCAGAAACGCCACCTGCATTGCGGTGCCCAGAAGGCAAACCACAGCTTCTTAAAACGCCAGTCGAAACGCAGAAAGCACCTGACAAGCTGTGTCCCGTGCAGTATGAAATCATGGGCCAGTTTGTCCTCCTGCTACTCACAAGCTCCAAAACGGTCATCTGCAGACCAACCTCTCTTCCAGCATGCAGCACCAGCCTTACCCACTCCCTTGTTCTCTCGGCAGAGTCAAATTACCCAGCATGGAAAACAATGATCAAATAACAGCAAGCTGTCTCGATGCGCCTGCATCCTGACTTAATGGGTCACAGCCCCCACACACAGCCCCACACCGACTGAAAAACCAACAGAGGAGCACATATCCACCCCTTCATAAAGATGGGAGGACTGTATGGAAATTTCTTTCTGAACCCACATGCAATCCTACGCCTGCCTAGCAGCATGAAGGGCTTGGATATGCACACATTTCCTGCTCTGGTAGAGATAGCAGTTCTGGTCATCCTTTCATCTGGATTGAGCTGAGAAACCTTCCAGGAAGGTCAGCTTTCCCATGCTCACCCACAGTCCAGCAAAGAGCAAAAGGATATTCCATTTGAATACGAATCTCCTTTGTTTTTTCATGACACAGCTGGGTTTGATTGGTTGGAGGTCTCCAGTTTCTGCCCATTTTGCTGGCTGGAGAATGGGAGCAAATGTTGGAGGAGACATGAGGGAGGCAGAGGCAGAAGCCTCCTCTTTGGAGAAAACTAGGGCAAGAAAATGCAGAGGGTAAAGGTGTGGTGGTGCAATTCTCACCCCTCCTCGCCCCTCCTTGTTGGGCTGCTTGGTGCTAGGTGTGATTTCACCCACCTCCCCTGAGCTATACACCAATCTGTGGAGATAAGAAGAGCTAACGGCAGTGAATCAGAACATTCACGTGCCCCTTTAACAGCCTGGCTCCTGCCCCTCTCGATTGCTCCAAAACGGTTATAACAGCCCATCATCTCCTAACAGCCTGGCACACCTGTGCCTGGGATGTGGTCAGATGGGAACAATAACAGAGTTGCACATTCATCAAGTTTTTGTGCAACTGCTGGAAGACACCAGAATACTTCATCGTTTGAGCTGGGTGTGAGCAAAAAGTATCTGACAAAAGTCAATTATCTTGGACCCTACAAATTGCGACCACAAGGGACACCCTTTGAGCTCTCCTGGATCACAGAGGGCCTGTGACCAGCATCTCCCCTGAGTTGGGAGCCTCTCGGGTATCAAAACCCTCAAGGTGTCGTCTGCTGCCAGAGCTGATGGAAGGCCAGGGTGAAGTCAACCCGCTCGAGTCTCAATTATCGCCCGTTGGGGAATGCCAAGGCATTGTGAGTATTTGCTCTAAACTCAAAAGGAGGGAAATTTTACTTTGAGCTAGCTTCTCTTTCACCCACTCTTTCTCTGCTTACTCGTGTGTGTGGGTACATACTTCATTCTACTGGATCCGAATACTTTTGTCTCTGTGTGTGTTTGTACATTTTGTGTTTGCGCATGCGCATGTACATATGTATGGATTTAAGATACCATAAAGTAAGTTAGTGTGAATCTTGTCATCTTAGAATCTGTAGATAAGTCGCTATTTTTACAACATTTTTCTGAATTATTTTGTAATGATCAAGTGCTGTTAGTTATTAATAAATCTAGATTTCCTGTTAAATCATTACCGCGTTAATACTTTCATCCGTGACAAAAGGCCAGGTCAGTCATCTTGAGACCATGTTACCTCGGGTCATAGAATCATAGAATCATAGAACAGTTTGAGTTGGAAGGGACCTTTAAAGGTCATCTTGTCACCAAAACGGGATAAAAGAACTTATTGACACCAATGTGATGTACATAAGCAGACACTCCTTTATTAACGGTTGGGTGTGTAGGGGAGTCATCTCGCCAACAACGTACACCTAAGTCATGTAGCATGGTGATTATCTTGGATACAGTCATACATATTAATCAAGTTCTCATACAAACATGTTAACTCCCATAACTCATTTTCTTATTCCCACCTCTTCCTCGTCATGTGCACTTGAGTCCTGAAATGAGCCGGGGGGCTGCTTCTGCAACCACCATGGACTACTGACCTAAAAGAAAGACCCTCCAATGCCCTTGACCCAGGGATTTTTGGCTCACATGCAATTTTAGCATGCTTCAAGGCCCTTTCACAATGTAACTTCTAGAACATCTGATCTACAGGGCAATAAATTGTTCTTACTGAACAGTCTAACAATGGTACCTCATCACGAGTCTTATTCTTTGCATAGAAATCTAGCTAATGATTATCACTAATCTACATGGCCTTAGCCTGGGACTTTATCAAGAAATTTGTAGCAGCATAACTTTGCATAGTTACTCTAAATCATTCCTTATTTAAATCCAAATCATCAAAAATCCCCCCACATTCCAGGAAGAGATAGTCAGTGACCTACTGCATCACATGGGCATACACAAGTCTATGGGATACACCTGAGGGTGCTGAAGGAGCTGGCTGGGGTGCTCGCCAAGCCTCTTTCCATCATTTACCAGCAGTCCTGGCTGACCGGGGAGGTCCCGACAGATTGGAAATTGCCCAATGTGACGCCTATCTATAAGAAGGGTCAGAAGGATGGTCCAGGAAATTACAGGCCTGTCAGCTTGACGTTGGTGCCTGGGAAGGAGATGGAGCAGCTCATCCAGAGTACCATCACACAACACATGCGGGACAACCAGATGATCACGCCCAGTCAGCATGGGTTTATGAAAGGCAGGTCCTGCTTGACAAACCTGATCTCCTTCTACAACAGGGTGATCTGCTTATTGGATGAGGGAAAGGCTGTGGATGTTGTCTACCTTGACTTTAGTAAGCCCTTTGACACTGTTTCCCACAGCATTCTCCTGGAGAAACTGCCTGCTCATGGCTTGGATGGGCACGCGCTTCGCTGGGTAAAAAACTGGCTGGATGGCCGGGCCCAAAGGGTTGTGGTGAACAGAGTTAAGTCCAGTTGGCATCCGATCATGAGTGGTGTCCCTCAGGGCTCGGTTTTGGGGCCACTCCTGTTTAACATCTTTATTGATGATCTAGACGAGGGGATCGAGTGCACCCTCAGTAAGTTTCCAGATGACACCAAGTTGGGTGGGAGTGTTGATCTGCTCGAGGGTAGGGAGGCTCTGCAGAGAGACCTGGACAGGCTGGAGCGATGGGCTGAGGCCAGCTGTAGGAGTTTCAATAAGGCCAAATGCCGGGTGCTGCACTTGGGCCACAACAACCCCCAACAGCGCTACAGGCTTGGGGAGCAGTGGCTGGAGAGCTGCCAGTCAGAGAGGGACCTGGGGGTGCTGACTGACAGCCTGCTGAACATGAGCCAGCAGTGTGCCCAGGTGGCCAAGAAGGCCAATGGCATCCTGGCCTGTACCAGCAATATCATGGCCAGCAGTGACAGGGAAGGGATCTTGCCCCTGCACTCGGCACTGGTGAGGCCGCACCTCGAATACTGTGTTCAGTTTTGGGCCCCTCACTACAAAAAGACATTGAGTGACTCGAGCGTGTCCAGAGAAGGGCAACGAAGCTGGTGCGGGGTCTGATGGGGAGCGGCTGAGGGAACTGGGGGGGTTTAGTCTGGAGAAGAGGAGACTGAGGGGAGACCTTACGCAGGTGTCTGGAGCTGCTAAATGAGGCCTTGAATTCGTCTGGATTTACAGGAGGGAACTTCAGAATTACCCTGCACCCTCTCTCTCCCTCGGTCAAGCCTGATGCCAGGTCTGGGCAAACCAGCTCTGCAGCTCTTGGGGACACCCGGAATGTTCTCAGGGCGCTGGTGCTGGGGGTGGTGGCGGTGCCGGTTCCGAGCCACTGAACGCCCCGAGCGCGCTGCCGCTCTGCTGCGGCAGATCTCCGGTGCCTTCTAAGGGAGCAGAGGCGAGGCTGATCCCTCTGCTCCCAGAGGCTCCTGCCACAAACCAAACGCCCTCTCTGCCTCCGCCGGCACCCCAAAATCCTGCCCTCGACCCCAGCCTGTGCACACAGGATAAACCCCCCGGCCTGCGCACAGCTCAGACGGAGTGAAGCACCCAGTTGCTGCCACTGAGTTAAAAAAAGAAAAAAGAAGTTTTATTCTCTTTTTTACGCTGCGGGTGTCGGTGCCGGGGGCGGTGTCTGCGTCGGTGTCAGTATCGCTGTCACTGCGGGTGTTGGTGCAGCTATCGGTGTCGGTGCTGGAGGCAGTGCTGGTCTTCAAAGTTCTTCCACTGTAACCAGGTGCCTTCCATCTCCATTTGTGTTCCCGTGCAGGTGCTCTTAATCCAATAATTCAACAAGTCAGACTGTTACTGAGGCTTCAAAAGTGTGAAAAAGCTCCAGGTTCTCACCCACCTTAAGGTGTAGCTGTTTCCCATCTCAGCCACTGCAAACCCTGCCTAGCGTAGCGTACCGCCTCGGGCACGCTGCTGTTCAGCGCCAGAGCGCATGTCGCTGTGCCAAGTTCAGCAAAAAACTCTGGAAAAAGGGGAGGGAGGGAGGGAGGGAGGGAGGGAGGGAGAAAACATTTGGTTGGTTTCACACAACAGGCCCATCTGACAGGCGAGGGGCAGTGAGCAGCGGCAGCAGCACCCTGCCAGTCGGCAGGTCCCGCTAAACACATCGTTAATGCAGAGAGCTCAGCGCTAGCCGAAGGCCGGGCAGCGTCACAAGCACAGAGGGCAGGGCACGTGGGAGGAAAACGCACTCACACAGGCACACACACGCTGAACCGCCTCCCCGGGCTCCGGCTTTGAAAGGACACCGAGACGCCGCGGTAGGTGGGCAGGAGTTTGGGTGTTCACACCCCAGTCCCTACCGTGCGCCTCCCCCGGGTTTTAAACCGGCCAAATTTGGTGTCTTTCTGAGCGGGGCCTGGCAGCACACACCGCTGTCACCGGGCTGGTCCCTTTGCTTCACCCATCCTCAGACCTTGCAGACATCAGGACTTCTCAGCTGAACAGGTTTCACAATCTGTCCAGCTGGCCAGGCGATACAGCTCTGACTGGGGCTGCTCACAGCTGGGCACGTCAGGCAGATCGGAGAGAGCCCTCCTCTCCTGCCGCCAGCTCCAGCTCTGCACAGGTGCCTCCAACATCAGTTACAACTAACTGCTCTCCACTAGTTTTCAACTTCCCTCTTTAAGGGATCTCTGAAGGCCACTGCTCCTTCCTCCTCCTCTTATTCCCTCTGAATTGCAGAAAAGAATCAAGGATGTGGCCTTTTTTTATTTTTACTTTGAGGTACTCGCTCTCTGTACCTCTGAGCATCTGTACCTTACGCTGAGTATCAACAAGCTCCAGGTCTGGAACTCCTCCACCATCCTCAACAGCGGCAACAACTGCCAAGCCCACAGGAGTATTTACTGTTGTCCTGCACAGATCCACTCCCCTGGGAGTACTTACTACCCCCGTCATCATTCCCCTCCATTCAAACAGCAACAGAGAGCCGGTTTTGTCCTTCTCAGTGACAGTCTTTTACCAGCCTTTGGAGGATATAACCCAAAATACTACACGCGCATTGCTGCTGCGAGCACAGATTTGCTCAGAGGACACCCAGCAACTGAAGTTGCTCTCTTCAAAGGGGACTTGCAAAGCCTTTTGAACTTCAGCAACTGCCTCAGTGTGAGGATTTTTACAGCCCTCCAGCAATTCAGCCAGGCTCATCGTGATTATTTGCTTGTGCCACTTTGCCAACAGACAGCGGCAATACATCCTGTCGCCCACAGCAGCTCACAGCACTGTGGGTTTTAAACCACTCCAGGGCTTTTGCTTATTCAGCGCTGCTTGTACCACAGGACAACACAACACTTTTAACCACAAAAGCGTAAAATATAAAAGTAGCACAAATTCAGGAAATGCTACTAACAAATACTGCTCACGTGCCCAGCAGGGACTCCAATGCAAGAGCTGCTCAGCTTCTCTGTTACGGAGAGAAGCCAGCTTCACCGTTTTCAAGGCCAAAATACCTGCAGGTTTGACAAACCAACTGAAACACGAGGCTACAGGCCAAAACCCTGTTTTTAAAGAAGGGGAACCAACTCAGAAAAGCTAAGCGCCCCCAAGGGAAAAACAAACCACAAAAACCCCCTTATGCTTCTCGTGTTACCCTGCAGCAAGTTGGCTGCTTCCCTGCACTTGATACCCTCATCCCATAGCTCTTAAGACCTCTGAGGATGCCAAGACAACCTGTTAATTGGAACACTCATCAATTTGTCACCATCGGGTATCTCTGCCAATAACCTGCCGATGTGCCACAGCTGTCTGCTTCAACATACGTGATGCTTTGATCAGCGTTTGCTACGCTGAGCGTTAGGATTGAAGCAAGTCCATACACACAACCTCCACCCATGTGACCGAAAAGCCAGAGGGCAAAAACTTACCTGTGTTCTTCCCGGCCAGTGCATCGGCCTTTTCCCAAATATCACAGGCATAGAGGATATGGGAAGTGATGCTGACATAGGCAGAGGTGATGTTTGGCATGTCGTAGGGAACAGGGACTGCAGAGCCAATGCTGTTCCCGCTGTAGCTGCCAGCATAAGTCATGTCTGTGCTTCTGCAGGAGAAAGAAACGCCATCATGAACGTTTAACTTCAGAGTGAAAGACATCAGACTATTTGATGCCGGGAGCTATTTGGTACCATCCAGGCCTGCAGGATGGAGTGGAGACTCGAAAATTGAGATGTGTTCAGCTACGTAACAGCTACGTAACTTATGTGTTCAGCTACGTAACAAGTAATTGTCCTTTGAGTGCAAGGCCAAGGTTTTTGAAGCAATATGTGACTCAGAAGACTCCTCTTGATGAAAAAAAATGTGGGTCCAGACATCAGAACGGGCCACCCATCCACCTCCCAACATCTACACCTACTTGGGGAAGCCTTCACCAGATTATCAGAATGCTTCGTCCAAACCACTTCCATTTCAGACACGCTGAAGCTCCCCACCGATGGAGGCTGGAGCTTTCTGACAGCTGGTCACAGCAGCCAGGTCAGCCTACACACACTTCTTCATAGCCCTAGGGCCAGTGAATGTGGCCAGCTGCCCGCCTTCTCACACAGGCTGGCTTCATCACAGCACTTCTTCACCCAACCCAGTTTTAGTCACTGGTAGGACAGGGCTTCCACCGCTGCTCTGGGGACACCACTGACTTCCCAATAAACTGTGCTGTGCAAGGTGCCACAAAAATAACTGGAATTTCAGCATCACTCTTAAAGACCAACCAAACCTCTCTCAGCCACAGAGTTTAAAAGGGACGGGCATGGAGCCGGGGAGCTCTCTGCCAAATGCAATTGCCACCGCACACAGAAAAACTCTTTCTTGCTCCCTGTCATTCAAACACGGGCCCAGTCTGCTGGGCACCGGGTCAGACACTGTTACGTCACAGCTTGACTTTGACTCTTGCTGCCACACACACAGCACCACTGCTACAGGTACACAGGAAGGACAAAATGCTCAACAACTCCGAAATTAGAAAATTAGCTTCTTTTCCTTAAGTGGTGACTGAGCCAAGGAGAACACTATGCAAGTTCTGCTACCACAGGGTGAAGGCATAACTCTGGACTTCGTAACAAAAAAAACCTTTCCAAGGAGAAAAGACAGGAAGGAGAGAGCAGAAATGCTCCTGCCCCTAACGGTATGATTTCAGGGGGCAAGAAGGAGCGAGTGGCGAGGCACTCCCAAATGCAGGCAGCAACTCAAACCCTCCAGCTCCTGTTTTCACTCACACCCTCGTG
The DNA here is from genome assembly GCF_047716275.1 of Strix uralensis. NCBI lineage: Eukaryota > Metazoa > Chordata > Aves > Strigiformes > Strigidae > Strix > Strix uralensis. The sequence continues at coordinate 48,336,065 of NC_134012.1, forward strand.
TGAGAAACATGACAACGTACGTATTTTTAAATCTTACCTTGCAACACACGGAGAAGGTGCTTGTGTAGATCTGGAGGAACTCTGCAGCAAGGAACAGAACTTTTGTTAGGTTTGTGCTATTCAGCCAACATCAGTAAGTCCCGCAGCCACCCAGCTGGCAGCTCAGTAACACGCGTGCCCTACCTTGAAGTGGTCATTCAGGATCCTGGAGTACTTCATGGCAGAGTCTTTTTTGTAACGGAACATTGCCATGTGCAGAAGGGACTGGCAGCGCATGCTGTGAACAGAAACGCACCCAAGCATCAGTGCTGACGCTGGCTGCTGCCTGCTCAGCAGTCACCAGCCTTGTGGGACAGAGGCAGGCACACGTCAGCTGCACTGCAACGGCAAGGAAGCGCCGAATGTCTCCTCCTCCGGCTCAGCTTCAGAAAAGACTCTTTAAAAACATCCCAAGGGAAAAAAAGCAACTGAGGAAGGGCCATGCCTGGTCTTTTATATAAACATGTGCCCAGCCTCCCGTAGGTGTCACAGGCTGAGCAAGCCCCCGTCCAGAAGAGCCTTCGCTACGTTCAGCTTCAGCCTCAGTTACGCACCTCAAACATGGGCAGACAAATCCCATTCTTTCACCTTTGGAGAAAGCCCTTATGTGCTCTCCAGTTACCAGCAGATCAAATTTTAGAGCCTGTGCCTTCCACATGTGGTCCCCTGTGATATCCCGACTCGCTTTAGAGATGTTCCAGTTCATTCTGGCTTTTATATTGTGATTTCTTTTTCCTTGCAGAATTCCAATTCCCATTTAACTCATTCCTTTGCCCCTGAAAGTAATGGGTCTTTCACTCTATCGAGTCTAAAAACTGAATATGAAGGCACAGAAAAACAGTTACGCACCATAACACAGCAAAGATTTTGTCCTCTGAAGATGCCGTGGAGTCTGTAAAAGATTTCAGCGTCATGGCGAATCTAAGGAAACAAAATGAACAGAATCTTGTCAGCCATCAGTGCTCTGAAGTCCCACCGTTTACGAAAAATCAGCGCGTGCCATTATCTCAAACACCGGTCCAAAAGTCAGGAAACCTGCCCCAAGTTCTTAGTGCTGGCACCGAGTGGTTTGTGCGATCCTGAGCAGAGGACTGTGTCTCCAAACGCCTTGTTTCCCGGGCAGCAGGAACAGACGTGGCCCCTCACTCTGCTCTTACACTGATTAACGGGCACCATGCCTACAAGGAGAAGCCCTCCATGGGCCACCTCTAGGCCTGGGGCCCAGAAGAGGTGCCCCCGCTACTGAAGGTGAAATATTAATTCAAGTGTTTCCGGACAAGACAGACATCTTAGTGGAAATGTTGCTTCTGGCAAAAAACAAGCAAGCCAATCTCCTTTTTGAGAACAAAGCAACAAGAGCATCTTGGAAATACAGCCCATCAAGACCATCAAGACCAGAAAGCACAAACTCTTCTTCAGCACACAGTATAGTTGCTTTGCTTTTCTTAACTGAAATACTACTGAGCTCACATGCAAAAGCAACACCAGATCTGGATGAACTAAAAACTCCTTCATGTCCTTGACTGTCGTAACCAGTGTCCTCTGGTGTACCTCAGCTGCGCGGCTCAGGTGCCGAGTAGGACACGGTGCCTCCTTCTCATCAGCAGTGCTGGGACATGCCAAAGGATTTGCCTCTGGTGCCTGGCCATGGGCTGTCTCGTGCAGCAACCCGGGCGCTGCTCCGTGGGAGGAATCCAGAGCTGCCAGTTGCAAACAACAACACAACTCCCCCTCCCGCTCCAAACACGCTGCCTGACCATCACGCTGTGAAAACCGCTTACTTGAGGAGATCTATGGTGCCTCTGAACACGCTGGAAGCACATTTTGGGTCTCTTGGGTCCAATTCCAAGGCAAGGCCATATTCGATGAAGGAAAGGGCAGCATCTAGGTATTGGAAGGCCCTTCCAGTCTTGTCGGTCTATTGGGAACAAAATTCTCCTGTTTAGACTAAGACAAAAGCTACTTCTCTCAAGTGTACCTGAATTCCTTTTTTCTCCCTAGTTAGGCAGGATTTGAAGAAAGACAAAGATGCAAGTCAGGCCTCTGGGTGATAGTTAAAGGCTTCTCAGCAGAACCCCTAATGTGGTCCCAGTCACCAGCTTTGTGTGCTCTGGCTATTTCTACCTCTCCCTCAATGTTTTCCTGGAGTAATTTATTGCCTTCAGATGTTTTGGCTATTATCGTCCGGTCTTGGAGGCCTGCCTCGGGAGAGGCAGATGGGGCTTGCCCACTGCAGTATTCCCTCACTTCATTTTCACAGGTAAATGGCAAGTGGCAAATGTACATTATCTGAGTGAACCATCATTAGCAAGAAAAGATGTTCCTTCACGCACGCTGTTAAACTGCCCGTAGCGCAGGCACTTCCAAGTCTTGTTCACCAGCAACACAATTACCGTGAGGATCCCGACGGTTCAGAGTAAACTGTGTTGCAACTAACCGTTGCACCTCTCTTCCAAGGACATTGTGGTAGCTCTGCAAAGCCAACAGGCCTGCTGACCTCAGACAGCGCCAGCTCTGAATCCTGTTCTCTAGGCGTGTTCTCTAGGTGTGTTTATAACCAAGGGAAATGTCTGAACACTTGGCACATAAAGACAGCCTCCCCACGGGCGACTCGAACATACTCCAAGGGTGGAAGTCATGTTAGCCAGTGAATCTTATCCCATGCAGGCAGGGATCAGCTCTGAATGCAAGAGCTGGTGAGCGTTGCTAGCACAGGGCCGAGACTTACCATTGCATCAGCTATGTGCTTCAGCCTCCTCGCCTCTTCCAGGTAGTATTCCACCGGGCGCTGTCTGAATTGGGGACAGAGAGAGGAAAAACAGAGAAAAAGGGTAGGAGAATGATCAGTTTTACCTTCCTATCTAGAGGATGCCAGGAGTCCAAACGTCCTGTTTTGGTAAGCCCGTTACAGCCTTATCAAGCACACCTTACAGTTATGATAGTCACTGAATGAGCGTTGTCTGCATGTTCAGAAATGCGCAACAGCTGAATGCGCAGATAAAATGAACTGTTTTCTTAAAAAACGTGTGTCAGAATAACATTTCAAAATAAAAAGCCACCGGAGGTTGCGCTACTGTGAGGCCAGGTTCACTTCTCTGGCCCCATGGAAAGATCGTAGTGATGTGATCTCCTATCACTCCTCAAGTACAATCCCACAGACACATGTTGATTGACACGTACAGTAAACTTTGCAGTGCCAGACACTCATCTCGCACCAAAAGAGCCTGCATTCAAGTTATCTGCTTACAAGAGAGATGGTCGGTCACCAGGGCTCCTCCTGTTGATGGGTCTGAATCAACACCTAGACCGTGATAAAGTCCGACCACACACATTTCTGTGCGCTGGGGTAATCTATTCACCGTGCAAATAGCACACAGCCACCTGTGCACCAACAAAACGAGCAAGGAAAGAGTCACTCTCCCCGAAAAAGCCAGTTGCCGGCCCAGCACTTTCTGACAGAGGAGTTTGCCACTTGTCAAGAATCAGACAAATCAAAACCCATCACTTGTAGGCAGGCACCGGAGACACCTCCTCTCCGATTTAAAAAGGACCTCATTTCCAGAGCAGAGTCCCTCAAACCAAGAACTGCTGTCATGAGACCTTTGCTTTGTGGTGGTGTGGGGGGTACCGCAGACACGCCAAGGCAGTACAGGGCAGGTCAAAATGCGGGCAGCGCACTGGTCTGCAGACGATGGGGTGTGTTTCAGCAGATCTACCAGAAGGACTGCAAATGCTGGGCTGGAATAAATGAGAAATTCCTGGCCATAAAGGCCACCTGAAATTCCAGACAGTCACAATTCAAAAGGCACGCTGGCTGTGTGTCCGTTCTGTCCGTCACACACAAAAGAGACAAAGACAACAAGATGATTTTAGTGGAGGAGGGAAATGCTCCCTACCCACCCATACACACAAATCTCTTTCCTGGACTGGCCTTTGCACCTTTCACCCCTCTACAAATCTGGGCCAGTCACAGGGAAAAGCCTATTGGCCCTGAGGCATCTTGGTTTGGTTAGAGAAAGGGGGAGCTGCATAGCCACGTGCTTCTGGAGCCCCCCAGTTCAGCAGTCTCGCACGACAGCAAGGTGAGAAAACGGAGCTCTGCCATGTCCATCACATCCCTCTCTGTGTTCTCAGCTGGCAGAAGACGGGTCCCACCCAGCACCAACACCGTGGGCACCAGCAGCCAGACAGCAAGTAACCAGTGACAGCAAAAGCAGCTGGGGGAGCAGAGACTTGGTGCTTTCATCACCACCTGTCCAATTAAGAAAACAGCAGTGGTCACCCAGTCAAAATTGATGGACATACAGCTACACTTAGGACAACGGCCTTTCCCAAGAGGCTGCCAGAACTCTCTCTGCTGTGCATGTGCTTGCTCAGTCACGGGAACAAGAGTCACGACTTCTGGGCCACACTTTCAGCTCTTTCACCTCTTTGCAGCGGGAGTCTGAGCAAGCAACTCAATTTGTCTGCAGTTTCTCCGTGTGCAGAGTGCGTTCACATCATCTTCTCACTTTACAAAGACTAAGAGCTTTAAACGCACGTGAAGTGTCATGAACCGGATAAAGCTTTCTGCTGCTCCCCACGCAGGGAGAGAACAAACTTCCCCCAAATAAACATGACAGCAGAACCCAGAAGGAGGAAGACATGGGCAAAGAACAAGATGTTTGTCGACTCCTAGAACGGCTTAGGTTGGAAGGGACCTTTAAAGATCACCTAGTCCAACTCCCTTTTTAAAAGCATTGCAAGGCTACTTCCATTTCTCATGAGAGCAGAAATAATTGATACTTGAACTCTCAAGTCTTACTCACTGAGCATCATAGAACAGTTGGGGTTGGAAGGGACCTTTAGAAGTCATCTAGTCCAACCCCCCCTGCAATGAGCAGGGACATCTTCAGCTAGAGGGCAATTTCTCTTGCCATCCCCTGACGCCCCTGAACTACCGTGCAGAACAAGCCCTTGCTACTCCCCACAGAGCCGCTGCCACCTCCCAGATCACTGCGGGCAACCATCTGCTGCCAGATCACCACCACCGCAGTTTGGAGAAGGGGAAACGACTCCTGCATCCCCGCAGGCAGGTAGTCTACCACACTGTTTGCAACGCAAACAACAGATCACTCTTTTGCACAAATTTGTTCCCTGTACCCGGTCCGAAAGAGCAGTGCAAATCTCTGCCTACCGGCTTAGAAGGAAAAGCAGCACGGGCACAACTGGCAATTAAATTTCTTGCGGCATGAACACATCTTTTGAGCTACGTGTAATACACGGAGCAGAGCATGCAGCAAGGTAAGCTGCAGGATGGACAAGCTGGGGTTTCAAATGGCAAAGTCTTCATCCCCATCTCAGCTGTTGGAAATCAGGACAAATGCCACAACATTCAAGGCTCTTGCAGCAGTGTAAACCAAGTGTGGGAGGATGACCAGCCACTGAAACATCAGCTCATGCTTCAATGATTAGAACCATAATCCTCAAGCTGTAAGGAGAGAGAGGAACATCTGCAACAAATACAAAGGCAAATCAATTACATTCCCACAGCCACGTGGTCGGTTCCAGGATGTAAAGACAAATCTGCAGCAGATGAAGTTTCAGAAGGCACATTAGGTTAGAAGCAAACTCACGAGTATGAGGACCGGAGATACGGTCCTTTGCCTCAACCTCTTAAAGAAAGACTCAGTTTTATGCATCTTTCTGCCATCCCTCCAGTGTATACTCACTTCAAGTTACTGGAGTCCTCATCAGCTGAAGACTGCAATGACTCTGTTTCTTCTTCTGATTTCCTTCTCTTCTGATCAATCTCCTTCTCCACTTCCCTCTAACAAGAAGGAAAAACAAAAGAAAAAAATCACTCACGTTTTCAAAGTGCATGTAAAGTACAGACCAACTAAGCTTGATCGATTCTGGTTAAAGAAAGAGAAGACGTGATACTGGAATCAACAAAGGGGGAACCCAGAGCACAGCGGATCTAGATTTCAGGCTCACTGACAAGTAATCCTCAAATGACATTTTATCTACTTTTGCTTAGATAGATCAATTATTTTGTAGTGAAGGGGATGCAACTGCTAAACCTCTTGTTGCTCATGGTAATCAAAATTAAGGCACTTCCATTGCTGGAAATAAGCATTTCATCAGTTCGGGATGAACTTTTTTCTCCTCCCTCAGTCTGAATCGTACAGACAGGTATTCAGATTCCTCCTGGGAAAGTCATCAACTGCAAGCAATTGTGTTTTGTGACACACCTTATCAAAGGGAAGGAAAAAACTGCCTTCCCAGGGGAGTCAGATCACTCACATTGCCCCAGATGTGCAGGGCTTTTTGGTTTTATTAACAAGGACCTGGTAGAGGTTCAGGCAGCAGAAGGTGCATGCGTGGACAAAACCGAAAAGCACAGGTGGGGGTGGCTTCTCCCTCTGGACACCCCCACAAACTGCAGGCAAGGTGCTCTCCCACAACAGACATTAGATGGGTAGCGCAGATGGCTGCAGAGTCTGGGAGGCGCTGCAGGTACCGTGCGGCTTTGAAACGGGTTGCAGGGGGAAGGGGCACCGCAGCCCTCCAAAGCTCTGCTTGGGTTGAAAGCCAGAGAAACCCACAGATGCTACACGGGGGCTGGTCAGCCACACGCTGACACAGCCTGCTGCCAGAAGCTCCTCCGGCATAGGAGGGCTGGGGTTTTGTTGTCTGAGAAAACTAGGTATTCCAACAAAAAACATCCAAAAATGTGTTAAAACACCAAAGCATTTGTTAGCTTACAGGGCTTTTCACTTGCTCAGCAGGGCATTTGTGACCAACAGGAGACACCTGTGGACAGTTTTGATGCACATTCCCTTTAGAAGTTGGGTAACACCTTGAGAGAAGGAGCGTAATGGATCCACTCCCAAGCTATGAAGCGGGAACGAACTCTACACGAGTGTTTTTCAACCACCACCTTGGTCCTTGTACAAACCCACCTCCACCTCCACCTCTCACCTTCCTCTTTCGACGGGACTTGTCACCAGTGCCCGTGATTCTCCTCCCCAGGTCCCGCTTCCTCTCACCACGGAGTTCCTTGGCCTCTGCTCTCTTCGGGTGACTGCCGGGAGAGTCTGGCGACTTCTGGTGACTGGCGGGGCAGTCCCTCACCAGCGAGAGCAACCGCTTCTCCCTGACAGACAAGGGAAGTTTGTCCTGGTGGAAATCCTCTCTGGCCACCACGGCAGGCCTGTGGCCACTGGTCCTGCTTGGGGGTTGTTGTGCCCTGGCCTTGAGGAAGGGGACTGAGAGCAAGATGCTCCTGGGCACTGCCAAGCAAAAAATCTCTCACGAGATTGGGGTCCAAGGACGGTTTGGCATTGGCCTGGTGGGAGCTCTCGTGCCTTCTGCTCTCAGCGGGCACTTGCCGTGCCGGCTTCAGGTCTCACACTCACCCATCACTACAACAACTGAAAATCCCATCAGCTCCAGTGTGATCTACACATACACTCGTGGAGGGGAAGAGCAGAAAAGAAGGGAACAGTTGGGGAAATACCATTCTGGTTCCTAGGCCAAACCCAGCATGCCAGGATTATTCATTTCTAACTGGAGCTTTCGGTAAAACCCCACACAACTACAGCCACTTTTCAACAGCAGCTTCAGGCAGTTAGAAACCAAAGCCTGTATCTAACAAGAGAAACCAGGAGCCCTTACCCATCTATCCCCTATATAAAAAGTAGTTTTGGTTTTCCTCCTTATTTGGTCTAGCTAGTAGTTTGGGAACAAACCTGTGCCTTGCAGAAGCAAGTGAAGAAGGTGGCTCTTCAGCAACCTGTTTTGTTCACAAAAACAAAGAGGAGAGGGGGAGAAAAGGTGAGCTTAAGGAAGTCGGAACAACGCCACAAGTCGTGATGATTTAAAGGGATGTCTGTGTGCCTAGTGTATAGAACATCTTAAACTGACTTGGTCGTCACCACTCTCTTCGCTGTCACTGAGCTGCAGGTCGTCCTGGAGCATTCTGAAAGACAACCAGAAGAGAAAGATCAGCCAAGGCAGACACAGTTTCAAGCAGCAGACACTGAAAAACACTTGGTTTGCGCCTGCCAAAACAAACCAGCCTCCCACATCCTTTTTGAGCATTCGGCATGCTCAGTCTCCTCAACCCTGTCGTTACCTAAATGAGGGATAAAATGAGAACACCCAACCTGGACATTTCACTGGCCTTTCCAACTGATCTCAGGACGGTTTGCAATGGAGGTCAGTATCGCTGGCTGCCAGCTACAGTCCTGTGAGGGGACTGCTCCTCAGCGCCGGTTACCTAGCGCACTCACAACACAGCCAACAAAGGTTGCCTAGCACACTCACAACACAGCGGTTACCTAGCACACTAACACAGCAGGGCGGGCTGGAAGAAGTCTGACCCTTGCAGAGCAAGAGGCTAGCACGCTCTTTGCCCCCACGGGCTCCCCAAGGGGCAGAAAGCGTTGTCTCCACACCAGAAGCTGGGCATGCTCATGCTCTCTGCTCTCAGGGGCGGCGAATAATTCTTTTGGCACAGGGGCTCTCTTTTTGCTGCTCAAGCCTCCCGTCACACATACATAAGTAAATGCCAAGGTCAAGCCTGTCTCCTATCTCTTCTCTACACAGTGAACTTCATGCTCCTGCACATCTCAGCGGTAACCGTAACACTGAGCAGTTCTCAAAGCAGTTTGTAAGCGGGGAGGCACGAACCCTCTTTTACTGTTGCTAGAGAACAGAGCAGGCTGCCTGCAAATGTTTCCCAAAGCATAATTTACTCCTCTGCCTGCAAGTGGTAACCACTGCTTGCAATTTCAACGCATTACCTGTGGTGGTGCAATCCTTACCCCCCCCCCCGCCCCTCTTTGTTGGGCTGCTTGGTGCTAGGTGCGATTCCACCCACATCCCCCCGAGCTATACACCAGTCTGTGGAGATAAGGACTGACAATGTTAACGAGCCTGGCTCCTGCCCCTCCCGATTGCTCGGAAATGGTTAAAATGGCCCATCAACTCCTAAGGGCCTGGCACACCTGTGCCTGGGATGTGGTCAAATGGGAACAATAACAGAGTCGCACATTAATCAAATTCTTTTGTAACTGCTGGAAGGCACCAGAAGGCATTTGACAAAAGTCAATTATCTTGGACCCTATAAATGGCGACCACCAGGGAGACCCTTTGAGCTCTCCTGGATCGCAGTGGGCCTGTGACCAGCATCTCCCCTGAGCTGGGACGCCTCTCAGGTACCAAACCCTTAAGGTGTCGTCTGCTCCAGACGGAAGGCCAGGGCGAAGTCCCCCGCTTGAGTCTCAATTATCGCCCGTTGAGGAATGCCAAGGCATTGTGAGTATTTGCTCTAAACTCAAGAGGGAAATTTTCTTTGAGCTAGCTTCTCTTTACTCTGTGTGTGTGTGTGTGGGTACGTACCCTTGTTTCTGTGTGTGTATGTCTGTTCTGTGTCCATTCTACTGAATCCAAACACCTTTGTTTCTGTATGTTTGTCCATTTTGTTATGTGCATGCATGTGTATATATGTATATATAGGTACCGTTAAGTAAGTTAGTGTGAATCTTGTCATTTTAGAATCTGAATAAGTCGCTTTTCTTTCTTTTAGTATTTCTGAATTATTTTATAATAACAAATTGCTGTTAGTTATTAATAAACCTAGATTTCTTACTAAATATTACCGTGTCAATACTTTCATCCGCGACAAATTGGCGTAGTCGGCAGGATGACAAGCAAAATCACCAAATACTTACAAAAACACGGTATCCAACCAAATCCCACCTTCCCAGAGGATTGGGCTTATAATAATTGGCACAACTGGGAAGAGGTAGAAAAACAGTTAACTATTGCTAGAGGTGCAACTAAATTTGGAAAAAATAAAGGTATGATTTGTAAAATGTTGGGAGTGTGCCTGGAAGCTGCCTGTCATGAACGAGAGAAAGTTAATCGTAAAATACAAAATTTACAAGATGAGATTACAGGGCACAAATCCACCAATCTGCTGTTATCGATTAAAATAGAGCAGCTGCAACAGCAACTTAAGGAATCCCAATTGAAACAACAAAAACTGGGGGAACGTGTTGAAATGATGCTAATGCAGTCTCCGAACCCCCCTGATATTGTTCAAATCAGAAAATTAATTGTGTCCCCTGAAGACTGGGATGGTAACATTTGGAGTGATACACATAATGATGACTCAGACGAAAATAATTATTTGCAGCCGCCTGAGTCTCCCCCTCTTGCAGTCAGACCAATTATTAAAACAGAGGAAACAACAGGACCTCGGGGTGGTGTGAGAAGTCGCATCAGCAAAACAACCCCTTTTGATCCAATTCAAATAGCTCATTTACAAGATCGTTACGGCCGTAAGCCTGGAGAAACTGAAACTGAATACCTATGGAGAGTTTCTCTAAACGGGGGAGATAGAATTTTACTAGATGGCAATGAAGCCAGTGGATATTGGGGTCCTGGTGTCTTTTTGGATGCTGGTCCCAACCCCCCGAATGACCCCCACTCACTAACAAGCAGAGTGGCATATTGGGCTGGTGGCATTGATGCCTTAGAGAGAGGAGAACCTCTGTTAATACCTATCAAATCTCTAAATGACCTCTCGGCAGCTTTTACAAAAGCTGCCTGTATTCAAGCCATGCATCAGCGTAAGCCTACTGATGTTCCTCTTTCGGCAACTGTAGCTCCTGCTATACTTAAAGTACTGATAAAAGGAGCCCCTGCCATGCTCAAACCTTTTCTCATTGCAAAACGGGATGAGATCCAGAGAGACTTAAATTATAATGAATTGGTAAATCTAACACAAACTATTGGAAATAGTGGGGAAGAAGAATTGGAACCAAGAGTATTACCCACTTGGGCAACTTTAGTACATGAAACTGTAAATCATGCCCGAGAAATGGGATGGGATGAAATTCCCAATGAAACAAAAAATGTAGGTCGCACTGTTAGGCAAATTAAACAATTGCATCAAAATAATTCTCAGGAACAAAAACCCTCTGACCGACAATCTAGGGGTCAGGAGTGGAGAAATGAACTGTGGAAGCAAGCATTGTCACTAGGAATTCCTAGAGCCGCGATTCAGAGACAGCCTACCGGCGTCATTCTGAGTCTGATTCAGGCATTTCAAAAAGGTATGGCTTCAAATGCTCCAACCTCCCCCCTCCCCCCGTCGCCAGCTCCCAGAGAAAAAAAAAAGATAACCCTTTCCTCCCTCAAGAGGATCAGTTGCAAAGCACAGGATCAAAAAACTGATAAGGTCCGGACGGCAACTGGGCCTGCCAGTCCGGCAAGTAGAAGCTTATCAGTGGATAAATGAGAACGGCCCTTACATTTTAATTCCAGTTGGTCCTCAAAATCAATTAATAAAATTTTTGATTGATACTGGTGCACAAATTTCAATAATTACACAGCGAGATGCCAATAAGCTAGGCATACGACCTGGCCAGCGAAAGGTTAAAATTACCGGAGTCACAGGAATTAGCACTGTGTGCCAGACAGCAAAAGTTAATTTACTGCTCCCTGGCGAAAAACGTGTAACATCTCTTCGCTTTGCGATCAAGGAGCATTATGAAAATATCCTGGGTTTTGATGCACTGAACGGCCGGACCTGGCGTTTGCCAGACGGCAGTCTGTGGTCTTTTGGTTCAATTGCCAACCCCAGCCATAATAAAAATCAACAAACTGCCACAGTGCGTGTACTCCGTGCAGCTCCAGCACTTCCCGAATCAAAAATTACTAATGTCCCACAGTATCCAATTTCTGCTACAGCACGAACTGGAATTTCTGAAGTAATTGCGGACTTAGAAAAACGGCAGATTATTTCCCGAACTCACTCCCCATACAATTCTCCTGTCTGGCCAGTCCGCAAACCAGATGGGAGGTGGCGTTTAACAGTCGATTATCGGCGTTTAAATGCCAGTACAGCCCCATTGACAGCGGCAGTCCCCAACATTGCAGCTTTAACTGCTACACTGCAAGCCGCGGCACATCCTTGGATGGCAGTGCTAGATGTAAAAGACATGTTTTTCATGGTCCCTTTAAGGGAAAAAGATAAAGAAAAATTCGCATTCACATGGGAAGGTATCCAATATACCTTTAACAGGCTCCCACAGGGATATAAACACTCACCCACAATTGCCCATGCTGCACTTGCTGAACTTTTACAGACAGTTTCACTCCCTGCAGATGTAAAACTGTATCAGTATATAGATGATATTCTAATCGGAGGACCCTCTCCTGACAAGGTGGGAGAAGTGGCAGCAACAGTTTGGCAAACATTGCATGAAGCAAAAATTGAAATTCCACCTGAAAAATGTCAGGGACCAAGTAAAGAAGTAAAATTCCTGGGCACTTGGTGGATTGCTGGAAGTGCAGCAATCCCACCAGATACTCTAAATAAAATAGAACGATCAGAAATGCCCCAATCTAGAAAAGAATTACAACAGCTAATGGGCACTTTAGGATATTGGAGAAAACATGTACCTGGATTCTCCATCATTGCCCGCCCACTTTATTCACTTTTACGAAAAGGAAAATCGTGGAGATGGGATTCAGAACATGAAGAAGCAATTAAAACTCTAATACTGGAATTAAAAACATATCAATCCCTAGGACCTGTTCATCCTCGTGACCCTATTATAGCAGAATGGGGTTTTGCAGAACATGGTACTTATTGTAACTTATTTCAAATCGGCCCTGATGGGCCAAAGAGACTTTTACTGTTTAGCTCAACTGCATTTAAAGAGACTGAACAAAGATACTCAGAGTGGGAAAAGGGTCTTTTGTCTCTAGTCCGTGCAGTTAAACAAGTTGAGAAAATACGTCAAGAACAAGCTGTTCAGACCAGAGGTCCCTTTAATTTATTAGACACAATCCTAAAAGGGACTGCTCCCCCAGAGGGAATTGCACAAAAACCTACAATTAGGAAATGGTATGCCTATCTAGTGGGTGTGGCAGATGAAATGCAATTAAGTGAAGGACACACAAAAGTTTCTAAATTGCAAATGCCTACTAATACTGACCCCCTAGCATTACAACAACCATTCAAACCTTCACCAATTTTAGATGCACCTCCCTTCACTGAAGATTCACCAACCGAGGGTGTCTGGTTTTCTGATGCCTCGGCAAAAAGAGTGGATGGTAAATGGCAATATAAAGCTGTTGCATTAGAAATCAAAACAGGCAAACAAGTTATTGAAGAGGGTGAAGGCAGTGCTCAAGTAGGAGAGTTAAGAGCAGTTGTTTTGGCAGCACAAAATGAAGCAAAAGCCATTTATGTAGACTCTTATGCTGTCTGGGCAGGTGCCACACAGTGGCTTTGTCAATGGGAAGCCCTAAACTGGGAGATAAATAAATCACCAATCTGGAGAACTGAAGACTGGCAATTACTATTAACCATAGCCAGAAAAACACCATTCCAAATAGGATGGGTAAAAGCTCATGCTAATGACCATAAACCAGCTACAAATTGGAACCAAAGGGTGGATGAATTGACAAAAATTAGGAAAATAGACATTGAAGATTCCTCAGACCCCACATGGTATCGACTAGGACAATGGTTACATCAAAAATTAGGCCACACAGGTCGAGAAGCACTTTACTTTTCAGCCCAAAGCCGGGGATGGCCTCTCAGTAGGAAAACATGTGAAACCATCCTCACTGAGTGCCCCCAGTGTAAATTAAAATTGCAGATGGACCACCCTGCCAAAGCACCACCTTTACACATTAAAGAGGGGAAAACTTTGTGGTCTACTTGGCAAATTGATTACATTGGTCCTTTAAAATCCTCTGCTGGGTACAAATATATCTTAACAGGTGTAGAAATAATATCTGGACTCCTTACAGCTACCAAGTGCCAAAAGGCTAATGCACAGAATACTATCCGAGGCCTTTCCTCATGGTTCTCAATTTTACCTGTCCCTGATTCTATCCAAAGTGACAATGGCTCACACTTTACTAGTAAAGAAGTACAGGAATGGGCAAAGCAAAAAGAAATAAAGTGGGTATTCCACACACCTTATTACCCACAATCTAATGGTATAGTTGAACGAGCCAATGGACTGCTGAAAAAATATCTTAAACCACATGAAGGACAATGGGACAGACGTCTTTCTGAAATTTTACAGCAGTTAAATAATCGGTATGGTCCCTATGGAAGTCCAATTACTCGAGCCTTCTTAACACTTTCTTCAGAAACAAACCTAAATAATGAGCACACCTGGTCCTCAATGAAAGCAGGACAGCCTGTGATGGCAAAAATACCATCTGTAGGAACAATACCAGTAACCCTGGTCAAACCACGAGGATTTCTAGCATGGGATGCTATTGATAATAATGGAATAAAACATAAAATCAGTACTAGATGGATTTATCCAGCATCCTAAGGGGTAACCTGTTCAGCTTCCCCCCCCCCCCCCCTCCCCCCCCCCCCGAGACCGTTCTCTTTTCTTTCCTTTTCAGAAATAACCGACTCCACCAACGACAATGTGGAAGCAGACACCATACCCAGCAAGTCCACCAGTAGCACTGTGGGAACAACCCTCATCTTCAATATGAGACTCTTCACAGCATTGCACCTACCCTTTCTCTCCCTCACCATCATACCTCGATTGCTACAACAATGGTGTCTATACGGCTCTTCTTCTCTCTTCCTTTTTCTGCTCATGAGAGTAAAGACACTTACAATGGCTCACACATCAAATCCTTGGGATCTTGCATTACTGAGATACACTGGAAGCATCAAAACACTACAAGGCAGGTCTAATTGGTCAACTTTCCTCACTACACAGAAGGTGACAGGATTATTGCATTTGTCCTCACTATACGCAATGCTTCAGTGTACAACATACATCCAATCCTTGCATTAGGACTAAATCACAATGGAAACATACTCTGTCCCTCAGAACATAAAGTATGGGCCCACCAGAAGGAGGGGAAATGGCAAACAATTGATGTAAATGCATGTACTGTGCGAGAACAACGAGGCTTCATTTGTGAAGGAAATACTCTTGAGGCTCAAGACATTTGTCTTGATACTGAACAAAACATTTGTCACTTTGAGATCCACCCAAATGAAACCCCTGAAAGCGTAGTCATATATGTTGGAAAAGGATGTGTTTGCATGTGAACACGATGTGATTCCTTATTAATAGATGGTACTGTCCATACGACTCCTCCAACATCCTGACTTAATCGACCTCCTGCAATAAGCACAGAAAACTGGACAAAAGACTCTTATCACGGTCCAACATGATATAGAAGAAATACATCAGGTGTTAACAAGAGTCAAAAGGGATGGAGAACATCAGTGGTGGGAAAGCTCATCTGGATGGTCACCCACCGCAACAGGACTGTTTAATTCTATGTTCCACCCGGTCATGATTTTCTTAATTCTAAATCTAATATGTTTACTGCTCATAATTGTATTGTATATTAAGGTTTGGAGGATGGTTAAACAGATTACTCAGTTACAGAAGTATCCCCATATGTACACCATCCCAAAATAACTTTTTTTTCTTTTTGAAGCTAATCAAACACAAAATTTCCTTCAACTGTAATTGGATTATGGCATCCTCTGTTTATAGGCATAGAGGCAAGAGGCAACCACACTGCCACTCTATAGACAAGATAAATTGACTTTAGTCACGGGGTGGATTGTGGTGGTGCAATCCTTACCCCCCCCCGCCCCTCTTTGTTGGGCTGCTTGGTGCTAGGTGCGATTCCACCCACATCCCCCCGAGCTATACACCAGTCTGTGGAGATAAGGACTGACAATGTTAAGGAGCCTGGCTCCTGCCCCTCCCGATTGCTCGGAAATGGTTAAAATGGCCCATCAACTCCTAAGGGCCTGGCACACCTGTGCCTGGGATGTGGTCAAATGGGAACAATAACAGAGTCGCACATTAATCAAATTCTTTTGTAACTGCTGGAAGGCACCAGAAGGTATTTGACAAAAGTCAATTATCTTGGACCCTATAAATGGCGACCACCAGGGAGACCCTTTGAGCTCTCCTGGATCGCAGTGGGCCTGTGACCAGCATCTCCCCTGAGCTGGGACGCCTCTCAGGTACCAAACCCTTAAGGTGTCGTCTGCTCCAGACGGAAGGCCAGGGCGAAGTCCCCCGCTTGAGTCTCAATTATCGCCCGTTGAGGAATGCCAAGGCATTGTGAGTATTTGCTCTAAACTCAAGAGGGAAATTTTCTTTGAGCTAGCTTCTCTTTACTCTGTGTGTGTGTGTGTGGGTACGTACCCTTGTTTCTGTGTGTGTATGTCTGTTCTGTGTCCATTCTACTGAATCCAAACACCTTTGTTTCTGTATGTTTGTCCATTTTGTTATGTGCATGCATGTGTATATATGTATATATAGGTACCGTTAAGTAAGTTAGTGTGAATCTTGTCATTTTAGAATCTGAATAAGTCGCTTTTCTTTCTTTTAGTATTTCTGAATTATTTTATAATAACAAATTGCTGTTAGTTATTAATAAACCTAGATTTCTTACTAAATATTACCGTGTCAATACTTTCATCCGCGACATTACCCAGGTAATACCGAGCTGCCAAACTCTTCTGTTTATCACATCAAATATTTTTGTTGACAATACAGACAAAACGCTGTTTGTGCTGCAAGAGGTGCGATGCTTAAGATGTTTCTGAAAAGCAGCCACATTTGAAGCCCACGATTATAACAAAGGTGTAAGTCACTGAAACATTACTCATTCACACACACCCCCCGCCTCGGCTCAGACATCTTACAACTCTAAAAATACAAAGCTTGCTTAAAAAATGAGGAAAGAGGAAAGATAATTAGGCTACCAGATAACCCAAAACATTCTATGATTCTATGCTCTTCATCCAGCACTTTCTTCTGTAAATACAATTTAGGAAACTCCTGATCCACATTTGTATGATACGGCCTTTATCACGGGATTTTGTGGCTGTGACTCTCTTCTGACTGAAATGAGCGGCAGGTTTCTTGTTCACATAAAGTGCTACTGAAGCAAATCACAGAGGGAGTTTTTCCAGTGTGGTTTATTTGCCTTACTCCTTATGGCTGAGATAGCACACAGCATTTCCCCAGACACTGGAAACATCTTCTTCTGAATAATAAAAAATAAGAAAATGGTGTCAGTTAGGGCTGAGCACTGAAGAAGGGTATCATGCAGTTTCTCATAGTGCAAAGCTCTTACTGTTACCAGGAATGGTATTTCTGCCTTCCTCAGTCACGGGGTTTGTGATCACAGTTTCCATGAAAGGGCCACCTTAGAAAAGCAGTGCCTGTGATTCTGAAGTAATTCTAACGTACTCCAGCAGCTGGAGAGGAGAAGAGCTCTGCGTGACCAGGTAGCTCCGTGCAGACTGTGGCGTGAGTGCCATTGCCTTACAGTGCCCATTGCAGTTTAGAGATGATCAGGGGATGGATACTGCGCTCCTGTAAAAAGTGAGTTCAGCTCACAACTGCTTGCCCATGAAAACAGAAGGTGTCATGTAAAGGACAGAGACGGGTGGAACAGCTCTAGTGCCTGGTTACTGCAGGGGGTGAAGCTGTGCAAAATGCAGAGCAGGGAAGCACACAGGGGCTAAGGGTGTAGCAGAGGTTCTCTCTAAAGCCAATTGCAGAAGAATTTTAAATACAACCTCTGGTATGTCTGAAATAGATTTTAAGGCCTAGTGAAAGGTGTTCAGGACTGAGCTGTCTCGTAATATTACCAAAGCAACCGGGGTGCTGCTCAACAGGCCTGAAAAGTGTTCTTAGCCCGCTTCTTGTATAGTCCCAACCCAAGGCTGGTTTAAAACCCACTCAAGCTAATCCTAGGGAGGCAGTTTTAACACAGGATGCTTAATTGTTTTGCCAGATTAAGAGAATTTAGTATATAGAATCTGCTTGCTCTACCTAAGCTTTGAACAGAACATCCTGAAGTCTTAGAATTGTGTAAGATGAAAATTAGTGGAAGAAAAATGAAGATGGTGATGAACTGAAAGATGACCCTGAAACTGAAACAAGGATTGGAACCAGAAGAGAAGAATTCGGCTGAGACACGGGATCGTAGTGTACTTTCAGCATGCACGTGAGGTGGAGTGATCCCCCGTGTGTCCACTGCTGCAATACAGAACGCCTGCCTTCCAAAACTTCCTACTAAGTCTTAGGGGGTTCTTTTGAGACCAAATTTACCGTAACAGCCTCTTCTTACTCACTACCCCTTTCTTATGCAACCACTTACCAACTGAACGCTATGAGCTTTTTTTTATTTTTACATTTGAGACTCAACGCTGGAGGATCCCAGAGGCCTTGATGACAGGAAGGGACCCCTGTGATTTTGTCTTGCGGTACCTGGACTCACAGAGCAGTAAAGGCTGATAGATCATACTTACAGGCTGTATTCAGCGAGCCCACTAAGAAAATGGGGATCACACTGGCCTGTTGAATCCGGTCAACAGGTACAAATGGCCTCACCATGACTGAGCACAAAGCTCGGAAGAGTATTTTAGGTACGGGATTGGGCTTTTGGTTGTTACGCCGGTTTTGTGTTTGTATGGGAACGTGTGTGTGTGCGGCTACAGATGCACATAGACATGAATTACACGTCATAAACGTGTTTCTATCACAAACACCTCACCTTCATCAGAAGTTTATCTATAACTTGTTACTTTTATGCACATTTGCGACCTTCAGAACTCTTGGACCCATCCGAGCATCCTGCAGCTACAAACTGTGGTTTCATTAGTTATTGGGATGCAGGCAGGTGTGTCTGGTCAGGTGAGAGGAGATGTTCCTACGGTGTTTCCAATGTTCTGCCTCTTTAAAGGTACATGCGCCTGCCTCCTCCAGCAGGATGGCTTGTCACTCTGGCTTTCCAATGCTACTTCCAATGTTGCAGAGAGTAACTCTGTCTTAATTCTCCAGCCGGCCAGCTCTCCAGGCCAGGCAGCCCCCGCAGCGAGCCCCCGCCGTGTGGGCTGCGCAGGCACCAGGGGGGCCTCGGGGACCGGGGAGGGCTCGCGTCAGTCTCTCCTTTCTTTTTGGTAGTGGTTTCTTTTTTTAACTTTGTACGGGTTGATTTCCCTTGTATTTATGCGAGAGAACTTCACAATCCCCCCCAGCTCTGCCTGTGTCGGGTTTCCGTGCCCTCTCCCTCCCTCGGGCAAGCCTGATGCCAGGTCTGGGCAAACCAGCTCTGCAGCTCTTGGGGACACCCGGAATGTTCTCAGGGCGCTGGTGCTGGGGGTGGTGGCGGTGCCGGTTCCGAGCCACTGAACGCCCCGAGCGCGCTGCCGCTCTGCTGCGGCAGATCTCCGGTGCCTTCTAAGGGAGCAGAGGCGAGGCTGATCCCTCTGCTCCCAGAGGCTCCTGCCACAAACCAAACGCCCTCTCTGCCTCCGCCGGCACCCCAAAATCCTGCCCTCGACCCCAGCCTGTGCACACAGGATAAACCCCCCGGCCTGCGCACAGCTCAGACGGAGTGAAGCACCCAGTTGCTGCCACTGAGTTAAAAAAAGAAAAAAGAAGTTTTATTCTCTTTTTTACGCTGCGGGTGTCGGTGCCGGGGGCGGTGTCTGCGTCGGTGTCAGTATCGCTGTCACTGCGGGTGTTGGTGCAGCTATCGGTGTCGGTGCTGGAGGCAGTGCTGGTCTTCAAAGTTCTTCCACTGTAACCAGGTGCCTTCCATCTCCATTTGTGTTCCCGTGCAGGTGCTCTTAATCCAATAATTCAACAAGTCAGACTGTTACTGAGGCTTCAAAAGTGTGAAAAAGCTCCAGGTTCTCACCCACCTTAAGGTGTAGCTGTTTCCCATCTCAGCCACTGCAAACCCTGCCTAGCGTAGCGTACCGCCTCGGGCACGCTGCTGTTCAGCGCCAGAGCGCATGTCGCTGTGCCAAGTTCAGCAAAAAACTCTGGAAAAAGGGGAGGGAGGGAGGGAGGGAGGGAGGGAGGGAGAAAACATTTGGTTGGTTTCACACAACAGGCCCATCTGACAGGCGAGGGGCAGTGAGCAGCGGCAGCAGCACCCTGCCAGTCGGCAGGTCCCGCTAAACACATCGTTAATGCAGAGAGCTCAGCGCTAGCCGAAGGCCGGGCAGCGTCACAAGCACAGAGGGCAGGGCACGTGGGAGGAAAACGCACTCACACAGGCACACACACGCTGAACCGCCTCCCCGGGCTCCGGCTTTGAAAGGACACCGAGACGCCGTGGTAGGTGGGCAGGAGTTTGGGTGTTCACACCCCAGTCCCTACCGTGCGCCTCCCCCGGGTTTTAAACCGGCCAAATTTGGTGTCTTTCTGAGCGGGGCCTGGCAGCACACACCGCTGTCACCGGGCTGGTCCCTTTGCTTCACCCATCCTCAGACCTTGCAGACATCAGGACTTCTCAGCTGAACAGGTTTCACAATCTGTCCAGCTGGCCAGGCGATACAGCTCTGACTGGGGCTGCTCACAGCTGGGCACGTCAGGCAGATCGGAGAGAGCCCTCCTCTCCTGCCGCCAGCTCCAGCTCTGCACAGGTGCCTCCAACATCAGTTACAACTAACTGCTCTCCACTAGTTTTCAACTTCCCTCTTTAAGGGATCTCTGAAGGCCACTGCTCCTTCCTCCTCCTCTTATTCCCTCTGAATTGCAGAAAAGAATCAAGGATGTGGCCTTTTTTTATTTTTACTTTGAGGTACTCGCTCTCTGTACCTCTGAGCATCTGTACCTTACGCTGAGTATCAACAAGCTCCAGGTCTGGAACTCCTCCACCATCCTCAACAGCGGCAACAACTGCCAAGCCCACAGGAGTATTTACTGTTGTCCTGCACAGATCCACTCCCCTGGGAGTACTTACTACCCCCGTCATCATTCCCCTCCATTCAAACAGCAACAGAGAGCCGGTTTTGTCCTTCTCAGTGACAGTCTTTTACCAGCCTTTGGAGGATATAACCCAAAATACTACACGCGCATTGCTGCTGCGAGCACAGATTTGCTCAGAGGACACCCAGCAACTGAAGTTGCTCTCTTCAAAGGGGACTTGCAAAGCCTTTTGAACTTCAGCAACTGCCTCAGTGTGAGGATTTTTACAGCCCTCCAGCAATTCAGCCAGGCTCATCGTGATTATTTGCTTGTGCCACTTTGCCAACAGACAGCGGCAATACATCCTGTCGCCCACAGCAGCTCACAGCACTGTGGGTTTTAAACCACTCCAGGGCTTTTGCTTATTCAGCGCTGCTTGTACCACAGGACAACACAACACTTTTAACCACAAAAGCGTAAAATATAAAAGTAGCACAAATTCAGGAAATGCTACTAACAAATACTGCTCACGTGCCCAGCAGGGACTCCAATGCAAGAGCTGCTCAGCTTCTCTGTTACGGAGAGAAGCCAGCTTCACCGTTTTCAAGGCCAAAATACCTGCAGGTTTGACAAACCAACTGAAACACGAGGCTACAGGCCAAAACCCTGTTTTTAAAGAAGGGGAACCAACTCAGAAAAGCTAAGCGCCCCCAAGGGAAAAACAAACCACAAAAACCCCCTTATGCTTCTCGTGTTACCCTGCAGCAAGTTGGCTGCTTCCCTGCACTTGATACCCTCATCCCATAGCTCTTAAGACCTCTGAGGATGCCAAGACAACCTGTTAATTGGAACACTCATCAATTTGTCACCATCGGGTATCTCTGCCAATAACCTGCCGATGTGCCACAGCTGTCTGCTTCAACATACGTGATGCTTTGATCAGCGTTTGCTACGCTGAGCGTTAGGATTGAAGCAAGTCCATACACACAACCTCCACCCATGTGACCGAAAAGCCAGAGGGCAAAAACTTACCTGTGTTCTTCCCGGCCAGTGCATCGGCCTTTTCCCAAATATCACAGGCATAGAGGATATGGGAAGTGATGCTGACATAGGCAGAGGTGATGTTTGGCATGTCGTAGGGAACAGGGACTGCAGAGCCAATGCTGTTCCCGCTGTAGCTGCCAGCATAAGTCATGCCTGTGCTTCTGCAGGAGAAAGAAACGCCATCATGAACGTTTAACTTCAGAGTGAAAGACATCAGACTATTTGATGCCGGGAGCTATTTGGTACCATCCAGGCCTGCAGGATGGAGTGGAGACTCGAAAATTGAGATGTGTTCAGCTACGTAACAGCTACGTAACTTATGTGTTCAGCTACGTAACAAGTAATTGTCCTTTGAGTGCAAGGCCAAGGTTTTTGAAGCAATATGTGACTCAGAAGACTCCTCTTGATGAAAAAAAATGTGGGTCCAGACATCAGAAAGGGCCACCCATCCACCTCCTAACATCTACACCTACTTGGGGAAGCCTTCACCAGATTATCAGAATGCTTCGTCCAAACCACTTCCATTTCAGACACGCTGAAGCTCCCCACCGATGGAGGCTGGAGCTTTCTGACAGCTGGTCACAGCAGCCAGGTCAGCCTACACACACTTCTTCATAGCCCTAGGGCCAGTGAATGTGGCCAGCTGCCCGCCTTCTCACACAGGCTGGCTTCATCACAGCACTTCTTCACCCAACCCAGTTTTAGTCACTGGTAGGACAGGGCTTCCACCGCTGCTCTGGGGACACCACTGACTTCCCAATAAACTGTGCTGTGCAAGGTGCCACAAAAATAACTGGAATTTCAGCATCACTCTTAAAGACCAACCAAACCTCTCTCAGCCACAGAGTTTAAAAGGGACGGGCATGGAGCCGGGGAGCTCTCTGCCAAATGCAATTGCCACCGCACACAGAAAAACTCTTTCTTGCTCCCTGTCATTCAAACACGGGCCCAGTCTGCTGGGCACCGGGTCAGACACTGTTACGTCACAGCTTGACTTTGACTCTTGCTGCCACACACACAGCACCACTGCTACAGGTACACAGGAAGGACAAAATGCTCAACAACTCCGAAATTAGAAAATTAGCTTCTTTTCCTTAAGTGGTGACTGAGCCAAGGAGAACACTATGCAAGTTCTGCTACCACAGGGTGAAGGCATAACTCTGGACTTCGTAACAAAAAAAACCTTTCCAAGGAGAAAAGACAGGAAGGAGAGAGCAGAAATGCTCCTGCCCCTAACGGTATGATTTCAGGGGGCAAGAAGGAGCGAGTGGCGAGGCACTCCCAAATGCAGGCAGCAACTCAAACCCTCCAGCTCCTGTTTTCACTCACACCCTCGTGTGAGAAACATGACAACGTACGTATTTTTAAATCTTACCTTGCAACACACGGAGAAGGTGCTTGTGTAGATCTGGAGGAACTCTGCAGCAAGGAACAGAACTTTTGTTAGGTTTGTGCTATTCAGCCAACATCAGTAAGTCCCGCAGCCACCCAGCTGGCAGCTCAGTAACACGCGTGCCCTACCTTGAAGTGGTCATTCAGGATCCTGGAGTACTTCATGGCAGAGTCTTTTTTGTAACGGAACATTGCCATGTGCAGAAGGGACTGGCAGCGCATGCTGTGAACAGAAACGCACCCAAGCATCAGTGCTGACGCTGGCTGCTGCCTGCTCAGCAGTCACCAGCCTTGTGGGACAGAGGCAGGCACACGTCAGCTGCACTGCAACGGCAAGGAAGCGCCGAATGTCTCCTCCTCCGGCTCAGCTTCAGAAAAGACTCTTTAAAAACATCCCAAGGGAAAAAAAGCAACTGAGGAAGGGCCATGCCTGGTCTTTTATATAAACATGTGCCCAGCCTCCCGTAGGTGTCACAGGCTGAGCAAGCCCCCGTCCAGAAGAGCCTTCGCTACGTTCAGCTTCAGCCTCAGTTACGCACCTCAAACATGGGCAGACAAATCCCATTCTTTCACCTTTGGAGAAAGCCCTTATGTGCTCTCCAGTTACCAGCAGATCAAATTTTAGAGCCTGTGCCTTCCACATGTGGTCCCCTGTGATATCCCGACTCGCTTTAGAGATGTTCCAGTTCATTCTGGCTTTTATATTGTGATTTCTTTTTCCTTGCAGAATTCCAATTCCCATTTAACTCATTCCTTTGCCCCTGAAAGTAATGGGTCTTTCACTCTATCGAGTCTAAAAACTGAATATGAAGGCACAGAAAAACAGTTACGCACCATAACACAGCAAAGATTTTGTCCTCTGAAGATGCCGTGGAGTCTGTAAAAGATTTCAGCGTCATGGCGAATCTAAGGAAACAAAATGAACAGAATCTTGTCAGCCATCAGTGCTCTGAAGTCCCACCGTTTACGAAAAATCAGCGCGTGCCATTATCTCAAACACCGGTCCAAAAGTCAGGAAACCTGCCCCGAGTTCTTAGTGCTGGCACCGAGTGGTTTGTGCGATCCTGAGCAGAGGACTGTGTCTCCAAACGCCTTGTTTCCCGGGCAGCAGGAACAGACGTGGCCCCTCACTCTGCTCTTACACTGATTAACGGGCACCATGCCTACAAGGAGAAGCCCTCCATGGGCCACCTCTAGGCCTGGGGCCCAGAAGAGGTGCCCCCGCTACTGAAGGTGAAATATTAATTCAAGTGTTTCCGGACAAGACAGACATCTTAGTGGAAATGTTGCTTCTGGCAAAAAACAAGCAAGCCAATCTCCTTTTTGAGAACAAAGCAACAAGAGCATCTTGGAAATACAGCCCATCAAGACCATCAAGACCAGAAAGCACAAACTCTTCTTCAGCACACAGTATAGTTGCTTTGCTTTTCTTAACTGAAATACTACTGAGCTCACATGCAAAAGCAACACCAGATCTGGATGAACTAAAAACTCCTTCATGTCCTTGACTGTCGTAACCAGTGTCCTCTGGTGTACCTCAGCTGCGCGGCTCAGGTGCCGAGTAGGACACGGTGCCTCCTTCTCATCAGCAGTGCTGGGACATGCCAAAGGATTTGTCTCTGGTGCCTGGCCATGGGCTGTCTCGTGCAGCAACCCGGGCGCTGCTCCGTGGGAGGAATCCAGAGCTGCCAGTTGCAAACAACAACACAACTCCCCCTCCCGCTCCAAACACGCTGCCTGACCATCACGCTGTGAAAACCGCTTACTTGAGGAGATCTATGGTGCCTCTGAACACGCTGGAAGCACATTTTGGGTCTCTTGGGTCCAATTCCAAGGCAAGGCCATATTCGATGAAGGAAAGGGCAGCATCTAGGTATTGGAAGGCCCTTCCAGTCTTGTCGGTCTATTGGGAACAAAATTCTCCTGTTTAGACTAAGACAAAAGCTACTTCTCTCAAGTGTACCTGAATTCCTTTTTTCTCCCTAGTTAGGCAGGATTTGAAGAAAGACAAAGATGCAAGTCAGGCCTCTGGGTGATAGTTAAAGGCTTCTCAGCAGAACCCCTAATGTGGTCCCAGTCACCAGCTTTGTGTGCTCTGGCTATTTCTACCTCTCCCTCAATGTTTTCCTGGAGTAATTTATTGCCTTCAGATGTTTTGGCTATTATCGTCCGGTCTTGGAGGCCTGCCTCGGGAGAGGCAGATGGGGCTTGCCCACTGCAGTATTCCCTCACTTCATTTTCACAGGTAAATGGCAAGTGGCAAATGTACATTATCTGAGTGAACCATCATTAGCAAGAAAAGATGTTCCTTCACGCACGCTGTTAAACTGCCCGTAGCGCAGGCACTTCCAAGTCTTGTTCACCAGCAACACAATTACCGTGAGGATCCCGACGGTTCAGAGTAAACTGTGTTGCAACTAACCGTTGCACCTCTCTTCCAAGGACATTGTGGTAGCTCTGCAAAGCCAACAGGCCTGCTGACCTCAGACAGCGCCAGCTCTGAATCCTGTTCTCTAGGCGTGTTCTCTAGGTGTGTTTATAACCAAGGGAAATGTCTGAACACTTGGCACATAAAGACAGCCTCCCCACGGGCGACTCGAACATACTCCAAGGGTGGAAGTCATGTTAGCCAGTGAATCTTATCCCATGCAGGCAGGGATCAGCTCTGAATGCAAGAGCTGGTGAGCGTTGCTAGCACAGGGCCGAGACTTACCATTGCATCAGCTATGTGCTTCAGCCTCCTCGCCTCTTCCAGGTAGTATTCCACCGGGCGCTGTCTGAATTGGGGACAGAGAGAGGAAAAACAGAGAAAAAGGGTAGGAGAATGATCAGTTTTACCTTCCTATCTAGAGGATGCCAGGAGTCCAAACGTCCTGTTTTGGTAAGCCCGTTACAGCCTTATCAAGCACACCTTACAGTTATGATAGTCACTGAATGAGCGTTGTCTGCATGTTCAGAAATGCGCAACAGCTGAATGCGCAGATAAAATGAACTGTTTTCTTAAAAAACGTGTGTCAGAATAACATTTCAAAATAAAAAGCCACCGGAGGTTGCGCTACTGTGAGGCCAGGTTCACTTCTCTGGCCCCATGGAAAGATCGTAGTGATGTGATCTCCTATCACTCCTCAAGTACAATCCCACAGACACATGTTGATTGACACGTACAGTAAACTTTGCAGTGCCAGACACTCATCTCGCACCAAAAGAGCCTGCATTCAAGTTATCTGCTTACAAGAGAGATGGTCGGTCACCAGGGCTCCTCCTGTTGATGGGTCTGAATCAACACCTAGACCGTGATAAAGTCCGACCACACACATTTCTGTGCGCTGGGGTAATCTATTCACCGTGCAAATAGCACACAGCCACCTGTGCACCAACAAAACGAGCAAGGAAAGAGTCACTCTCCCCGAAAAAGCCAGTTGCCGGCCCAGCACTTTCTGACAGAGGAGTTTGCCACTTGTCAAGAATCAGACAAATCAAAACCCATCACTTGTAGGCAGGCACCGGAGACACCTCCTCTCCGATTTAAAAAGGACCTCATTTCCAGAGCAGAGTCCCTCAAACCAAGAACTGCTGTCATGAGACCTTTGCTTTGTGGTGGTGTGGGGGGTACCGCAGACACGCCAAGGCAGTACAGGGCAGGTCAAAATGCGGGCAGCGCACTGGTCTGCAGACGATGGGGTGTGTTTCAGCAGATCTACCAGAAGGACTGCAAATGCTGGGCTGGAATAAATGAGAAATTCCTGGCCATAAAGGCCACCTGAAATTCCAGACAGTCACAATTCAAAAGGCACGCTGGCTGTGTGTCCGTTCTGTCCGTCACACACAAAAGAGACAAAGACAACAAGATGATTTTAGTGGAGGAGGGAAATGCTCCCTACCCACCCATACACACAAATCTCTTTCCTGGACTGGCCTTTGCACCTTTCACCCCTCTACAAATCTGGGCCAGTCACAGGGAAAAGCCTATTGGCCCTGAGGCATCTTGGTTTGGTTAGAGAAAGGGGGAGCTGCATAGCCACGTGCTTCTGGAGCCCCCCAGTTCAGCAGTCTCGCACGACAGCAAGGTGAGAAAACGGAGCTCTGCCATGTCCATCACATCCCTCTCTGTGTTCTCAGCTGGCAGAAGACGGGTCCCACCCAGCACCAACACCGTGGGCACCAGCAGCCAGACAGCAAGTAACCAGTGACAGCAAAAGCAGCTGGGGGAGCAGAGACTTGGTGCTTTCATCACCACCTGTCCAATTAAGAAAACAGCAGTGGTCACCCAGTCAAAATTGATGGACATACAGCTACACTTAGGACAACGGCCTTTCCCAAGAGGCTGCCAGAACTCTCTCTGCTGTGCATGTGCTTGCTCAGTCACGGGAACAAGAGTCACGACTTCTGGGCCACACTTTCAGCTCTTTCACCTCTTTGCAGCGGGAGTCTGAGCAAGCAACTCAATTTGTCTGCAGTTTCTCCGTGTGCAGAGTGCGTTCACATCATCTTCTCACTTTACAAAGACTAAGAGCTTTAAACGCACGTGAAGTGTCATGAACCGGATAAAGCTTTCTGCTGCTCCCCACGCAGGGAGAGAACAAACTTCCCCCAAATAAACATGACAGCAGAACCCAGAAGGAGGAAGACATGGGCAAAGAACAAGATGTTTGTCGACTCCTAGAACGGCTTAGGTTGGAAGGGACCTTTAAAGATCACCTAGTCCAACTCCCTTTTTAAAAGCATTGCAAGGCTACTTCCATTTCTCATGAGAGCAGAAATAATTGATACTTGAACTCTCAAGTCTTACTCACTGAGCATCATAGAACAGTTGGGGTTGGAAGGGACCTTTAGAAGTCATCTAGTCCAACCCCCCCTGCAATGAGCAGGGACATCTTCAGCTAGAGGGCAATTTCTCTTGCCATCCCCTGACGCCCCTGAACTAGCGTGCAGAACAAGCCCTTGCTACTCCCCACAGAGCCGCTGCCACCTCCCAGATCACTGCGGGCAACCATCTGCTGCCAGATCACCACCACCGCAGTTTGGAGAAGGGGAAACGACTCCTGCATCCCCGCAGGCAGGTAGTCTACCACACTGTTTGCAACGCAAACAACAGATCACTCTTTTGCACAAATTTGTTCCCTGTACCCGGTCCGAAAGAGCAGTGCAAATCTCTGCCTACCGGCTTAGAAGGAAAAGCAGCACGGGCACAACTGGCAATTAAATTTCTTGCGGCATGAACACATCTTTTGAGCTACGTGTAATACACGGAGCAGAGCATGCAGCAAGGTAAACTGCAGGATGGACAAGCTGGGGTTTCAAATGGCAAAGTCTTCATCCCCATCTCAGCTGTTGGAAATCAGGACAAATGCCACAACATTCAAGGCTCTTGCAGCAGTGTAAACCAAGTGTGGGAGGATGACCAGCCACTGAAACATCAGCTCATGCTTCAATGATTAGAACCATAATCCTCAAGCTGTAAGGAGAGAGAGGAACATCTGCAACAAATACAAAGGCAAATCAATTACATTCCCACAGCCACGTGGTCGGTTCCAGGATGTAAAGACAAATCTGCAGCAGATGAAGTTTCAGAAGGCACATTAGGTTAGAAGCAAACTCACGAGTATGAGGACCGGAGATACGGTCCTTTGCCTCAACCTCTTAAAGAAAGACTCAGTTTTATGCATCTTTCTGCCATCCCTCCAGTGTATACTCACTTCAAGTTACTGGAGTCCTCATCAGCTGAAGACTGCAATGACTCTGTTTCTTCTTCTGATTTCCTTCTCTTCTGATCAATCTCCTTCTCCACTTCCCTCTAACAAGAAGGAAAAACAAAAGAAAAAAAATCACTCACGTTTTCAAAGTGCATGTAAAGTACAGACCAACTAAGCTTGATCGATTCTGGTTAAAGAAAGAGAAGACGTGATACTGGAATCAACAAAGGGGGAACCCAGAGCACAGCGGATCTAGATTTCAGGCTCACTGACAAGTAATCCTCAAATGACATTTTATCTACTTTTGCTTAGATAGATCAATTATTTTGTAGTGAAGGGGATGCAACTGCTAAACCTCTTGTTGCTCATGGTAATCAAAATTAAGGCACTTCCATTGCTGGAAATAAGCATTTCATCAGTTCGGGATGAACTTTTTTCTCCTCCCTCAGTCTGAATCGTACAGACAGGTATTCAGATTCCTCCTGGGAAAGTCATCAACTGCAAGCAATTGTGTTTTGTGACACACCTTATCAAAGGGAAGGAAAAAACTGCCTTCCCAGGGGAGTCAGATCACTCACATTGCCCCAGATGTGCAGGGCTTTTTGGTTTTATTAACAAGGACCTGGTAGAGGTTCAGGCAGCAGAAGGTGCATGCGTGGACAAAACCGAAAAGCACAGGTGGGGGTGGCTTCTCCCTCTGGACACCCCCACAAACTGCAGGCAAGGTGCTCTCCCACAACAGACATTAGATGGGTAGCGCAGATGGCTGCAGAGTCTGGGAGGCGCTGCAGGTACCGTGCGGCTTTGAAACGGGTTGCAGGGGGAAGGGGCACCGCAGCCCTCCAAAGCTCTGCTTGGGTTGAAAGCCAGAGAAACCCACAGATGCTACACGGGGGCTGGTCAGCCACACGCTGACACAGCCTGCTGCCAGAAGCTCCTCCGGCATAGGAGGGCTGGGGTTTTGTTGTCTGAGAAAACTAGGTATTCCAACAAAAAACATCCAAAAATGTGTTAAAACACCAAAGCATTTGTTAGCTTACAGGGCTTTTCACTTGCTCAGCAGGGCATTTGTGACCAACAGGAGACACCTGTGGACAGTTTTGATGCACATTCCCTTTAGAAGTTGGGTAACACCTTGAGAGAAGGAGCGTAATGGATCCACTCCCAAGCTATGAAGCGGGAACGAACTCTACACGAGTGTTTTTCAACCACCACCTTGGTCCTTGTACAAACCCACCTCCACCTCCACCTCTCACCTTCCTCTTTCGACGGGACTTGTCACCAGTGCCCGTGATTCTCCTCCCCAGGTCCCGCTTCCTCTCACCACGGAGTTCCTTGGCCTCTGCTCTCTTCGGGTGACTGCCGGGAGAGTCTGGCGACTTCTGGTGACTGGCGGGGCAGTCCCTCACCAGCGAGAGCAACCGCTTCTCCCTGACAGACAAGGGAAGTTTGTCCTGGTGGAAATCCTCTCTGGTCACCACGGCAGGCCTGTGGCCACTGGTCCTGCTTGGGGGTTGTTGTGCCCTGGCCTTGAGGAAGGGGACTGAGAGCAAGATGCTCCTGGGCACTGCCAAGCAAAAAATCTCTCACGAGATTGGGGTCCAAGGACGGTTTGGCATTGGCCTGGTGGGAGCTCTCGTGCCTTCTGCTCTCAGCGGGCACTTGCCGTGCCGGCTTCAGGTCTCACACTCACCCATCACTACAACAACTGAAAATCCCATCAGCTCCAGTGTGATCTACACATACACTCGTGGAGGGGAAGAGCAGAAAAGAAGGGAACAGTTGGGGAAATACCATTCTGGTTCCTAGGCCAAACCCAGCATGCCGGGATTATTCATTTCTAACTGGAGCTTTCGGTAAAACCCCACACAACTACAGCCACTTTTCAACAGCAGCTTCAGGCAGTTAGAAACCAAAGCCTGTATCTAACAAGAGAAACCAGGAGCCCTTACCCATCTATCCCCTATATAAAAAGTAGTTTTGGTTTTCCTCCTTATTTGGTCTAGCTAGTAGTTTGGGAACAAACCTGTGCCTTGCAGAAGCAAGTGAAGAAGGTGGCTCTTCAGCAACCTGTTTTGTTCACAAAAACAAAGAGGAGAGGGGGAGAAAAGGTGAGCTTAAGGAAGTCGGAACAACGCCACAAGTCGTGATGATTTAAAGGGATGTCTGTGTGCCTAGTGTATAGAACATCTTAAACTGACTTGGTCGTCACCACTCTCTTCGCTGTCACTGAGCTGCAGGTCGTCCTGGAGCATTCTGAAAGACAACCAGAAGAGAAAGATCAGCCAAGGCAGACACAGTTTCAAGCAGCAGACACTGAAAAACACTTGGTTTGCGCCTGCCAAAACAAACCAGCCTCCCACATCCTTTTTGAGCATTCGGCATGCTCAGTCTCCTCAACCCTGTCGTTACCTAAATGAGGGATAAAATGAGAACACCCAACCTGGACATTTCACTGGCCTTTCCAACTGATCTCAGGACGGTTTGCAATGGAGGTCAGTATCGCTGGCTGCCAGCTACAGTCCTGTGAGGGGACTGCTCCTCAGCGCCGGTTACCTAGCGCACTCACAACACAGCCAACAAAGGTTGCCTAGCACACTCACAACACAGCGGTTACCTAGCACACTAACACAGCAGGGCGGGCTGGAAGAAGTCTGACCCTTGCAGAGCAAGAGGCTAGCACGCTCTTTGCCCCCACGGGCTCCCCAAGGGGCAGAAAGCGTTGTCTCCACACCAGAAGCTGGGCATGCTCATGCTCTCTGCTCTCAGGGGCGGCGAATAATTCTTTTGGCACAGGGGCTCTCTTTTTGCTGCTCAAGCCTCCCGTCACACATACATAAGTAAATGCCAAGGTCAAGCCTGTCTCCTATCTCTTCTCTACACAGTGAACTTCATGCTCCTGCACATCTCAGCGGTAACCGTAACACTGAGCAGTTCTCAAAGCAGTTTGTAAGCGGGGAGGCACGAACCCTCTTTTACTATTGCTAGAGAACAGAGCAGGCTGCCTGCAAATGTTTCCCAAAGCATAATTTACTCCTCTGCCTGCAAGTGGTAACCACTGCTTGCAATTTCAACGCATTACCCAGGTAATACCGAGCTGCCAAACTCTTCTGTTTATCACATCAAATATTTTTGTTGACAATACAGACAAAACGCTGTTTGTGCTGCAAGAGGTGCGATGCTTAAGATGTTTCTGAAAAGCAGCCACATTTGAAGCCCACGATTATAACAAAGGTGTAAGTCACTGAAACATTACTCATTCACACACACCCCCCGCCTCGGCTCAGACATCTTACAACTCTAAAAATACAAAGCTTGCTTAAAAAATGAGGAAAGAGGAAAGATAATTAGGCTACCAGATAACCCAAAACATTCTATGATTCTATGCTCTTCATCCAGCACTTTCTTCTGTAAATACAATTTAGGAAACTCCTAATCCACATTTGTATGATACGGCCTTTATCACGGGATTTTGTGGCTGTGACTCTCTTCTGACTGAAATGAGCAGCAGGTTTCCTGTTCACATAAAGTGCTACTGAAGCAAATCACAGAGGGAGTTTTTCCAGTGTGGTTTATTTGCCTTACTCCTTATGGCTGAGATAGCACACAGCATTTCCCCAGACACTGGAAACATCTTCTTCTGAATAATAAAAAATAAGAAAATGGTGTCAGTTAGGGCTGAGCACTGAAGAAGGGTATCATGCAGTTTCTCATAGTGCAAAGCTCTTACTGTTACCAGGAATGGTATTTCTGCCTTCCTCAGTCACGGGGTTTGTGATCACAGTTTCCATGAAAGGGCCACCTTAGAAAAGCAGTGCCTGTGATTCTGAAGTAATTCTAACGTACTCCAGCAGCTGGAGAGGAGAAGAGCTCTGCGTGACCAGGTAGCTCCGTGCAGACTGTGGCGTGAGTGCCATTGCCTTACAGTGCCCATTGCAGTTTAGAGATGATCAGGGGATGGATACTGCGCTCCTGTAAAAAGTGAGTTCAGCTCACAACTGCTTGCCCATGAAAACAGAAGGTGTCATGTAAAGGACAGAGACGGGTGGAACAGCTCTAGTGCCTGGTTACTGCAGGGGGTGAAGCTGTGCAAAATGCAGAGCAGGGAAGCACACAGGGGCTAAGGGTGTAGCAGAGGTTCTCTCTAAAGCCAATTGCAGAAGAATTTTAAATACAACCTCTGGTATGTCTGAAATAGATTTTAAGGCCTAGTGAAAGGTGTTCAGGACTGAGCTGTCTCGTAATATTACCAAAGCAACCGGGGTGCTGCTCAACAGGCCTGAAAAGTGTTCTTAGCCCGCTTCTTGTATAGTCCCAACCCAAGGCTGGTTTAAAACCCACTCAAGCTAATCCTAGGGAGGCAGTTTTAACACAGGATGCTTAATTG
Organism: Strix uralensis; assembly: GCF_047716275.1. Classification (NCBI taxonomy): domain Eukaryota; kingdom Metazoa; phylum Chordata; class Aves; order Strigiformes; family Strigidae; genus Strix; species Strix uralensis. Next base: position 48,369,358 of record NC_134012.1, read on the forward strand.
TTTTGCCAGATTAAGAGAATTTAGTATATAGAATCTGCTTGCTCTACCTAAGCTTTGAACAGAACATCCTGAAGTCTTAGAATTGTGTAAGATGAAAATTAGTGGAAGAAAAATGAAGATGGTGATGAACTGAAAGATGACCCTGAAACTGAAACAAGGATTGGAACCAGAAGAGAAGAATTCGGCTGAGACACGGGATCGTAGTGTACTTTCAGCATGCACGTGAGGTGGAGTGATCCCCCGTGTGTCCACTGCTGCAATACAGAACGCCTGCCTTCCAAAACTTCCTACTAAGTCTTAGGGGGTTCTTTTGAGACCAAATTTACCGTAACAGCCTCTTCTTACTCACTACCCCTTTCTTATGCAACCACTTACCAACTGAACGCTATGAGCTTTTTTTTATTTTTACATTTGAGACTCAACGCTGGAGGATCCCAGAGGCCTTGATGACAGGAAGGGACCCCTGTGATTTTGTCTTGCGGTACCTGGACTCACAGAGCAGTAAAGGCTGATAGATCATACTTACAGGCTGTATTCAGCGAGCCCACTAAGAAAATGGGGATCACACTGGCCTGTTGAATCCGGTCAACAGGTACAAATGGCCTCACCATGACTGAGCACAAAGCTCGGAAGAGTATTTTAGGTACGGGATTGGGCTTTTGGTTGTTACGCCGGTTTTGTGTTTGTATGGGAACGTGTGTGTGTGCGGCTACAGATGCACCTAGTGCAAAAGAACAACCTTTGAAAACTCTTTTCTCTTAGGATATTCTTAATAGCAGAAATAATTAATAAATAGGTATTTTTTTATAGAGCACAGGTGCTCTAGGAACAATACTAACAGTTCAATGCAGTATGCACAGGTGCTCTCGGAACAATACTGAAGATAAGTAACCATGATGACCGAAGACTGCATCAGTGAACAGCGGTGTCCGAAGAGGAGTTAGAACGGAACGATAAGAACTAGTCGAAACTGCGGAATATAATGGACTTTTGATATGGATGATGAATTAAGAACTGAAACTTCCTGGAAAATCACCAAAGACTCTTTGTATTGTATGTTATATCATATCTATAGAGGGCGCTTTTTGTCAGCTGTTGCCACTCACTGAGGTGATGGCCCAACTCTGAGTTGTTAATAAAGCCAGACTAGAGATACCCACAGTCTGGTAAAATCCTTTAACAGAATTGGCACCCCAGATGGGACTCTAGGACACAAGAGAGGAAGAGTCAGATATTCCTCTGGACAAAGCCATTACCAATACTCAAATTGCCGGCAAAGAAATAAGAGTTGAGTTCACCTAAGAGGCTTGGGCACAGGTAATTCCAGATAGAATTATACTGGTAAACTCTTGTGTTTAAATTTGCAAAGAGAGAGATCAAAGCAATGTATAGATAATGGGGACAGTACTCAGCGTTGAAAGGGGGACGCCCCTTGCTGAAGTTTTAGAAAATTGGGGAAGATACTTTTGGCACAATCATTACAGAAAAGAAAACTGATAATATTGTGCCAAGAGGAATGGCCATTCCTGACAAGAAATAAAGGAGGAGGGCCAATGGACGTATGGCCTCTGAAAGGAACAGTTAAACCCCATCAGTAAAAATTTCTAAGAATAATTTTGGAGGATTCTGAGACTCAAGATATTGATTATTGGTATATTTGGTATAATAGAGGTCAACAAAGAAAGAAAACCTCTTTGATAAAAACTAAAGGGAGTTTACTTCCTTCAGCTCCTAAAGCTGAAGAAACTGAATTCCCTTTTAGAAGTACTGGCATGTATCCAATGCATTTGGATTACATACCAAACCCTAGAGCGGGCCCTGGTGCAGGCGCCGATGTCTCTCCAGTAACAGTAGTAATGTGACATGAACCTTGGAAGCAAGGTGATTTAGTAGCTTGGCAAGCAAAAATGCCTCGCTTACGAGCTGATGCTGAAAAATGTGCTCATTTGTTATTGGGAATTGTCACTGATTACACCCCTAATTAGAATATGAAAACTTTATTACGAGAACTATTTCAAGCAGAGAAAAGGGAAAAGATTTTCCCAAAAGGTAAGAGAATAACTAATTGGACAAAAGTTTTGGAATGCAATCAAAGATCAGACAAGCACCCAAGTGATTATTAGGGCCAATTGAAGGCTACTTTGATTATGGGGGTGTGACCTGTGACAATTTCCAAGAGCCACTAGCTATTAGTGTTTTTGAGAAACTCATGCCAGGCTGGCAAGGTAAAACATTAACTAAAATCTTGAGCATCGCTGCTTTTGTTTTTGACGGGAGAGATGAAAGCAAAAGCAGCAAGAAGAAAGGTTAAAACCTGAGAAAAAGTGAGAGCAAAAAGAGAAAGAAAGAGAAATTGGGTTGTTGGCTGTAGCAATTACTCAAACCTATAACCCAAGAGGGAGAGGTCAGGGATTTCCCTGAGGTAGAATCGGGGGAAGGGGTGCGCGAGGCAGAATTCCTCTTATCTCTCAATATGCTAATTCTTTAGAGTGCTTCTACTGTGGAAATTTGGAACATATGCAGAGAGAGTGCCCACTGAGACCTGTGTCTGCACAAGGAGGATCCCCACCTGCCAGACCTCCTTGACCTCACTCACAGTAAAGAAAATGATACTCATCTTCTCCGGGAATTGAAAGAACAATGGGACCCGTTGGAATCAAGGTAGATGAGCACGGTCAGATTTCTGCAAAGGTAAATGGTATCATTTTGGATAAGAAATTGGTTTGGGGTAAATTTGTGATCTCTCCCAATTCCCCTACTTGCCTTTTGGGCCTGTACTGAATTTTGACGTTCTCCACATATCGAATGATAGTACAGGGAGTAGTAGGGGAAGAAATAAAATATTTATCTACCCCTTTGACGAGACCTTTTCCAGGAATTTGGAACATTTATCTCCTTGGCTCCAACAGGGATTCAATTGATTTTAATGGGCTCAGAAATAATTGAATTGGGAGGTCAAAACCAAAATGATTTGAATGATATACCATTTGAATTGGCTGCAATTCCCAGAGAACTTTGAAGTAAGTGGGATTGTTAAAATCGGCTGAGCCAAGTGTGATAAAAACAAAAGGAGGGACGACTCCTTCAATTTGGCAATATCCAATTATAAATGAGGCCATTCCCAGTATAGAAAAACAAATTGTACATTTTTTAGAAAAAAAGAATTTTGAAGGAATGTCGTAGTCCTTATAATACGCCAATTTTAGCAGTTAGTAAACATACAGTAGATAAAGATGAAGACCCTGAATATAGATTTGTTCAAGATCAACGAGCTGTAAATGAACATGTAATTGCTTCACATCCTGTGGTACAGATCCTAGTCACAGTATTTCACGGTGCTTGATCTTACAGGACCTTTCTTTAGCATTCCAATTGTGGAAGAAAGCAAATCAATCTTTGCCTTCACGTGGCAAGGGAAGCAGTTAACTTGGACTAGGTTACCACAAGGATTTTACTAGTTCTCCAACAGTATTTTCTCAAATTTTGAAAAATTACTTACAAGATTTGGTTTTTTTCAAAGAAGTCTGTTTTGATACATGTTGATGATTTGTTATTAGCAAATAAAACTAAGGATGATTGTATGAGAGATACTGAATATCTATGTATCCGACTTGTTAAAAAGGAACTCTGTGCATCTCTGTCCAAATTACAGTTTTGCAAACAGCAAGTGAAGTATCTTGGATTCATATTAAAGCCAGGACTTCCTGATTATTCAAAACCTTTTTAAATTGTGATGAAAATAAAGGAACTGCGAGAGGGGTGTTAGTACAAACTTTAGGACCACATGAACGACCTGTTGCCTATTTTTCTTCTACATTAGACCCAGTGACTAAAGGAACTCCTTTTTGCACTAGAGCAATAGCAGCAGCAGCTGAAATAGTAGAAAAACAAACAAAACAGGACAATTGTCCTAGGACATCCACTAACTGTGTACCCCATGAAGTACAGATATTATTAAAAGAGTATGTGGAGAAAACTTTATCTCCTCAAAGGGTGCATAGATATGAGATCATTCTATTATTGGCTAATAATTTGAAATTGGAAAGGTGCAATACATTGAATCCTGCCACCCTAATGCCTTTACCCTCCGATGGAGAAAAAGATAATCATAACTGTGTTCAATTACTAAGTGAAACCAGCAAACCGTGAGATGATTTGAAGGATCAACCTTTGGATAACCCTGATTTGAACCTCTTCACGGATGGCTCCTACTGTTATGAAGAAAGTCGAAGATGTACTGGTTTTGCAGTGACTACGGAAATGCAGGTACTATTGGTGGGACCTTTTCCTGGCACCTTTAGGTGCACAGGGAGCAGAAGTAATTGCTCTTACAGAAGTTGCAAAATATGGACTTAAATATGCTTTTGGTATCTGCCACGCAACTGGGACTTTATGGAAAGAACAGGGTTTCTTAACATCAGCAGGGAAGTCTATGCCTCATAGAAAGCAGATCAAAGAATTATTAGAGGCGATACAATTACCCTCTGAGATTTCTGTCATCTATATAAAAGCACATACTCAGAGGCAAGATATGATATCTAAAGGAAATTCTTTAGCTGACCAAGCAGCTAGAGCTGCAGCACGACAGGTTGTGTCTATCATGTCATTATCACAACATGAGGCGATATCCGAACTTCTGGATATAAATAAGTTCTATTGAAGACCTCCCTGATGAAGAAAAGGAGCAGTGGATCCGGCTTGGAGCCCAGCCACAAGGAGAACAATGGATGCTTAATAACAAGCCTCTTCTTCCAAGAAGGTATTTATTACCGATTACGCGATGGCATCACAAAAAAACTCATGGGGGGCCAGAGAGCTTAGCGCTCCGTATTCAAAGACTTTGGGCTGCCCTGGGAATTTATGCAGCAACCAAAAGAATCTGTGAAGGATGTAAACTTTGTAAACAATATCCTTCTGTATGAATTAAGGCACCCAGTGGAAAAAGACCTCCAGCCACCATTCCTTTTTCAAAAGCTCCAAACTGATTATACTGAAATGCCAAAAAAAATATGGGGTACTCTTACATGTTAGTGATAACTGATCAGCTAACAGGATGGGTAAAAGCTTTTCTTACCAGGAAAAATTATTCAAAAGCAGTAGTAAAAATCTTACTGAAGGAAATAATTCCTAAATAGGGAGTTCCTGAAGTCTGATCATGGGGGTCATTTCACAGCAGATATTTTAATACCAATTTATAATTCCTTAGGAATTTTTAGTCAATTTCATACTCCCCATCACCCCGAATCATCTGGCCAAGTAGAACGAATGAACAGAACCTTAAAAGAAAAATTACTTAAGGTTTGTAAACAGCCTGGCCTGAAGTGGCCCAATGCTTTAAATTTAGTGTTATGGGATATAAGGAATACCCCAAGACAGCCAATTGATATTTCCCCAGCTAAAGTTTTATTTAAATTAATTGTTATTATTTTTAACTATTATAGTCATAATAGTCTGTGTGATTGTTTTGTTTCGATATTACATTGGTTGTTGTTCTTTTATAATACAGAAGACAGAAAGAGAGATGTGGAATTATAAATAAGAAAGATCACAGGAGTGCGATGGGAAAAACAAAAGGAGGGAATTTGTAAAAGGAACAAGCTTTAGAAAACTCTTTTCTCTTAGGATATTATTAATAGCAAGAATAATTAATAAATAGATATTATTTGCAATAGAGCACAGGTGCTCTAGGAACAATACTGACAGTTTAAGCAACTTAGAACAGCTAAGTAATGAAAAGCTAGACACAGATTAAGTATATGTTAAATAGAATATTTTGAGTCTTTCCTCAGAGGTCTAAAAGTGAATTATGATGAAGATTGTTCAGAAGATAAGTAACCATGATGACCGAAGACTGCATCAGTGAACAGCGGTGTCCGAAGAGGAGTTAGAACGGAACGACAAGAACTAGTCGAAACTGTGGAATATAATGGACTTTTGATATGGATGATGAATTAAGAGTTGAAAGTTCCTGGAAAATCACCAAAGACGCTTTGTATTGTATGTTATATTGTATCTATAGAGGGCACTTTTTGTTAGCTGTTGCCACTCACTGAGGTGATGGCCCAACTCTGAGTTGTTAATAAAGCCAGCCTAGAGAAACCCACAGTCTGGTGAAATCAACAGAGGAACTTTGGGCAGAGGTTTTGTGACAAGCACTCCCTGGCGACACGTTTCATCAGAAGATTTCCTTTTGGGGGTAAAAGAAGGATCACGAGTAGTGAAGATGGTTTTGAATCAGTTTAGATCAACAAACATTTGCTTCTTAATACGTGTCGTCACTGCAAGTCCACTGCGCTTGCAAATACCTAATAGCAAGGAATCAATTGTCTGGCCAGAAGCAGAGGCTGCAGCCAGTAAAAGAGAAGGGCTGTGACCAAAGTGAAATTCCTTGTGGTGGTTGGTTATTAAGAATTGCTGAAGGTCTTTGTATAGCTGTCTAGTAATCCTTGAAAAGTATTTCTTACAGATGTTCCTAACTGGGTGCCTAAGACTGCTGCAGATATTGAAGAGGAAAGAGCAATAAAGGAAATATGCTATAAATCTGGTAAATACAAACTTAGTCACTCTTTCCTAAACAGCAGTGCTGCCCGTATAGTAAACTTAGCTGTTTGTTTTGGGTTTTTTTTTTCCCCTCTTGGGGTGTGTTTAGGAGAGTATTAGAGGATTCAGCCCTCTCACAAACACCAACCAACAAAAACTGTGTCTTCACTTCGGGAAAACGAGCGGTTACCCCTGGAAGCTACCGACCGAGACTTGCAGAAAGGCAAGTACTTTTCATCTTCTTGGACAATGTTTACCACTTTTAAAATTACTGTTACATGGAGAAACTATCACAAAGTTTGCCCCTCCTCCCCACTTTTTAAATTTAGTGTCGATAAAAGACAGCATATTACAAAGAGCATAAAAACACTTCAGTAATCTTCCCCCATCTCTCTCTCTCTCTGTATATATACACATATATATAGTGTCACCCATGTCTTGACTACCTGTATCAAATCTAGGTGGAAAAGGCACAAATGGGCTATTAACCCCATGTGTACTTTCCTGAGATACACAACATAGGTCTTGCATCTAGTTTTTCTTCAAGATCAAGATTTGTGTAGCCTAGTTTTAACCATCCTAAGGTAGGAATGTAGTTTCAATTCCCCATCAGGCCGTGCAGGCACTCTTAGGGGGCTATTTATTGCATCCTAAGACAGTGCCAAAGAGAGGTGAGACCAGTCCCTTTCCCAGAGGTGCTCTGTGCTCTCTGCTGGCTGTCTTGGGTGTCTAGAATATGAAACGCAGCCACACATCAAACTTTTCTATAACTAAATTGAGATTAAATAAATACCCCCTTCAAGTGCCTTCTAAGAGACAGTAACAAAAGAGTTCCCTTTTTGTTCTGAATGCTAGGCTTTATCCAACATAATGCAGGACAAAGAAATACAAATTATAACATATACAACATATACCAATTAAGAAGTATTTACCTCCTGTATTTTGTTTCTCCTTTCTTGAGCAAGTGGCATGACTGAAAAAAAAAAGAAATTTGTATTAGTTCTTTTACTGAATAAGCAATAGCATAATTCCACTTGAGGAGAAAGCATTATGTTCTGACTATAATAACACATCAGACTCACCAGTAGATCAGTCATCAGAAATTTCTGGACAGAAATATGACCTACTACTTTCAATTAAAAAAAAAAAAATTATTTTCACATTAGTGTCAATTTCAGGGATAAATTCTTGATAATACTCTTATGTAATGGAGATTTGAGTAGGATGATGTGCTAATAAAAAATGGAATGGAAAAACTGTCTCAACTTTGAACCATACAGACATACAAAGCCTAAGCTGTTCAACAGAACTGGGCAAAAATATTTTCTTCTTCTTTCTGCTTTTAACACGTTTGTATTGAAATAGTTTTGACAAGCTATTTCTGTTGAATATTTATATATGTTTAGACTATAGACAGGAAAATCCGTAAGAAATATATGGATATAGCTTGTCATATTTATCTGTATTTATAATTAGATACATTCAGAGAAAAGCATAGAGGTGTTTCCCCAGAGCATTTCTTCAAGTGAGTTCTCTTGAGGTTTTAGGTACAATGATGACACGCACCTTGAATATGCCACATATTCGATCGGGTAGGATCCATAAGTATCATTCATGAAAAGTGAGAAGCTAAAGAACAAGCAGGTGGCTGTAGCTGGTTCCTTACTTTGGAGCCATGGTCTTCTTTAACCTCTGCATTATGGTATTTCCTTAGAGAGCACGGCAGACACACACCAGGTGCTCGAGTTACACTTGGCAGTATCCAAAGAACTAACCAAAGACAGAGAAGCAGAGAAAATGAGAGGTTAAAGGAAATTGCACTAAACTAATCACGAGCTCCCAGAGGTGGAAGGAAGAGAACGGCAGTGCCCTTCCCTGTGCTTACCCACAAGCAGCTAAACCGTTCTTTCTCTTGCCTTTCCAGGTGATGGCAATACAGTTCCTACAACATTTAATAATGCAAAAAGAGAAGGAGAGCGTTCAGGAAGGAAAGTAGCAAGTGAGAATATTCCCAGAACAGATCGCAGAGCCTTTGAAAATGGAGGTAATATACTTTAGCACTGGCTTCTCATTGCTGAGCATCATGTGGTAAATAAAATAACTGAATGTATTTCGATTGGGCTACCCACAAAGAACAATTTTTTGATCTTGTTTCCCAGCCAGTATGTCAATTTTTGAAGAACAGCACAACAGTTTTGTTTGTTTTTTCACTTTTAGAAATTCACACTTCAGACCTCAGAGTAAAACCAAGTTACCAACAAAGGGGTCAAAGGAAGGATGATGAAACTGATTCTTCTCGTCTTTATGTGACACAAACTGGAAGAAAGTCTTCTTTCAGCTCTCCAGAACCTCGAAGATCTGCATATGTCGTCTACTGTAGTGTCACTGCCAATCAAGAACCAAAGTTCAGTGAAGCTACAGGTGGGCTCCTGCTTACACTGGGTTCTTAAAATGCCTCAAATGCACCTGTCTGTATTGTGCTGCTTTCGACTGGTCCCTGCAGGTGAAAATTCAGTTATTTATGCCTGAGAATGGGCAAGAGTAAATTTGATCCAGCATCATTTTCACAAACAGATTGCAGCAGTATCCATAGACAGAAATGTGAAGCTTTATAAACCTTTACTATCTGTCAGACAGAACAGCCATGAACACTAACTTAGCACCTTCATAGCAGAAAGACAGTTCTCTGTCCCACAAGGAGGGATGAATGCAATGATGTGCCACTGTGCACAAATATACTGATCCCCACTTTTTACAGCATCTTTTATGTCTTATTCAAACTTCGGCAATCAATTTAAATGTAGCATAAATTTTTGCAATTTATATTACTTTTGTTCACATTGTTTATGTTGGACAGAGGACTGAATTCACTCTTCCTGCCATTCATTCAGGATGATATTTTCCTTCATCTCTTTCCCATCTTTGAAATACTCTACTGTCCTCTTGATAGCACCTGCTATGTCATAAATTTGACAAGATGCCTACAGGTGGGATTCCCAGTCTTGTATCTTTCTTTCTGGCAATCTGTTCTGGATGTAACCACAATTGTACATCTTTTGCTTTACTGGTCACCATTTTTGTCATAAAAGCAACCATTAGCATTTTTGCTACCTTTCTTTTCAGCAGTACCCAAGCCACATGGTCAGAAATGCCCCAAGCAAACGAATCAGCTTGACACAAATAGAAGACTTGGGACCCAAATGCGAAACTATGGTAATACTTACATGCAGTGTATAAACTGAAAATTTTAGGATTATTGTGGAATTAATAATTTGAATTAATGGAATTAAGCTGGAATTAACAGAACACCAGAGTATTAATAACATTCATTTTTAAGCCCGTTTTACAGAAAATGGTTAGTCCTTAGGCAGCGTACTCTGATGCAAAATCAACTGCCCAGCACAAAAACGGAATACTGCCGTGCACCTTGTAAGAGCTTTCTTCACAAGCAGGGATAAGACAGGAGATTGGCTTATGGACTCATTCACTCTAAAAGCAATTGATGCCTTTGGGCAGATTTTAAACAGAGGAGCATCCCCTTTGTTGGAGTCAAGGATGTCCATGGTGGGATCACCTCATTCGGAAGGTCCTGTGAGCCCCCTGGGAACGCTGCGAGATTACAAATGAGCTTTAAACGACTAGAGAGGGAGTCTGTATTGAGTACTAGCTGGTATTTCAGAGGTGATGTGGGATTCACCCGATGGTCCTTCAGCTAACGTCATACCGAATTCTCCTATCAGACTCACAGAGTCTTTCCTGCCATTGCAGCTGTGATTAAGAAACAATGTCTATGTGTTTTCTACAGACAAATATATGTCAGGATACTCTAATGCACCGACTTGGAGGAGAAGAAACCCACATGCAAACACATTCTCTCAGTTTAAAACCACCATTCAGGTAACTGTTTGATACAATTCCATCTTTTTAGTACCTCATCACTTTATAATAAATACATGGGTCAATGAGATATTAACAGTTCCCGTGAGGTGTTAACTACTCTTGACTGAAATCAGAGGAACAGACAGGGATCAGTTCTTTATGTCATCAAATCCTTATTTAAGATTTCCTTTTCACAGCCTTAGCGGCACTAAGATCCACAAAAATATTAAAAACACATGTGTGTTTTCCAGATCACGGGTGCATCCCCTATTATATTTCTTAATCCTCTTCTGTCTGGTTGTCTCTGTCATTAGGGCGCCAAAGAGGAGTCAAAGGAAATTGTGGCTATTCTACATTTCATGCAGTGGGGCCCTAAAGATTGTATTTCTGTTTTTTCACATACTCACTGCACGAGAAATCCCCCACACTGGTTGAAACTAACACTACTTGAAAATAAGTCCTGAAATAATGAGCCAAAGATCAGAGGCAGAGGGCTACTGAAGGAGAGCTGAACTTGCCCTGGTATTACGTATGCACATACATCGTCTGCTGCTGAACTGAAAGGCCCGAGGGAAAGAAATGATTTGCTGCTTTCACCTCATACCTGTTAAAATATACTAATGTTTTTCCAGATGGTACTTCTCAAAGGTCATCAGACATCTCCTGTAGGTGAGCCATATCAGACTGCAAACAGATTAACAGTGGTACCACCTGTATTTTATTAAGAAGTTTGCAAAGCTTCCAGCCTGAGATCTGGCATTCCTGAACAAACTGATATGGCTAAATTTACAACATTAACTCCCAGCATCTTAGCAGCACTGATACTTTAATGAAGCTATTTATTAATTAAGGTAGCAAAATCCATCTCAAGTCAACACCCAAATGAGAAAAAAATTGGTTGGTGTAAAATAAAAACTGAGCAAAACTTCCCTGGGAATTGTAGAGATTGCTTAAAATAGAAGGATTTTGACAATTTCTTCCTAATGAAGATATCTGCTGATAAAAGCTCCCTTGTAGCTCAAGACATTATGGAAACATATATCTTTATTTTTGAAAACAATTGAATCTGTAAGTTATTTAACTGTCTCTGCAGTCCCTAGGGGTCAGGGCAGTCACAGGAATGGGCTCGAACACCTCCCTAGAGCCACCCTTTGGTAGTGAGCGCTTTATTCCAGCTCTCCAGAGCCAAAGCCTCTCTGCAGTGTTCTGCAACGGCTTTAAATTAAGAGAAAAGGGTGCAGTAGGCTCATTATGCTTCCTCATGGCCAACTCAGGGGAGAGGAACAACCACTTATATTCAAAATCGTTAAAGAGCTATTTTTTGTCTCTTTAGAACACAGTGATGACATCACCCTACTTCTCCCTCATCCTACATGTTCTCCAAAAGCATTTCTGTTCCCTCCTGAGCTGGAGAGCCCTCACCACAGCTTCTCCTCAAGGAAACAGTCTTTGAGAAGAGCTGTTCCCAGACTGGGAGTCTCATCAGAGCTGCTCTAGAGAAAACCAATCTCTTAATTCCCATGTAAACTCCAGGCAAACAAGTAGCAAAGAGTTAATGTCCTGAAAAGAAGGGTTCCTGATTTTTTATATATATTTTTTTTTTAAATGTACACTATTTTACTCTTGCTAAAAGTAAATTTTCCATGTTACGTGGCTTGTTTCAGTGACCTCCTTGCACTGTAAATTCATAACCTGTACCTCATTTTCTTAGAATCTACAAGTTGCAATGCCTGCAATTTGTGGTCCCTGCATGCATAGGATACGTGTGCTGACTGAAGCTCTACGGGACAATAAACTATGACTTCTTCAAGCAGATTACCAATCCAGACATTCCAATAACCCATTTCCAAGAGTGACCAGAAGAGTGTGCTTTGGGGAAACTACAGGTGTTTCCAAAGCAGGGAAATAATGAGTAGTACATGCTCATGGAAAGTTTCTTTGTTTAGTAGTGATCTTGTGGCTTGAAGTGAGTGATTTTTATTTTCTTTCCAAATATATTTTGTTCCTGCCTAATAGAATTGGAACCGTGAGCTCTACAGCTTTTTTTTTTTTTTTTTTTTTTTGTATGTGGTGTACTAAATGTATTTTTTTTAAATCAGGTTTCAACTTCTTGACTTTCCTTTAAATGATGTGCCCTTTTTCTATCAACAGGCAACTACACTGAAGACAGACAAATGGTATTTTTATTATGTTTAAAATTCTGACATTTCAAAAGGTTATAATTTAATATTTCATTTTGTACAGGTCATGTCATTCCATTCTGCCCCACCTGTCCCCTCGTCATTTTTGTGACATCAGAGCAGTGTGCTATCTCAGGAATTCTGAGGAATTTTATGATGTCACTACAGCTGTGTTCCCCTGAATCCCGTGAGGGCTACTTTCCACAAGCTGTTGCCAGAGAGCTGAGAAATTTCAAAAATTTATGGGATTTAAGGATAAAGTAAGGAGTTCCCCAGGTTAGGGGTAGAAAGTCATAATTGTGCATATTAGAGTGCTCTGGGGAAAAGGTGCATTCCCAAGCACTCCCAAGGGGAATTTTTTCCTACACACCTTTGCCATCAGGACAGTGGGCTTCATGAGGATATGCTGCTGCGTCCTTTCGCCTGCCCCACATAGATGATGGCTGTACATCGCTGTCCCTATGACCATCCCCCTCAATGAAGTGTGAATTCTGCTCCTGCTCATCCATTCCCAGCTCTCTTACAGATGCCATCGCAGTGCCTGCTGCCTGAATCACTGCTGACCACCACAAAGGCCTAAGGAAGGGTGAGGGAATGACAGGCTTACTCCCCCAGCCGCAGCTTACCTCTGAGAGGACACCCTGATGGCCTGCTCCCAACCCACACAGATCAGGAAGATGGGTTAATAATATTCTCACAGTCTCTGCAGTTATTCTGCCCCTTGTTGATCAGAGATTGTGTCTAGAAGATGAATGCAGCATCCATCTTACGGGGCAACACTGTCCTCAGAACAGGGGATGACCAGCAATGGATGCAGGAGGAGCTTTGTATTCGGGGGGATTACAGTGGATGATGCCTTCTGCCAAGAACTAGCACCATGACTTTGTCATTGCTCAACAACAGCATTTCAGGAGCAACAGTTCAAGATGGTGGCTATCACCCTGCACAGCCTTATTACACCCAACCTGGCTGCTCAGCAACTGACCATTTTGGGTAGGGAAATGCAAATGAAGACAGCAAAAACTACCATTGAAGTATCTGTAGCCACTCTCCAACCCTATGCTTACGGATAGTGTTAATGGGAAACATGAATGAGATCATCCAAGCTTTCTGTCACTGAATTACTTCTCCCTGCCTGAATTATTTGGATTCTACTGATACCATGCACTCCCACTCCAGCACCTAAGCCACAGGAGCAGACCTAAACTGTGAGGTCTACCATTAAGTTGCTCTTTGGCCTTTGGAGGACTATTGGTGCAGATTCATGGTTGTCTTAGAAGGCTTCTGGGGAAAGACACAGTGCCTGCACCCTTTGGTTCACCTCGGATTCAGGTCTCTGTGTGCCTACTCATTTCCTTTATGAAGAGGAGTATGTTAAATGAACAATGTGCTCAAGCCATACTCATGAAATCCTGAGAGACTCAGCTTTGAGGGGATTTAAAATTTCCTGTCTTTCTACAAACACAGCGCTATTGGATCCAAAGCTCCCAGAGCGCTGGAAAGTTTGTTTCAAATAGCTGCTTGTCCCTAGAGTGGCTTTGCCCTGGAGTTTTGAACCTGAATAATCATTTGCCCTATGCCTGAGGAGGCCCATGACACAGATCTCCCACAGAAAGTTGGGATCCCAGAGAGCCTGCTTGGTGGAGATAAGGCATGTTTCTAATGGGAGGAAAGTCCCTGACAGGCAGAAACCTTGGCTGTGATTCCATTGAAATAATTTTTTTAAATTATATATTCCCACAAAATACCTCTGTTTTGACAAATTCACATTTTCTACTGGAACTAAGCAGTTAGAAAATTCCCAGCTCTCCCTAAATTCAATTTAGTGAATGTATTATCCATGGCACCCTAAATAGTACCTCTCAAAGCTGAACTGTTCCAGTCATTTCATTCTCCACATAATCGATGTTTTCCCAAGCCTCTCTTCATTTTTGTTGTCTGTAAACCCTCTGCCACTCCTTTTTTGATGAAGTGATCAGGGCACAACAGCGGTTCAGAGGAAGCTCTGTCACTGATTTATATGACGGTGTTTGCTTTCAGTATCATTTTCAACACCGCTCTGCTTGCATCCTAAATTCTGTTTGCTCTTTTGATCGATGCCGTGCATTGAGCAGAGACTGTTACTGAGTTGTTCAGAGAAGTATCCAAGCCCTTTTTTCCCCCCTGTGGTGGCAGGTAATTTAGAGCCCTGTAAGGCGCATTAGTAGGTCAGATGATTATTCCCAATGTGTCTCATCTTTTCTTTCTGAGCCCTGCGAGGCAGACAGGCAGTGGAACTGCATCAGGCTTCCCCTGCAGGAACACAGCTTGAAATTTGGTCTGGGCCTAGGTAAGCACACTGCACCAGCAGCTCCGGGAGAGGCACGGACCTAACGGAGACCTGTCCTCCTGTCACAGCATGACCCTGCCTCGCTCTCACGATTACACACTACAGCTGCAGGTTAACAGAGGAGCAAATACAAAGGAGAAGGCGACATGTCCTCAGTTTTCTCAAAGTATTGTGCCTCAGAAGCCTAGGTTTTACTGCGGACTGTATGATGTATGAAGAAATTACTTCCTAGTATTACCCTAAAAATTATCTGATACATAATCGGTCAGCGCCATGGCTCAGGATGAGAACTGCCAAGACAACTTCCCTCATTTAAATTGCTAATCCCAGTCCTATAAAACTGCCTGTGGCCTTTGCTTAAATGTTCTCTTTATAAGGGACCTGAAGGCCTCCTGAAAAACTAACCCCTTGGCTGCTGTGGAAATGCTCAATATCTTGGGCTTTTGCTATTATTATGTTTGACCACCTGTCTGCAAGCTCTGCTGTGAGTTGAGCACACCAACCAAACAACACAGGCTGTCTCCTAGAGGCAAGTACAAAGAGGGGAAAAGATGCAAAATATATTGTAACATGGAAAAATTCTTTTAGGTTTTTTTCCATTAAAAAAAGTTTAATATTAGAGTGGTCAGCCCAGAAAGACATTTAAATGGATAAATTATTTAGAGTTCACGGATGATTTTCTACATCCAGTAGGCAAGTGCTGAGAGATCAGTTTAGCCTCTTGGGCTTTTGCAGCGTTAAGTTTGCTGCTTGTAAAACAAATAACATGGATTAAACTAGATTCATTTTTTTGGCAGATGAAGCAGCTGTCTTCTGTCAGGTTCCCTGCTCAATCCTTCTTGACAGTGCTCGCTCTTAAATTAGGAAATTTGTCAGCTACTACACCTACTACAACACTGAAGTAGGAATGATTCTTTGCATACATTAATAGCAACACAAGTTATATTTCCAATTCACCTTTCAATTACTTACTAGAGGAGTACTGTCCAGGAGAGCCTGCTCATCACAGCTTGCTCAATCATGTCCTGGAAGGATGATTAAAAGCAAGCGTCAGAAGAAACTCTTCCTCCTAGAGGAGGGGCATTACACTTCCCACCCTCTTGCAAAAGGATGTAAATACAGTAGAACTCAATGTTACCTCTGAATAACTCCTAATATTAATGGTCAACCCACCAAAAAAAAAAAAAAACCCAAACAATCCCCCATAGTCTTACGAGCTACCAGCACTAAAAACTCAACCAGGCCTCCAGAAACATGCTTGGTTTTATTCTTCTTTCCCAAGGAATGATCAATATTGAAAATGAGGAGGAGCCAAATTAGCTTCTCTATGACTCCTGTGCAAATGCCACTCTTCTGATTAATTTATTAACAGCACCCTGGCAAATGCAGGGCCTGCAGTCAGGATTGCTGAGGTGCAGCTCAGCAGTTTATCAGATAAGCTTCTTAATGAAGCACAAGAAATGGCAGTATCCTGCTCAGCCTCTCTGCTGTCTTGGAGGGGAGTGCATAAGCATTGCTTATTTTGCACAGGTTTTTTGTAGCTGAATGAAATGTAACCGCAGAAGTGTGAGAGTGATTGGGTAACTGGTGCCCTCCCTGTAAGGTGACACTTCTGTACCATTCCGGTGCTTTTCTGCTCTCTGATTTCTCCCTCTCACCTGCCCCCAGGATTTTCACTTACAAATGCAGAACAGCTACACTATCCAGAGGGGAGTTTTCTTTGCAGTGTGAGCTGTGAATTAGACAAAGAGAAAACTCTAGGTAACTGTAAAAGGCTGCAGCAGTTTACAGTCACTCCAAGGCACCATCTGGGGTGTGGAGGTACCCTGCAGTATTGTTTGAGGTGAGGTCTCAGTCTGACCTTCCACAAACTGTGAGGAGTGAGAAGTGATGAAGATTTAGCCTCATTTCTGCAATAAAAAAGCAAGGTAGCCATGTTAATCAAAGTGTAGCCAAGATAACCAAAGTGCTTGGTGTGGGCCAGGTGGACAGAGACAAAGCATGAATCACAGAAGTTACTTGGGAGATGTGGGAAGCAAAATAGTCGAGGAAGACTCATCCTGGGGGAAAAAATCCACTGGATAACTCCCATGATGTACTTACTACCTGACCCTTTGGCAACTTCTGCTTTATACAGTCCCCAAGCATGAATAGACACCTGGGCTGCCAGGTAGGGACAGTGAAAATGCATCAGGGGAAGTCCTCAGGAGCAGCTCGATGGGAAGCTGTCAGACATGAAATGTGAGAAAAGCAGCAGAGCTTCTGTACCTATTACAGAAGCTGGAGGTGCATCCTCTTTCTTAGCACTGCGAATTGCCTTTTGCATTTAGCTTTCTGTCTGCAAAGAATGGGAGCATCCTTCCCTCTGCACCCTTATTGCACAGGACACTGCAGGTGCTCATTCGAATGGTGACCTCTGTGATTATCAACCCCAACCCCCTCCTGTCTAGCTGGTGTGTGTCACCTGTTTGCACCCAGGGGTTTATTAACCCGTTCAGGTTATGTTCCCACTACTCGTGTTAGAATAATATTTGAGACATGCTGTTCTAGAAGAGTTTATGAAACTAGAAGTGTTTGGTTAAATAGGGAGAAAAAGACTGAAAATGGAAGGAGGAAAAAGTCTCAATAAGATCAAGAAACGAGTGAAAATATGTGCATGACTGAGATGTACAGGACGAGTACTAACAGGTGAAGGAGTTGTAGGAAAACTAGTCAAGGGGAGGAGGAAAAACAGTATTGTGAATTTGATGCAAAGAGGTGTTATTTTATGGCCACTGAGTTTGGACTAGATGCTTACAACTACAGCTTCTAGCCTACAAGGGGCTTTTCTGTGTTATAAAATCAAAAGTTAGCAAAAGAAAAGGATGAACAACTCGAGGTTTTTAAAAGAGTTTTTTCTGGAAATGCATCCTGAAACTGAGGACTTCTGTGGGTTCTTTGATACTTAATAACGGAGTACTTCATGTGACTTGGGAAGAGGGGCAGAATTAGGCAAAGGTGGTGGGGGTTTTGTTGTTTTCCCCTTGTAGTTGGCGGCCTACTTTTTCATAGCATTTATAGGAACTTTGCTCTATTCTTTAATGAAGGGTGATGGTGAATACCGAGTATAGTATTGCCAGTGAGGATGGATTCATTAGTGAATAAACTATTAGTTTCTGGGGGAATAGCAGCTGTTAGAGATGAACGGAACAGATCCTTCCTTAAATAATTGTAAGGCTACTGAGAATGTTGCAGGATTTATGATGTTAGATAGCATGGATACAGTGAAGTGGATAAGGTATTTATTCAGGAAGGCAAATGCACAACGGATTTGTTTCTCCCCCATATATTCTGCAGAACTCCCTCTTCGCTCTTCACCTTTTAAACAGTCCTAGCCTGCCAGCCTTACTAAAACACTTCTATTTTTTAAATTTTAGATTTAACAGTATTAACCATTTAAGATGTTAATAACTTGCAAGTCTTTCAGTGGAGTCTGTTCTTTCATGTTAAGGCAGGAAGTCCCTGTTTTAGAAGGTCTTTAACTGACAACCACATAAATGGTGTCAAGGGCTTTTTCAGCTCAGCTCTGGTTTTAGCTTGGCCGACATTATGAACCTCTGTATTTGTGCTTGGGTTTAACTGGAATTAACTGTGTTCCTGTTACTGAGAAACAACCACAGAATAGTAAATGGAAAGTGGAGGAAATTTCAGATGCACCAGTTTAAGGTGACAGAAATACATGAATGCATGTTCAACTATGCTGACTTTTACTGTGGTTATTTTACTGACACTATTTTTGTAGAATGAAGTAGAGGGATGTTAGATTTGTCACTAGTCTCTTCAAGGAATCCTTCACTCTCAGTATCTCAGTTTTGCCTTAGTTCTTCAGCATCTGTTTGTCCTCTGGCTTTGGAGCAAATCAATGTATATTATAGATTCCTGCTCTTAAAGCTTCACAGGATTTTTTTTCATATCTATATTATACAAGAAATAACATACTTGACAAAGAACTGCTGAGTTATTTGCAATTTGTTCTCTGTGTTCTACCAGTGGGAGAGTAACAGGACTTACACGTGCTTATGTTTATTAAAACCACTGAAGCTTGGACAAGAGTTTCTAATGTGTTTTTGTTGTGAAAAATTTTCCTCTCGTGTCCAACTGGAATGTCCCCAGGAGTAACTTGGACTCATTAGCCCTTGTCTTTCCAATGGGGCTCCTTCTAAAAAGGGAGTCTCCATCTTCTCTGCAGCCACCCTTTAAACCCTGGAAGCAGAGCAGCTGCACAGGCTGGCACCAGAGGATCTCTCTCTGCTGACCTCAGGGACTGCCTGAATGACTGACAAGCTGAGAGAGATCTGAGGGGCGAGTCACCTGCAGAGAGCAATGCCCGGCTCAATCTCTCACACTCAAATTGAGAATTAGCACTGGCTAAAGGATGCTGGGTTTTGAATCCTAGTCCACACGCCTGGATTCTGTTTCTCTAGCTCAACCAAGAGGCAAGTCCCTGCACCCATGGGATCATGGAAAATGGAGATGAGTATACTCTTCTTGATACTCATGAATAAATCTCCCTACATAATAACCAAGCAGAATCTGAAATTGTAGCCTCCTCCTCCAACAGGCAGAGGTGCTAACAGAATTTAATTGCACTGATATTTAATGAATATAAAGCAGTTTTATGACAATTAGAGTATCTTATTCAGCCAAAAAAGTACAAATGTTAAGCAAGCAGCATAGGATGATGGCTGAAATTACAGCCCAGGGACAAATCTCAGGTCAAACCTAGAAGAGTTCTTACCTGACCAAATAAGGAAGTTTAAAAAAAAAAAAAATTGAAGCCACACACACACAAAGTTAACTTACAGCTTTCAAAGAACACCATAAAATCCTGCTGTATACTCCTGGGGGGGAAGAAAAAAAAAAAAAGTCTCTCATGAAAGAGTACTGCATGAGAAAGTGAAAAATATTTGGGCTGATTTCAGGTTTCGGATCATCAGATAAGCTTCCTCTGACAGCACTGAGTTACTGGGTTTAAAGCACTTATTATGGTCACTCTTGCTTGTCGCAATCCAGCTACCATATTTTCAAAGAGCTGCATGGGTATTTAGCCACATACCTCCTATTAAAGCTAAATTGTCTTACATAAAAGAGCCATTGTGTGTTTAACTACCCATGCAGCTCCTTGAGAAATTTTAGACTATATTCACCTTACACTCTCCCCTTTTCCATGAAGCAGGGAGGGAGGAATCGCCCTTCTAGAGCAATACTGCTTGCAAACTAAGTTTTCATGCATTGCATTAGTGGCATTCACTACTGGCAGACACCTTACTACTTAAAAAGTTACAGTCTTCACAGCACTATAGAGGTACTTGAGGTGGCTACAACTAAACTGTGCAAGTTTGATTACATACACAGGTTTTCACCAGCTGAGAATCTAGTTCATAGGTTTTCAGTGACAAGATCTATAAAGTTAGCAACAGGAAGAATGGGAAACTCAGTGTTTGTAAAGCACGACATTGAATAGGCTATTTGTGAATGGTCACACTGAACACCTTGTGCTTTATCACTCATCATTTATTTTAGTGTGATGTGACTTAGCCCACATGGATATTGGCAAAATGTGTTTTACTCCCTAAATTCCTTCACAAACATTTGGAAGCACATTGCGTGTTACCCCTCTGTGGAGTGAGTGTTCCAAAATAAACAAAGATCCCCTCACATCAAAAACCAAAAGCACCTTCAAAGAAATCTTTCCTACTGCTCCATCTTAGCTGTTGTCAAATGGGAAGGAAAAGCAAAAAGAGCAGCAACAAGTTTTCTAGCAGAACTTGAAGAACTAGTTGAGGTTCAACATGTACCACTTCAGTCTGAACTTGGCTCCATATCAAATCCTGTTCACATTGAAGTAGCATGCTCACTCTCCTAGTGACTTTCACCCAACACTTATCTTTTACAGTAAAGCTCTAGTTCTAAAGTAGCCTTTCATCTGTGTTGTATTATGCACAGTTTTAGTTGCCTACATAACAGTTGGTCTGTATCGTTTCCACTCCTGTTTAGTATTACCAAAAGTTTTGTTTTCTTCTTTTGGCAGTGCAAAAGAAGTACACTTGATTCTGTTTACAATTTCCTAAGAGCAGGCTGTGATCAGAGATAATAATCACTTTACAAAAGATTGAGAAAATTAATTTACATTGCTTCAGCCTTTTTCTCCCACCTCCAAGGACATTCACCGCCACACTCCTCTGACCACCGTTTTCATTATTAAGCGGCTCAGTGAGGATGTTACTCTGATTTAGAGAATGCTGCTTTACTGGAAGCAAGTTCCAAAGAGCCTCTTTCCCCCTGCATTCAACGTGTTAAGCATTCACTATCAGCTCGGGGATTCACCAAGAACTCAGAAAAACCTGTTCTCCCTTTCCATCAAAGATTAGAAAAGGTAGGGGTTTCTACAGTTACAGTGACCTGGGTGCAGGAAATCCCTTTACCAAGAATGAACTCTGCTTCACTGAAATTAGATTCTCCCTATCGCTATTTTAAAAGTTCTCACAATCATCTAGCCAGCATTAAAGGGAGTCCACTAGTGACTGTGCAACCAGCATTTTCTGTGCTCTGTCCTCTGCCAGGAAACTGAAGGCTTTTATCTGTTCAGCCAAGAAATATTCACTAGACTGAAAGTCTACTGTATGCTTTTTGGAAAGCTGCACGGCTGGAGGTAAAGGCTGAACAGCGCTGAGATTTATTTTCTAATCTTTTTCAAGTTCTGGACTTCACCCTGGGGGGGCCCTTAAGGGCTGTTCACTACAGTACAGTATGAAACTAGCAATATGAAAACCTACTTATTCTCCATCTAAGTTGTTGAAGGCAATTAATACTTTTATCTTCCTATGTGCTTCATTGACAGGGTACATAAAAGGAGAAATGGAATGAATTCATATATAGTTTAAAAAAAAAATAAAATCCATCTATAAAGTTAGTCCCAGGAAAGAGGTAAGGCAGCCTACACATTAGTCTCTTGCTTAGTGAATTACACAGAAGACTTCTACATGAGTAAAAATAAACACCAATTCACTGAGCTGCAGAGTAACAGTTCCAGATCTGTGTCTATGTTATCACTTTAGATCCAGCCTTTCAGAGAGACCTTCACTCAGCAGCGACATTCTACCTCAGACCGTTACATGATAACAAGATTTGCACAGCACAGTTAGGAACCAAGTATTTGGCCAGTAGCTTCTTCCTGCAGGCATGACTAACTAGGGCTGCAGATCACATACCACAGAAACATCTGAACACCTAAACACATTATTTACGCCTCAGAAAATTAATTTTACTTCCTGTTTTTTGCCTCAAGAAATTGTGGGCATTGAAAGAAACCCTAAAGCAAAAGCAGACAATTCATAGATAGTGTTGCACACATGTGGATGCCACATCGAGGACAATTCTCACAGCAGCAAGACCACTGTAGTTTTGCTGCTAGAAGATCGCAGCCCTGAGCTTCAGAGCTGAGCTCTTCTCTTACTGTGCTCCTCAGGCAGGTGACCTCGAAAGACATGGCATAGCCAGGAGGACCACATGCAGCAGAAGTTAGGTTAGAGAAGGTAGAGTGTCACAGCAGAGCCCACTTGATACAGCATGGCACATGGAGAAAGACCTCATGCCCACTAGAAAGCCCTGCATAAGCCTCTGGAGCCCAAAATTTATACTAGAATCTGCATCTCAGCAGCATCACACTGAAGTGACATGGATACAGTACACCAATCACCAAACCCTAACTCAACTGTTAAGATGATGATTCATGAACAAAAAGTTCTGCTTAACAGTACCCACTGCTTTCTAGGATCACTGCAACCAACTGTATTTCTCCAGACTGTAGAGCGTATTCAGTGTCACTATCCATGTACATTACACAACAGTCCCCAGAAACATTAAGAACCTGCTGGTCATTCCTCAAGGGAAGGAACCAGCAGTTTAACAAAAAGCATACTTGCACTTATGGGGACTACCTGGCAAATTCACAGGCACACAAAGACCACCATTCTGCCCTCCACTTCCCCTCAATGGTTGTAACTGAACATTTTTTTTTCCCCACCCAGTTTTCAGCTATCTTAAAATGTCACACTATTTTCATGGCCATGTTGAAGTGACCAGAATTCTTTTATTTCTCAAGATGTGTATGATTTTAGCTGTGTAACTCTTTCATCTCTTTAAGTGCTGGTCATTTGCTCAGGTGATACAGCAAATCATGTAACACTAAGCATTAAAGAATGACTTTTTGGGGTCACGCTTGTCCCTGGTTTCACACTAGGATAAAATATTCAAGTTTGGCAAATGAGAGCATAATTAAAAGCAACGTTGCACAAAGTAGTATTATTTCCTAAATATCTGAAATAATTAAATATTCCTGCACAAAATAGCAAAGAACACCACCTAGAAACTTCTCTTTGAAGAGTGGACTGAGCCATCCCAGAAAGGGGTTACCATATCTAGTTATCACTGATTAAACAAGAGCTCCTCAGGGAAAACAGAGCGCTTCAAAGATGGAAAACTTCTCTGGCAACAACTTCCTACTGCATCAATTTTCAACCATCTCAGAAAACAGTATACACAGTACATCTGAAATCTTCACAGCAGTCTTCCCTCTGAACACCTCCCTTTCATTACATTGCTGCAGACAGCAAGCAAAAGAAGGAAGATCTTTCAGACTAAAATGAAATTTATTAATAGAAAAAGACCAAATACACATTATTTAAGAGGAACCAGGTGGGTGAAAGTACAATAAAGACATAAATGTGTCTGCTAGATATACAGCTGTGAGCTCCCACAGACTGGGGGCTTATTTGCACAATTGCCATTCTCTTCTTTTCTCACAGCATAAAGAAAACTTAAAAAAAAATGGAGTAAGTTCATTTATATCACCTGGAAATCCTTTGTATTTTAGTAGACTTGATGTACCTGAGAATAAACCCTGTATTCAGCCACTCAAAACCTGTCAGTGTTTCCCCACACCCTAGAACACCCATCCCAGGCCGTATATTCCTGCAGGCAGCCCCTGAACTGCCTTATTTACAAGCAGTTGCATGAACACCACGCTCGTCTTTCCCACTGTTCATTTTTGTTCCTCTCTCTCTCTTGCTTTCTATTCTCTCACTCAAGTTTTACCTGTATCTGAGAGAATACATCATAGATGTGTAAGAACATTTTTAACATCATTGGAAGCACTTTCACATTGGTATGGGATGTTGATTCTGTCCCATACATTTGCCTGCCAGTCATCATGGCAAAAGCGATTGACTCTGCATAACCACACGTACAAACACTGATAGGCAAGAAGTCCTAAAGGATACACACATAAACTACAGAATTGTAATAACTTTGTTCTGTAACGCTGCTCATCTTTTCCAAACTTTTCAGCCCATTACTTGTCATTCTCCTATGCTTCATCTTCTCTTCTTTTTCAGTTAGCTTTTTTGTTTTTTTTAAAAAAAAGACTTGTTTATGATAAAGTCAGCATTACTTCCTTGCTTACCTTGCACATGCCAATTCCCTGACTGGGCAACCAATCAAACAGAAAAGAACAATTATTTATGATTTACTTTATCAACTACAACAAAGAAGCCCCATGAACAATGCCCCGGGCTGGGTACGGGTGCCAAAATCACAAAGCTCTCTCTAAAAGAAGATGAGACCTGGGTATGACTGTACTCTTCTTTTTCAGCTCCTCTCCAACTACTCTAAATTACATTTTTGCTTCAGAAGAATATAGTGGTAGGCTTTAGTTAATTTTTAGTATTTTTTTTCCTCTAAATTTGGAGGTATAAATGCAGTGGAAAAGCCAAACCACTGTTTATGCCACACTATGACTTTCAAAGCTCTCATCCCCTTCATCATTCTGTAATACAGTTCATGTAAGCCCCGTGAGTTGCCCCTTCATAATTACCGAGGAAGAACAGCACAAACACACAAATAGCAGATGGGAAGCCCAGAATGGAAGCAAGCATACAGAGAACATCAGGAGAGTGTCTTCATCTTTCAATTTCTCCCTCCCCATTTCAGTGTAAGGACTATGGGAACAGACTATGGGAAAATAGTGACTGTGAACAAACAGCAGCAGAACCAACAGCCTTATCCTTGGTCAGCTCCAGGACCAGCAGGTCTCCACAAGAGCACAGCTCCACCCAGACAACGCTTACCCATGTCTGGATGCACTGCCTAGCCACACTGCCATCACAGGAGCAATTATTAAAAGGCTCAATATAATTTACTTGTGTTTTACGTTAGAGCAGAATTATTTATTATTTGTTTGATGTTATTTTTTGTTTCCCCCCAAACAATGGGCCCTATCAAGAACAGGTTAAAACAAGCACACCTACACAACCTCCCTAGAGCCTTGCCAGCTAAAGGGCTGAGCCTCTGCCTCCTCAAGCACAGGAGACCAGCTAGATGAAGCTGGCCAGCTGAGAGTTCCCTGCCATGGGCTCAAGTTTACAATTCAAATTGACTACTTTTTGACAAATGTTAAGTTTCCACATGAAGTTGAACATCAGGCTATCATGGAAAAAGGCAAGAAAAAACTTCAGCAAGGTCTTACTACAGAGCTAATGGGTACGAACATTTCTCCAAGTTCTCACACAGAATTGAGGTGTTTCAGCAATTATCAGTATCCATTCCTCTCTTTAGAGCTTCCCTGCAAGCCATCAGAACTAGATGCGATCTCTGCACTAAATGAATGAATTAATGGCAAAGACTCCTCAGCATGATAAGAGACAGTGCATCGGGGGTATTAGGATCAGGCTTTAATGCCCAAAACCAGTCTCACAGCCATGCTTGAGCCATAATGGAACTAGAACAAATACCAGTGCTACACAACATCAGCTGTCCAAGGAGTTGGGTCCCCACCCCCACCCAAAATAAACTAAAGAACAACACAAAGATTAAACAGGTTAATTCTCTTTCTCTATCAAGAGAAGAATAAGTGTTTCTGCTCTCTATTTAAAGCTATTCATAAACAAAGATACAACACATTTATCTGTAGAAACTTCCATTCAGGTCAGAGAAAACCCTTTTTAAACATTAACAAGTTATACCTCTTCAGCACTTCCTATAATATTACCTATAAAATGAAGGTAGTATTGTAAAATTAAAAAAAAAAAAACAAACCACAAAACCAAAAAACACAAACAGAAAAACTACAGGAGGCATATCCCATTGAATTTGGGCAACCCAACACCTACCACAAAAGGTTTTTTCTTTCTTCAGGTGTTAGCTAGCAGAGATCACTGTTCTTCTAGTTTAAGATTGTTTCTCTAGAACAAGTGCACTTTCCACTCAACTTTCTTCCCCAAAAGGAAGCACCTTAATGGTAAACTGCAGTGGCAAAGAATTTTATGTGTGTAATACCTCTGGAGGGACCAGAGTTCAAATCAAATCTTTACAGAACCAAAAATATCAGGGCTGTCTATAGGAGATGCAGACACTTCAGAGGGACACTCAAACTACCACCTTAGCTTTCCCCTTCAAGTGAAACCCCAAGATATTGAAGAAACCTGCGATCCATACGCCAGCTGCTTATCCAAACGCCAGCACACACAGAGCTTGCTAAGCAGACCCTTTGCTTGCGCTCAGCTATCAAGCATCTAAGGTCCTGTCTGCACTTCCACATCAGTGAATATCTCCAACATACTGTCGCTGTGTCTGATGGCTGCTGGTGGAATCAAAGGAGGCCCCTCTTCTAAGGTCAGAGAAGATTGTGATGTGGGCCAAAATGAGGGAAGAGGAAAGGCCAGTGGTGGATTTGGACATGGTTGCAACAAATACACAGCACAGTGCTTACACAGTGGAAAAGCAAAAAAGGCTTCAACACCCCCTGCTATCATCTCACTAGTTCCTAGACGTTGAAGGCTGTACCCCACTCCCACAGGGCACAATAGCAGAGTCCTTCAGCTGATGGGCTCAGGTAAGCCAAGTAGAGAACAGCTAGAAATAACACTGCCAAGTGATTACAACTGGTTGTAAATTCAAACAGCATTTTGATTCATTAATCTCCAACAGCTAAAGACAAACCTAAAGCAAAATCAACATGATTGTAGACTAAGCACTCATATCCTGGGTCTGGTTTTCAGCCTGACGAGAGAGAATGAGCTGATCAGAGACACACTTCATTGAGAGCAGCCAGATTAGTGCTGCTTCAGCAAGCCTGCAGTTAGTTCCCATTAACTGACCTGTTTTAGAAGCTGGTAATTACAATTATTATCAGTACATATAATTAGTATGGTATTATAAAGCCATAATTAACCTTAGCTTCAATTTGAAGTGAAACCTGTCCACCTCCTGATGATACTGCATGTGCCCTACAAGCCAGTGCAAGTTTCTCTCTAGTCTTTTTGTGGTGGTGTCCCGGTGATGAGCTGTGACTCATTTCCCATTAAGGGGCACAAGCATTCCAGACTTCCCTGGGAAAGCAGCAGAGCAGAGGTACTGTTTTGCTGGCTCAGCATACAGTGGCCAGTTGAAATCCTACCAGGTGACTGCAGGGAAGCCAGGAGCCCACTACAACTGGCAGCACCAGGAGCTAAGAGCCATCAGCAGCAAGCCAGCCGAGAAAGACACAGAGCAACACCAGAGTGCCAGAGTCACACCTGCCAAGGCAAGCTTAGTGCTTCAGCAGCAACAGTCTGGACCAACTGAAAATATGAATGGTTTATGCATTCACATTTCTGAGTAGCTTGTTAGAGTACCAATACCAACATTCTGTAGAATTATGTCGCTTAAGTAGACTGATGAGATTCAAAGATAAAGGAAAAAAACAAAACCACAAAAAACTAAAAAAAAAACCCTTCAACCACTATTTGTTTAAATCCACCCATCTGAAATCTGTCTTCAGCAAACCCACCTTCTACTGTTCACTGTTATCTCTTACCATATACCTGCCTACATAATGCGATAGATCAGTAAATCTTGAGAACATTTGCTACAAAACGCAGCTTTCCAGTATTGAATTTCATGTTATTGTTAGCTGATATTCTTCAGGGCCTACATGCATATATACAAATTATCGCTGGCAAAAATCTCTAGTGAAATACGGTACATTACACAGATAAGGTCCTCCACATTTGTAAGAAAAATCCAAAGTTTGAAGAAAATAATTTTGATAAATTTTTCTCTGTTCTGGGGATACTATTTGAATATCACACCAATATTTTCTCTGTAGCAGTTTCACCTTTCAGTCAGATTTTGTATGTTGATGCAGAAAGGTTCAGGTACAGTAGTTGGTACATAACTTCATGCATATACAAAAAGTTCCTCAGAACTGCCTTCAAAAATCTGCTTAAAGTTTAATCATCTCCTTTAATCATTACATTTTAATATCCTAACATTCTAACAAGAGTCATGAAGCACTTTGCCAAATAAAATACAATAAAAGTCCTTCTGGATGAAGTTTTTCTTTTTAATGGCTTGCAACACATAATTCATCTGAGAAAAAGCTACAAGGTAAGAAAATGACAGACTAAAGTATCACACTTTCCACTCACACAGGCACATTGCTTATTGTTAGCATTGTTGTATGACTCCAGCAACACACTCCCTCATAAATATCAGCCCCTCAGAGACACCCCACTTAGTAAAAGAACTATCTCTTAAACACAACCAACAGTGCCAGAAGGTCAGCTGAAAGATGGGACAGGCGTTAAAGCCCGGATCTAAGCATATAATCTTCCCCATACCCCTGAGATACAGAGTTCAGCCTGTGACACAGGCATCATGAAAATATTTGCCGGTGGTAATATTAATGTGCATCCCTCTATGGGTAAGAGCTGATCCTATAAAGCTGATAGTTGTATTCTCCCCATCAGAAAACCCCCAAGCTATCTCACCAATATAGAGATTCTCAGTACTTCACTAGAATTCCCATTCAACTCTGCGGTTACGGGTGCCTGTGTACAGCTACGACAGGCAGACACGCACACCCAGCTGCACAGAATCACAGAAGGAGAAGAAAAGCAGAGAAACTGTAGAGAGAGATTATAAAACTTTCTTAAACCAATATACTGGAAAAGGATGCAAGTTCTTGGGTACACTGTAAACCAGCCTAAATCCAGACCGCTGTCTGTCATCCACCTCTCCACTCCACAGCTGTGGCTCTGCTTCTCCCCTGCACCCCCAGCAGTGTTCAGGGGCCTGCACATATTCCAACAGTCAGGAAACAGCTCTAGCTCAACACCAATTCAGCACAGACTCTGAGCGAAAGGAGAAAAATCACCTCAGCCTGGGTTAGACCGGTTTAATTGCCACAGAAGTACCTATGAAAAGACAGTTTAAGTAAGCGAGAAGGATCTGATCTGTATAAGGTTCAGGATTTACCTTGGGGATATTGAAAGAAACCATCTCCTCCTCCTCTCTCCTCACAACATGTTCTTTCTTCTTCCCTTGGGTCAATATTTCTGACCACAGAGCTACATGATCAGACACCTGAACTGACTTATCCAGCCAAAACTTGACACAGCAAAGACTTAAATGTAAAAGATTAGCCTAAACAACCCACAGGAATTGTGCACTGAGCAGAAAGCTCGGTAGCCTGCTTTGAATAGACAAGAAGAGTTGCTAAGGGGGGAAAAATAGGACAAGATTGCCCCCTTCTACTGAAAAGGGACAGGCATTTACAAGCAAATATCCCCTGTGGAATACAGGGGCAGCAGCTGAAAAGGGGTAAGAAACAAGGACAGCAAAAATCTATAGAAAGTACATAAACAACTTCTTTTAGCCAAGAATAAGCATTTAGACTGTTGAATTTTAGAAGTTTATCAAACACATGCTCTCCCAGAAGTGTTTTCTAAAACACATCACCCTACCGTTAAGTCTACAGACAAGATTAAAATACAAGATGCACAGACTATAACATATGAAAACACACAGCCTGTGTATTTATATTTATAAAGCGCATCTCCATAAAAACAGTGACACCCTCTAACAGACTAAAAGTACTCAGGTGTCACCTCATTTATATTACAGAGAATATTTATTCCTTTAGACATACCAGCAATTTACAAAGCTAAGCAAACAAACCCAAAACACCCCCCCCACCCTATAGGACTCTAAGAACACAGATTTCACTTTTTCAGTATGCTATCTGGATAACACATATGCACACCAAAAAAAGAGCCCCAACTAACAATATTTAATTGGTTATTGGGCATTTCTATAACCCAGGCACTACACAGAACTGTTTTAAAGTTAATAGAATACCCACAGCAGAGGAAAGCATTACCTTGAAACAAACTTCCCAAATTCTACACACTCTGAAACATAATAGTTTTTAATCACTGCTACACATAATACTGTGGAAACGATGTAGGTGGAATGCAACAGTCACATCTTAGAAAGAATTTTACGTAAATAGCTGGCAAAAAACAGAAGAACCTTGTTTTCTATGAAAATACATTACTGACAGAGTAGCCAACCCAATCTGTCTCCTCAGTTCTGTCCTTCCAGACACTCTCAAGTATCTTCAGAAAAATACCAGAAACTAGAATTCATAAACTCGAGCAAAAGAGCAGAAACACTATTGAACTATTGCTCTCATAGCACTTCAGAACTGTCCCTTCTCCAGAAATCTTTTTTTTTTTTTTTTACCTGAACCTTTCTGCAGGCTGGGCTGTCAGCGGGGCACTGCCATCTGAACGCCGCGGTGCAGAGTAGCCTCAGGGAAGACTTTCGGTAGCTTTTGTGACGGACTCTGTGGCCCAAAATGCCAGACGGCAATAAGCTGTGGGGAGCTCAAACATCCCCCGGCTGGAGCAGGAACAGGGCCGCTGGCGGGGCCACCTCTGGCGGGACACGCCGGCCCCTCCCCGGTGGGCCCCGCTGCAAGGGCTCCCTCAGCGCCGGGCTCCCCGCGCCGAGGCCCCGGCGGGGCAGCGGCCGCCCGAGGAGCGATTCCCGCAGCTGCCGAGCGGGATGGCGGGCGGCGGGAACGGCCGGACGCATCTCGGCGAGGCGCTGAGGGTCGGACGAGCCTCCCCCGCGGCGTCTCTGCCTCACCTGTCCGCCCCCTCCCTCCGGCACCCTCCGGCTCGGGCCGCAGGAACACCCGCCCGGCACGGGCGCGCCTCAGCCCGTTCCGCGACCGGCCCCGGCCCCGGCCCCGGCCCTGCCGGTCCGGCGAGCGCGGCCCGTCAGTCCCGATGGGGGGGGGAAGCCGCCGCCGCCGCCGCCGCTGCTGCCGCCAGCCACCGCCGCCGCCGCCGCCGGCAGCTGCGGGTCCGCGCCCTGAAGGAGAGGGGCGGGGGGCAGCGTGTCTGCCCGAGGGGCTTTTCCCGCGCAGCCCCGTGAGGGGCGAACCTGCCCCCCGCCCGGGAAAGCTCCTCTCCAGAACTGCCCGGCCTCTACCAGGGGCAGGCAGGGAGCGCGAGTGGCTAGAGGCTCTGGGGCTCAGCCCGGGGGTCGTAGCCCCTGGTTTGGGGCGGTTCTGGGGGCGGCTCTGTGCTAGCAGGGCTCTGCGCTGGGGTGTCCCGGCCCCCTCCCAGCGGCCTGGCTGGCTGCGGGCTGCTGCTGGCTGAGGCTCCACACTGGGATGAGGGTGCATATCCAGCTGAAATGGGGGGGATGTGGCTTTCTCTGAGTGTTCCTAATCAGGTTACTGTGCGAGGGATAAGTTTGTCAGGTCTCATTCAAAACCCCCAGTTTTTTCCTGATAAGTGAAGGTTGACAGTTGGAAATGGATGCTGAAAAGGCTTCTAAAAGTGGCTGAACTGCTGGGTCGGTTTTGCTGGGCTGTCCAAGCAAAGTGAAGTTCATGTCCTTTCCCCCTTCCAGCCGGTGTATCCTGACCCTGCAGCAGTAAATCGAGGGGTGGTCACACAAATGTTCTTCCCCAGTACCTGCTCTGCCCGTGCGGTGACACCGATGAGCAATCTTTAGTTTGTAGGTCAGGCTGCATTTGATTCCGTGGGCTTGTTTATCGCTGCCCTGGAGTCGTTCAGGGCAGAGCTGGTGACTGTGCAGTGCTGGCTCGTACTCACTGTTGACACTGACCTTTGGCCTTCTGCATGTTTTGTCTGGAATAATGTTTTTTCAGTAGCAGTCTAGCTGCCGTCTGGCAGTTCCTGTCTGTCTCCTCGGTGAATTCTGTTGCAGGCTCCTTGTTTTCATGATGCCTGGGGCAATCCCAGTGGTTCTCCTGCACTAATTTCTATAGTCACTTTCTTTGGGTGGAAGAGTCAGGTTCCACTGTAAAAACGTGCAGATGGGGTCAGAGTTGGGCTTTGCTAAGGTTTGCAGAGAAAATGGGTTGTATTGCCCTTCCTCTTAGTTCATTTGTATGGTTGAAGCATAATTCTTCATCGAAGCTGAAGCAAGAGATTGCTTTGAAATGTTTCTTCTGCCAGCAGATCTTTGATCAACAAACCAAGAATCAACAGCTTGTATGGATTTTAAAACCCTTCACAGCTGTATTGCATCGGGGGGGTGTGTGGTAGCGGGGCAGGGGCTCCTGTGAGTGACTCTTTATCAGGGGTGTAGTGATAGGATGAGGGGTAACGGTTTAAACTGACAGAAGGTAGAATTTGATTAGCTATCAGGAGGAAATTCTTCCCTGTGCAGGTGGTGAGGCCCTGGCACAGGTTGCCCAGAGAAGCTGTGGCTGCCCCCTCCCTGGAAGGGTTCAAGGCCAGGCTGGACGGGGCTTTGGGCAACCTGGGCTAGTGGAAGGTGTCCCTGCCCAGGGCAGGGGGGGTTGGGACTGGATGATCTTTAAGGTCCCTTCCAACCCAAACCATTCTATGGTTCTCTGACTAACCCATCTAATATTTGAGGCTGACTGGCTGTGAAGTGGAAAAAGAGCCAGTTTGAATAATGGCATCATTAATCCCTTTAGCCTTAGGGTCTGGATGTGGACTCTGACAAGCGTGATGAGTTGTACAGACCTTTTAATGCATCTCCCCCTTTTGCTACTGGTGTTTCTGTAGAGACCCTTGATCCATTCAGTACAGTGCTTCCCTCCTGTCCCGCTCCTTTCTCTGTCCTGATTTCAGCTGGTATTGCAAACTGTGGTTTTCTTCTCCATTTTTCCCTTTCTAAAGCAAGGGTTCTGTGCAAATGCTGCCTTTAATTTAATGTTGTCCTGCCATATCAGTCCTGTGCTGCTTCTGATTGCAAATAAGTCTTAAACACGCAGGGCAAGCGGAGGGTTGGAGGCACAAATTATGCCTTGCTGTAATTGGAGTTCTGGGGGCTCCAAACCCAGGTGCCTGGTGTCCTGCTCAGCCTAACTGGGCAGTGAGCTGGCTAAGCCAGGTTTGAGCACCCTCTGCATACAGAGCTTAACTTGTGCTGCTTTATATGCTGACGTACATCTCTTGGGTTTAGACTAAACAGATGTATGTACAGCTAAGCCTCTGAACTCTAAAAACTGAACACTGTGTTAAGTGCATGAGGCTCTCCTAGCAAAATTAGGTGCAGATTGTTTGATATTTCCATTCATACTCTTCCATAAACAAAAACAAGGCAATGCTGAATTTACTGCATCAGCTCTTTAACAGATCACTTTGTTATATCTCCTTCCTCTACAATCAACTACAATGCCCTTCCAGAATCAGAAGCACAGCAAATACATTTAACTAAAAGAAGCCAGTGTTAAATGGTCTTGTTTAATGTTAGCAGGAAGCTGATGGGAATATCCTTAAATGAAAACTGATACGAAACTGAAATGTGTCCAAAAGTTCTGCTGTGTGTAGTGTCACCCTTAGTGGATTTCAAACCTTTTCATTTCCTGGTGATCAGTTCTAACTGTCCAGAGCAATGCAAATAAGTTCTATTAAGATGGTAGCAACTTAGATCTTTTCTTATATTCACAAATATTCTTGAAAAAGTAGTTGTGACTTTTAAATTAGGTCAAGTTATCTAAAAATCATAAGCAGAACAATTTTTTTCTCATTTATATTAATGCTGGGTAAAAGAACAGACATTGATTTGGAAACCTGTAAACTGAAGGATGTTTTCCAGGAAGGTGGTGTTTGTTTCTTTTTTTCTTTTGTGAAGTTTTCAGTATTTTGTTTTCTCCCACAGCCATTCTAAGCTGCAGAACCAGCCTCAAAAGCACTGTGGAATTACTTCTCTGATTAGCTTGGCTCCTCCTAAGGAGATGGATTGCATCCATACTCAGAAGATAGTTGAAGCAATGAAGCCATCTGGGGTATTGAAAGATGGGGGAGAACTGAATCACAGGTATAACATGACTGTCAAATTTGTTAACCTCTTGGGTTTTTAGGGCAAACTTAACATGAGTTTTCTGTACAGGCTGGTTCTTCTTGGTAAACTGAATAACTTTGTGAACGAATGGATTTCAGAACTTGGTGAGAGCAAGGTAAGGACTTTTTTATATGTTCTTATCAAAACAGCTGAAGCCTTTTTCTTTCAAAGGCCATACTACTAGGATTTATGTTGAAGTTCAACTTCTAACTTTTCTTCTTAAGTATTGAGTAGAACTGTAGTAACTGCCATTGAAATAAGGAATTAAAGATACTTCAGATCAAGATCTTGAAGTGTTTGGGGCACTGAATAGATGTGTGAAGTGGCTCTATCAGTTGACTTGCAGCAGTTAACAAAGCTGAAACAAGGTATTGTGGGGTGAGATAGATGGTCAATGGCACTAATCTTGCCTCAAACAGCCTCCAGCCCCCAATCTAATTTGAAATGATTACACTGGACTTGCCCTTTATATATATCTCTTAGATCGTGTTAATTTATCTGTGTCTGCTGTGGGGAAGACTAATAATAGGTCTTAATTTCTGTAAATTAGTGAAAGGACTTCTACATTACTCATCTCTTTTTTTCTTTTTTTTTTTTTTTTTTGAGTTGCAAGCACTCACTTCAGAAAAACAGTAGCAGTCTATTAGACTAACAACTCAGTAGGGGAGTGAGAAGACATGGTTTATGGAGGCTGTAGTCTTTCTAAAAAACTTCTATGCTGCCTGAAGCTGCACATAGATCAACGTGTATCTTATACTCTAAAGTAAATTCTTTCTCTTCTACCCACAGAATCTTCCCCCTTCAACAGTAACGAATGTTGGTGGCAAAATATTTACATTTGGATCTTACTGTCTTGGAGTACACACGAAAGGTGGAACTTTAATTGTCTGGTGATAGTTCTAATGTTTGAAAGTGACTTCCAACAATAACAAGAAATGGAGTCTCTTTGCAGGTGCTGACAGAGATGCTGTTTCTGTTGCTCCTAGACATGTAGAAAGATCAGATTCTTTGAAAAACTAAAACATCAGGAGGAAATAAAGAATCTAAGAGCGACTGAGCTCTCTCATTGATAATTGTGCAACTTCTACAAAAAGAATATTCATGTTAAAGACTCATATTGGTAGTGGATGTCTTACAAGCCAAAATTTAAAAAGCAGTTGTTTCTGAGTACCTTCTAAAATACTGTCCTGCAGCATGAGAAGTCAAGCTTTCGGTTCTTTTCCACAGTGACTGTACATCACATAAGAATCTTTGTGGTACACTTCTCCCCTGCCTCTGGTTTGAGAATGGGTCAGCTGTATCAGAAAACAAGGTTGTCCCTAGGAGCCTTGCCTTAATCTTAGGTCTAGTAAGGGGCAGGAAGAGGAAGGGGCAGCCTGAAAGCTAAGGCAGTTGAAGGTGATGTGGAAAGGCTTCTGTCAGCGCCTTCGCCGTGGTGTCCCTCTGGATGCACTTTAGAACCTCTAGTTCATTCTCCCCTGGTCCTGTTCCTCTCTGGCCACTCAGCCCGAGACGTTGCAGAAGGGACACACGCTGTCAGCTTGACATCAAGTGAGTAGGGGCTGCGCTGTGAACGTGCAGACTGCTTTGTAAAATCACCGCCGGGTGATGTATTGCGCACCTCGCCTGTGACACTGAGCTCCTGAGAAGCGTTCCTCTTAGCCTGGTCTTCCTCGTGCAGACATTTGGAAAGACTTCATGTGCACAGCGAATGAGCCTTTGCTGGGATGACTGTCCCCTGAGAACAGACTCTCAGTGGGCTGTGGCACAGTTCTGACAAGGGGTCTGCAGCACTGAAAACTGTCCCATAAGGTATCTGACAGCCCCTCAGGCACGGCAGAAAATCAAAATAAGGAAGACTAGTGCGCACTGTCAGATGTGGACAGAACTTTTTCTATTTCTCTGGATGTTAACCAGTGGTAAGATAGCAACAGAAATCTCTTACTTTTCTTCCTCACTGCCAAGGTAAGTGCCTTACCAGCACTGACACTGATGGCTCGTTGTGCACTGCTGGTTCATTACAACACAGGATCAGCCTCTGAATCTCCTGGCTAAGGAAATTTTTAAAGCCAGTATTAGACCGTACTAGTGCCATACTGATTGTAACTTACAAATTTAGCAATGTGAATTCTGTAGTTTATCACAGTTTAGGAAGAACATGAAAGTAGCAAAAAATGTTTTCTTACACAGTCATCCGCTCCTTTACAGGCAGTTGAAGATGCGTCTGTACCAGTTGTCAAGTTTGAGTTTGATGGCTTTGAGGTAAGCGTTTTGCTTTTTTTCTTCCTTTGGAACAGGAGAACTTCTCCAGGGAGCTGCGACCATGCTGTTTTACAAGGTTATTGGTACCTTAGAGTGTATTCAGGAAACTGTAATTAAACGGCCTGGCCAGAGCCGATCCCAGGAGAAGACGCTGCAGTAAAATGGGAGCTTATAGGAAAATAAGCCCCCAGGGAGTTTGGCAGGTGGGGGGACATTAGAGACACCCCTTTCTGCCCTGTGCTTAGAGTGGGGGAGCCTGCTGGAACGGCACTTATCTGCTAGGGAATGTGCAGAGTGGGAGCAGAGGCAGGGTCCTTGCTGACTTCTCCCAGCGCTGACAAGCTGGCTTTCTACAGAGGGATGGGTATGGGGTAGTTCACTGTGTGAATCATGTCAGCAGACTAAATGCTTTGTTGCAAATCAGAAGTGAAGTGGTCATGAGACAATCTGGGAAATGGCAAGTGAAGGTACTCGTGACTCCTGCCTGGGTTTGTCAGCTGCAGGAATCCCTGTATCTTGACTGCCTCTTACACGGTGAATGGAGACCTGCGTGCTGTAGTACCTAAGCAAGTCACTGCTTGGTACCACTCTCATGAAGTCACTTGTTCCGTGACCTTCTTGTGGCCTTTGTCTGGTGCAGACATTCACAGAATAACTTCCTTGCCTCAGACTGTGCTATGAACCAGATGCTTCAGGATCAAAAGGGCTTACTGAATAGAGAAAATGCTCTCTCCTTTGCTGAAGTACAGCTGAGGTGGTTGAACTTACGTCTTAATTTTATGATTAATTTTAAGTTCCCTTTTAATGGAAATTCTAAGTTCAGAGTAATCTTTTTCAACTTAAAAACCCCTTCCTTTCCCTAGCTTAGAAAGGGGGTTTTGTAAATGAAGGGTTTTGTAAATAAAATATGGAACTTCTAGCAATTTTCTTGAGTTTTTTGGCAAATAAGTCTCTTGGGAGATGTATCTATAGTCACATAGTTCTAAATGCAAATGTTAACCCCTCTTTCTAGACTTGACTAACTGTCCCCCACTGGTGTGCTGTTCACAAACAGTGCAGCATTCTAACTAACGGTTGGCACTTTTTTTCCTCTTAAGATTGATCTGGTGTTTGCAAGACCATCTGTGCAAACTGTTTCTGATAATCTTGATCTCAGAGATGACTGGCTGCTGAGAAGCCTGGATGTATACTGAGCTTAAATGGTGAGCATATTTACACATCTTTAAGAAGAAAGTGTTACTGAAGTTGTCTAGAATGCACATGACACAACTCCAGTTTCTGTACAAGGGGCATAAGCTGATCTCCTGTGTACTTGAGATCTGAGGAGGTGGTGAGTGGGCTTAAATGTAGATGTTTCAAGGAGCCGTGTGTTTAGATAGACCTGTATTTCATGTTTCTTGGATAAGGGTGTGTGCATTGTTCCAGTTTGCCACAGAGACTGCTTCAGGTGAATAGGTGGAGCACTTGATAGAGAAAAATGTGTGGTAGTTCATAGGAAAAAATAAAGATATTTAAGCCTAACTTAATTGTTTTTATTTAATTTAATTTTAATTTAATAAGTTTAATTGTTCCTGGCTGTCGAAAGAAACCTGGCTTTTGGAATCCTCTAGAAAGGCCTTGTTAAAAATGGTTGGCGATAATCTATAAACTGTGACAAAGCTGTTGAGGGCTCCAGTTACCTGGAGGGATACTGAATGTTATGTGTAATCTATAAACATACTACAAAGCGAATAATCCAAACTTGTTTTCATAGATTTGAACGATAAACTGTAAGCTATTGATCCAGCGTAGCATAAAACAGACCTGTACCTGTTACTAGGAACTTCTGTCCTTCAACTTTTTTCTTAGAGTTACCGATGAAATGCTACATCTAGTGCCAAATGAGGAGAACTTCCGGCTCACGCTCTGTGCGATTAAACTGTGGGCAAAACGTGAGTAAGGTGATTGTTTGTAATCTTTAAGCTTTTCAGAGGCACCTCATGCTTAAGAAATAAGACCTTTAGAAGTACTTCAGCCATGGATAGCCATTTAAATGACAGTTTTCAGACAAAAGCCAGTTTTTTAGTTTAGATTCAAGGTCTGTCCATGGGGTAGAGTGAGTGTGGTTTTTAATGGGAGTAGAGTGAGGAGAGGAGGGGAGTGCCTACAAGACAAGGTGCTTTACTGCTTATCAGGAACCTGACTACAGATGGTAAAAAAGCCAAGTTAAGTATAAAAGCTTGATCCATAAGGAATAAGAAAGTATTGTTTGTGCATGTGGCTAGAGCAAGTGCTAGAAGAATGGCAGAAATTTTGTCTTAAGGGAAGTTGGAGTGAAGCAGTAGCTGTAGCAGTGTAGGCAAATTTCAGAGTAGCGGTATTTTGGGAAGTGGTGTGGTAATGATTCTTTTTCTCATCACGGTTAAGGACCAACAGTTTTGACCTCATTGCACTGCAATAACAACTGACTTTGAGGCTGAAGTGCACTGAGTATTCTATAGATTGTGAAGTTGGTGCTGCAAATCTGAAGGAGTATCCTTGGGTATTGAAAGACTGCAGGCTAACTCCAGTGTATCCGCTCTAGGACATGGCATTTACTGCAACCTGCTGGGATTTCTTGGTGGGGTTTCCTGGGCAATGCTGGTAACAAGCACATGTCCACTCTATCCAAATGCTTTGTCTACTGCTCCTGTGAACAAGTTCTTCTTTTTTTTTTCCAAAATGGTAAGAGCTATTGTTTATTTTAATTTGCAGAAAGAAGTAGTAACATTTCTAGAGGTAGTTCTTCATATAAGATTTACATTGACAACATTCAGTCCTACCCTGAATTATATGGCAGAGTTTTAGATGGACAGTTACTGGCTTTTCTTGTATAGGGAATGGCCAAATCCTGTATTGCTGACACAACCCAAAGACACTATCTTAATACACCACTATAGGACCCTAGGGTGTGTAAACATTGAATTCAGAAGCCTTTAAACTTTCTTCTAACCTAAACTGATGCTAAGCACAACTGTTTTAACATCCGAGATGAACGCCTCAGACCGGTACCGTGTAATGGGGATCCTTGCCCCAGGCTCTCCACAGCAGAACTCTGCACACAAGCGATCTGCATCAACGCCAGCAGTAATGGGAGAGGAGTTCAAACATGGTAAAGTCCTTCCCGTGCTTGTTAACTGGTTAAAAAGTGTAATTCTTGCTATATGAAACCACATTATCTGAGTTGGTACCTAAGCACAACTCATAAGTGAAACGATCCTGTCAGCATAGCACTTTTTGCCATCAAAATACTTGATCAGCAACAGTTCAGTGTTTCAAACAAGAAGACATCAGAGCAATTAAAAAGTGAAGAGGGAACATGTATCTTGAAAGGCAATGCCCGCAGAGGCAGTTAATTTGGAGGAAGGAGAGACTGGAAGAGATCTCCAGGCCCACCAAAAGGTGACTGAGCTCCATAGTGAGCAGTCAGGGCTTGGCTGGTTGCTTCCTCCTTTCTTTATTTCCCTTGGAAGACTCTTGCAGAACCCAAATCTTCTAAGCATTAAGAAGTTTTCTTCCAGTTTGCAACTTAAAGTTACTCAGGGTCAGGCAGTCACATTTTTTCAGGTGCCCACACCCCTCAGCGTTAGTAACTGTTCTCCCTAAGTGTTATTTCCCTCTTCTGCATTTACAGCAGTCACCTCACTCTTCTCCCACTTGCTTTTCTGGCCCAAGCAAATCCCGCACTCCTGACGTCAGCACGCATGTCCATCTCCCATGTCCCAGCGATCCCCGCAGCTCTCCTCGCCAGTTCTTCCAGGGACAGTTCATTGTTGGGGAATGGCTTAAGGAACAGGGACATGGCTCCTTAGACGACTTGACCACTGACATTTAGCATGACTAGGCCGCATTTAGCATATGTTAGGCCTCACTTGACATAAGTTAGAACATAAGAGGGTAGGACAAGGACGGAGCGACCTTGACAAAGTGGTAAACAACTTTTAAGGCAAGGAGCCAGAGAAGGGAGGATTTTGAACGGAATGCGAAAACCGCAGGGGGGCCGAGGGGGCCGAGATATTATAATGCTGCTTCTTAGATATCACCAATTAGATGATGATACATATACATATTAATGTGGAAGGAGATAAAAGGGATCGTGTATCCAAATAAAGTTGGAGCTTAATTCGTGCCTTGCTTCCTTCACTTGTCGCAGTTCATCTTTCCGGTGCGTGAAGGACCAGCAGGGCTACCACGTCAGACGAGCTGTGCTCTCGTCAGTGGCATTAACTCTCCTCTGCAGTTCCTGAAAACACTGTGCCTGACACATGGCAGTGCAGCGCTGTCTCATGCCCCCATCACGCTGCTGGCTCCCAGATGCTCTCTTGTGCTTCCCTTGAGCTCCCTGTAGGTCTTCTTCCCCCTCCTCAGTTTTGGACAGCCAAAGAACATCCAACATATGACTCTCAAATTCTTCCCACTCTTCTAAATAACTTCGTGGGGGTCTCATCCTTCTGCCCTTCAGATCAGTAGCTTATCATAACAGGAGAATGATAGCACTGGTTTTCCCCAAGTAAGCAAAAACTTAAACTGTTTGTTTAAATATAAAAATTAAGAGGAAGGAAAAAATAACGGCCAAGTGGAAAGTGAAAGTTTAATTTGGTGCTGAAACAGCTTGAATACTTCTGCTGCAGCTGTAGCAGGGGGCTGGCACTTAAATGTCTGATCAGGATAAAAGCAAAAATCCTTCTGCTAAGGTTTCAAATTATGAAATAACTTCATCTAAGGGAAGACAAAATGCATATATGTAGATATTGCGGTATGTTCATAGTGCCTTCTCAGCACAGTGCTTCTCTTACGGCACGAAGAAATTACTAGTGTGAAAAGTTAAGAATTTTAAGTGTTATTTTGAAGTAATTTACAGTTAAATCAGCAGTAGTGAGAAAACAGTCAAGAATTTGACTTGCAGAATGGGAGATGATTCGTGACTTTCCCCACAGCTTTTCCTGTGAATGACGTTTACAGCTCTCTCACTGTGTGGCAGTGCCAGGCTTTGTCAGGGTCGGTCTGGTCAGGACCTCAGCAGGCTCCTTGTCCATCACTGCGATTCTTCAGTCAGCAAAGACAGAAAGCAAGCTAGGCAGCACTGCCGCCATTGGCCGAGCAAAGCCCCGCCCCCATCCGGCTCCTAGCAACCTGGGCAGCAGCACTGCTGCTATTGGCTGAGCGAAGCCCCACCCCTGCCCGGTTTCCTAGCAACCAGGGCAGCACTGCTGCCATTGGCCGAGCGAAGCCCTGCCCCCGCTGTGTGCTAGTAGCGCCCGGGATGCGACCAGCAGTGGCAGGGCAGCGGCAATCATTTGAGGAGGAGGAGGAGAGTAGTGAGGAGGTGGCGTGTAATGAGGAGGAGGAGGAGGCGGCGATCAGTGAGGAGGAGGAGGAGGTGATCAGTAAGGAGGAGGAGGAGGCGATCAGGGAGGAGGAGGAGACGGCAAGCAGCATCAGGACCCAGCAACCCAGCTGCTGTGGTGAGTGGGGCCGGGGGGGAGCTCTGGGGGGCCCGGGGATGGGCTTGGGGGGCTCCAGGCAGGATGCTCAGGGGGGCTCCAGAGGGCCCTGGGATCACTCCGGGAGGACTCCAGAGGGCCCAGGGCCTGTCTGGATGGGCTCTGGGGGCCAGCAGGGGCTCAAGGGGGGGCTTCGGAGGGCCCAGGGCCGGCTCAGGCAGGCTCCGGGGAGGGGGATGGGGTCCGGGGGCCGGTCTGGTTGCTGTCCCTCCCACGCGGTCCAGGGGGGAGGCAGCAGGGGGGACATGGGGGCTGCGGTGCAGTCGGGGTCACCCCTTGCACGTGAACTGGGTGAACTGGGTGGCCGTGCTCATTTCACGGCCCCCGGCCTTTCGGTTCTGTAAGAATAAGGACGCAGAATTGAGCACTACAGACAGCTGGAAGCCCTGAAGGTGTTTCCTGGCGCTCGGCGCGGGCAGAGCGGTGGTTCTGGGTGAAGGGTTTGGCCGGGGGGAGCCGTCGGGCGCAGGTTGTCACCTTGAACCCGGCTCCTCTGCGCATCCCGGGGCGTGTGTTGGGAGCAGGGCCGCTGGCCTCAGGCCTTCCCCTTGTTGTTGTCTGGCTTCAGAGCTGCAGGCTGTGAGTTTCAGAGCAACCAAACAGTGAGGTTAGACAAAGGTTCAACAGTCAGGTGAGACAAGGAGTAAAGGAAGTAGTGTGAAGCTTTTGAAACAAAACCCAGGTGAATGTGAGCGGTGGGTCCGTGGGGCAAGGTGAGCGGTGGTCTCACTGAGGTCAGATGGCCAGGGCTGAAGGGGTCCTGCAGATTTTTCAGCAAAGATACGAGGTGATTTGGAGAGACTGTGGCCTCTCCCTCCCGTGGTTATCACCTGAGTAAAATGGTGCATGTGCTTAAGGGTTTGGTGGGCTTGGAAGAGACCAATTAATTATTGTTGGGCTCCAAAGCCCCGTCAAAATGTCGCCTGCTGACTCGGGTCAGTTTTGTTCAGTAGTTGTGTTCCGGCATGGTTTCTGACAAGCACGGCAGTAGTAGCTGAGGTTAATAACTGTGGAAGCTGGAGCAGTTCCTCGAGGTGAAGTCCCTGAGGCGCAGCGCGGGGTGGCGGGTGGCCCAGCCGTGGGCAGCGGCTCCCCCTCGGAGCAGGAGGGTCAATGTACACGTGTCAGAGCCCTGGCTCCTCACACAGCACCAGCCTCCTTTTGAGGAGACGGGGGATTGTTTTCCTGGCTTTTCATCTTCTGAATAGATGGCCCTCGGAGAGAGAGGAACCCACTGGCCGTATTCGCTTGGCATAAGCTTGGAAGCACCAAACAAAATAAACATTTTTGCTGAAGAGTGTCATAAAGGCAGCAGTTACCTTCTGGATGCCTGTACTGGCACGTAAATGGCAAAATCCCGTTCTCTGTGATGGACTTGCACCATCTTTTGAGTCCGAGGCCCACATGGGGCCTGTTAGGCCATTCCCGGCTGGGACTCACAAAGTCCTTGCCGTCAGAACATAATGAACATATCAGAACATAATGTTTTGATGTTTAGGTTTTATAATCTGTTTTCACTGCTTTTGGTTGGGTACAAGTGCTTTGTTCTAAGTTCTCATCACCTTCATTTCTTCTTCTAGAACTCGAACCGAGCCAGTGAGTGGAACATCAGCCATGCCATGCGTGCATTATAAGTTCTCTTCCCTGCTGCACTACGACACGGTCACCTTCAGCGGCCTCTGTTATAGATTAAAAGTAATTTAGTGGGAAATAACCACTTCTCAATTTTTAGTGATCAATAATAAATTTATTAGCAAGCGGCGAGTGAGCAAAACAGCGCTGGGTGTGCCGGGAGTCTCTGCTCTACCAGGACACACACCTGACCCGGCAGAACCGAGTCCCTTTATAGTGTAGGCTTCATCCATATTCATGATGGGCGTACCCTGAGGGGTCTGCAAAGTTGTAAACAAGTTTTCCCGGGCTTTTCTCAGGTTTCGGCGGGCTTGTCTCAGGTTTCCGTCACAGAAGGGGGATGACTCAGCACAGGTGTTTTTGTAGTGGCTTGAAGATGGGGGCCATTTTAGCTCCCTTCTAACAACTGATTTTAACAATAGAAACTATATACATATATCTTATTTCTTATTTACATAAGAGAATTACAAAACTGTTCGGCCACAACATCCTGACTACAACTTCTTTTTCCCCTTGAGATTTGAATAACAAATACCATATATGTTTTATTACAATTCCCCCCTTTTCTTTTAACTAATTTTGTTTTTCAAATCTCCTTAACACATCACAGACTTGTTAAATATACATGGTCCGAAAGTTAACCCAATTAATAATAACACTAGGGGTTTCATAAAATGGAGGTTTAACATCAAAATTGCGATTCCTCCCATAGCCCAAATGACCACTATAGTGAGGAGAGTTGGTGGGTTCATCTTCCAATTACTAGCTAATTGTACAAACGTGTCCCCTTTCTGTCTTGCGACAGGATTTGCATGCTCAGATCTTTTCCTTCCCCATACTTTCCAGTTCTCCTTGCCACAACAATCACCTGAACTGGTTGCTTCGAGGCCTTTCTTATTTTCCCCTCTCCATACGTCTCTGCCTCCTCCGCCTACTCCATTCATTTCTTAGAGCAGCGGGGCTTTCCATCTTCTCGGCAGCAGTTGTATTCTGTGGGGTTAGGGTCTTGTTATCGACACCTTAACGCCTCCCAGTTCCAGGCTTTCACTTGTGGGATCGTACAGGGCACTTGGAGCATTTGGAATTTGCAAAGAGTTTGTACTATGTTCACGTTATGGGGCTTAGGTTCATTGGTATGCACACAATTTTTCCTGTTGATGACTGGTTAATTT
This sequence comes from Strix uralensis, assembly GCF_047716275.1. Taxonomy (NCBI): domain Eukaryota; kingdom Metazoa; phylum Chordata; class Aves; order Strigiformes; family Strigidae; genus Strix; species Strix uralensis. The sequence continues at coordinate 48,414,092 of NC_134012.1, forward strand.
TCTTTCTCTTTTATAGCACTGGTCACAGTATTCCTTTGGGGAATAGCTGTGGACGCAGTGCGCCCACCAACTTTCCTCACAAGTAGTGCATTTAAAACACACAAAAGGATAACAAACACAGTTAGGGGTTTTACAAAATTCATTTAGTCCTTCTTCCTTCGCAACACTAGCTTCAGATCTCCTGATGTTTCAGCTACTTCCCAGTGATCAGGCGTTAAGGGTCCTTTCACTCTGGTAGCATGAGTCCATCCCTTTTCAGCAGTCCGGACAGCAGTCTCTGTTGTGAGTATAACAAGAAACGGTCCCTCCCAACGAGGGGTAAGAGAGGATTCTTTCCAAGTTTTTATTAACACCTTGTCTCCAGGTCTTATGGAGTGCATACAAATTTCTAATGGAGGTCTCTGTACTACCATCCCTTTTTTGCGTAGTTCTTTTCTCCTATTCATGAGGTTTATTAAGTATGGTTGCAAATTGTCTTTTTCCAATACTGGGTGATCAGTGGGAAATTCCATATCATAGGGCATACCATATAGCATTTCAAACGGGGATATTCCAGTATCAGTTCGGGGCTGGGTCCGGATATTCAGGAAGTGCTAGGGGTAAACACTTAACCCAAGACATCTTTGTTTCTGACATTAATTTGGTAAGTTGTTTCTTGATTTCTCCATTCATTCTTTCTACTTTTCCTGAGCTTTGTGGATGCCAGGGAGTGTGGAATTCCCACTTGGTCCCCAGGGAAGTCAATGTCTCTTTGATTACTTTAGACACAAAGTGGGGACCCCTGTCCGAATCAATTACTTCTATATTTCCATACCTAGGGATGATGTTTTCCAAGAGTATTTTTATCACAGTATTTGCTGTAGCTCGAGCAGTGGGAAAGGCCTCCACATAATGAGTGAGATGATCTACCAATACTAGGAGGTATTTGTACCGTCCTACTTTTGGTAGTTCTGTAAAATCGATTTGAATTCTTCCAAATGGTCTGTATGCCAAATCCCGTCCCCCTTGAATCTTTTCTCTTAATTGGTACTTATTAATTTTCTGGCAAGTTAAACAGCTTTTTATTATTCCCTTAGCAACATTATAAATTCCTATGCACATGTATTTAATAGCAAACTGGTCTACCAATGCTTGTACTCCCCAGTGAGTTTTAGTATGGAAATCCTTCATAACTCTCCAAGCCATTGCCTTCGGGAGAACCTTCCTCCCATCAGGTAATGCCCATTCCCCTTGTTTTTCATTAATTCCCATTTGTTTCAATTTTTCTTTCTCTTGGTTAGTAAACGTGAATCCTAATTTGGTGGGGTCTGTTCTTTCGTTTGTGTTTGATTCTGTTACCATCAATGCTAGTAGTGCAGCCCGTTTTGCCTCTTGATCAGCTAGAATATTTCCCCTGATCTGTAGTGAGGTTCCCTGTTGGTGTCCTCTTATATGCACTACTGCTATTTTCTTAGGACCTCTTAATGCTTGGAGAGTCTGGATAATTAGAGACTCATGTATTAGCCCTTTTCCTTGTGAATTAATGAGTCCCCTTTCTTCCCAAATTTTTCCAAAAGTGTGAATTACTCCAAAGGAGTACTTAGAGTCTGTATAAATGGTTCCCTCTTTTTCCTTTAAAATCTGTAACGCTCTTAGTACTGCATATAGTTCACAAGCTTGAGCCGACCAGCTAGGACTCAGTGGTCCTGATTCTACTACCTCTAGGGTGGTTCCACTAATAACTGCATAACCTGATTCCTTTTCCCAGCCCATTCTTGGGTTAATAACCCAAATGCCATGCCGTCTTCAGTATTGGCAAATAAATAAAAGGGCCTTCTTATATCTGGTAAACTCAATACTGGAGCGTTGACTAAGTCAGTTTTTAATTTTTCTAATTTTTCCTCATCGTCTGGGATTCATTTAAGCAACCTGTCTTTTGTTAATTTCTGGTATAAAAATTTAACTTTTGTACTATAATTTTCAATCCATTGTCTACAGTACCCCAGTAGTCCAAGGAGCTGCCTAACCTGTCGTTTGTTTTTGGGAGCCTGGAGAGAAAGAATTCCATTTACCCTCTCTGGGTCTAATTTCTTGCTCCCTTTACTAATCCAGTGACCTAAATACTTCACCTCTTCTTCTACAAATTGCAATTTAGATTTGGATACTTTTAATCCTTGGAGGCTTAAGAAATGTAACAACTTAATGCTTTCCTTTCGTACCATCTCTGGGTTGCCTCCTGCTAACAGAAGGTCATCTACATATTGTACTAAAGTAACACCTTCCCCCAAGTTATAATCTTTTAAGATGTGTTCGAGGGCTTGTCCAAAGAGGTTAGGGGACTCAGTAAAACCCTGAGGCAAAACTGTCCACCTCAGCTGTTGTTTCCTAAAGGTATCTGGGTCTTCCCATTCAAAAGCAAAATAATTTCTACACTCCTCTTTTAGAGGACGTGCCCAAAAAGCATCTTTCAAGTCTATTACGCTATACCACTGATTTTCAGGACTCAGTTGACTAAGTAAAGTATGGGGGTTCGCCACTACAGGAAATCTGGTTACAGTTCTTTTGTTGATTTCTCGTAAGTCATGCACTAATCTATAACTCCCATCTGCCTTCTTAACGGGCAATATTGGAGTATTAAAAGGTGACATACAAGGTTCTAATAGCCCTTGATTAAGGAGTCTCTCTATTTCAGGCTTTAAGCCTCTCCTGCCTTCTTGCAGTAAGGGATACTGTTTGATTCTAGTCGGGATCTCTGGGTTCCTAATGGTGACTTCAAAGGGGGTGATATCCAATCTACCCACTGTCTCTGGGGTATACCATACTTCTGGGTTAATCTTTTCTTCATCCGCCACTGTGAGGGGGCATAATCTGACTTTGAGTTCTTCTACTTTCAGATTAATTCTCAATTCTATAATCAGATCCCGTCCAAGTAAATTATAATCTGCTTCTGGTAATAATAAAAATGTTCCAATCACATATTTGCATTTTGATTCAACAATCACATCATGAAGAACCGGGGCCTCAAACGGTTCACCTTTAGCCCCTATTACACTGATTTTTTCTGATGATACTTTACAGCCTGGAGGCAGAGCCTGAATGGTAGATCTTTCGGCTCCTGAGTCCACAAGGAACTCTACCTCTTGTCGCTGAGGACCCACTTTAAGTTTTATCAAGGGCTCTTTGTTCTTTGGGTTCCCAGCACATAGAGTTCCTGACCCCACTAATCTTCAGAAAACATTTTCTCATCTTGGATTCTCCTCCAGCAAACCTTCTTCACATGCCCCTTCCTTTTGCAATAAAAACATTCCACTTCCTTCATATTAAAGCAGGCAGAACCATTCAATGAATGAAAATCTCTGATCCCAAAGAAACCATAGTCTCCAGGTAGTCATCACATAAAACATCCATGTTCTGCACAGCTTTATTACATGCAGGTACTGGGGAATGCACAGAACAGTTTTCAGGCTAAAATAATGTAGTTTGCTGCATGTTTGAGTTGTTACACACTCTGCATTGCCTCCTCTCAACCTGAAACTCCTACTCCTGGGTCTAGACATTTAGAGCAAGGGTAGTTTAAATCTACCAAGACTGTTGCCCATGTACTTCCAGATGCAATCAAATAAAGCATCTGGGCAGCTATACCACACACGCAGTGCACGGTGTTTACATAGCGCATCACAAATTACAGAACTGGTAAGCTCTGGGCCATGGCCTGTGAGGAGAAAGTCTGCAAAGGGCACAGCAGCATCCTCCTTCTTTGGAAAAGACACAACATTTATGAGCTGTCTAGTCAGTGTGCTACAATTATGTCAGTTCCCTGTCTTTTGGCTAAGAAGTACAAACCAGATTAGCAGCTCCAAAAGAATGTGGTCTGGGAGCAAATTAGCTTGAACTTGGCTCCCCAGCCCATATACCTGCCTGTATGCTAGAACCCTGATTTTTTTTTTTTTTTTTCTTTTCCAACTCCTGCCAATGATGTAAGAGAGCTGCCTGCTTGAAGAACAGGCAGCCAGATTAAGCTGCAGATCTGCTCACTTTTTTCCCTCTTGGACTATTGCTTTCACTCTGATAATGTTTTACTCTGATTTTCTTATTTAAATTGATTCATCAGTGTTAAGGAAAAAAAAAAAAAAAAGCTGCTGAAGCTAGCCAAGGGCTTGTATCTATCACAGTATTTTTTGATCCTTGTCTACAGTCCTTAAAATACCAAGAGGATAGAAAGTTCTAAGCTGTCACCTTCTGATCACCAAGTCAAGCAGGCAAAGGTATACTGAATAATAAACGAGTTATGAAGAGGTGAAACAACATTTAAATAGATCATTATCTGGGTATCCAAACTGATAACGAGAACAATACCACCACTTCAAGTAGGAATCCACCTAAACTTTTTGAGCTTCTCTCAGCAATTCCTCTCCCTTGCCAATCTTCTATCTTTTCTAGCTTCTTCCTAATATTTGCCCAAGACTTAGCCACAAACTGAGTCTTTAATAATGCCTGCCCCACAGGGGTGGCAGGATCTATTCCTGAGTACAACTATTATTAATATTCTGCCCTTGGGGAACTGACTCTCTTAATTCCTTGAATTATGATAATTCTTAAATTTGCCATGTGGGTTTGGTGGCCTGGGTCTTGATTATTCCAGTTGGGTTTTACCAACAGCCACTTCTGATCTGCTGTGGGACCCGCTTGATGTTGCTGGTCCCAAAGTCTTATACCTGCCCTCCTGATCATATCTCGTTCCTCCATAGTAAATAGAATTCCTAGGATAGATTGTCCAGGTATATAAATCTGGGCCAAGAAACTGGTCCACCTGTTTGGCTACGCCAAGCGGGTCCTCTAATAAGTTCCCCATTTCTTTTTTAAAAATATCTCCAGTGTTGAGGGGAACAGTGACATACCCCGTTCCCGGTTCCCCTTGTGCCCCCACTCCTGGCACAAGCATTTCTCTAAGGGGGTATAATCTCCCTTCCTTAACTTTGCTTCGGGTAACGCGCTGAGGGGGTCCGGGAGATTCAGGGTCAGAATCATTGGTTACAAGTATGAGCGGGTTAGAAGCAGGGGGGGGTGCTCAGCACAGAGCCCCCTCGAGACAGTTTACTGCAGCCTGTCTCTGAGCAGAAGCCTAAACGCTAATTTGGGGCCGCTCGGTGCCCCCTGCTCCAGCCCCAACCCCCACCCCGGGGCAGCTGGGTGCTCGGGACAAGCCCTCCCGGCTGGGGAGTGGGCAGCTCTGCCCCCCCCCCTCCCCCACGCTGGGCCAGGCTCCGCGACACTGCTCCAGGGCTCGGCTTGGGCACGCTGCTCGGGTCGGGCGGTGGCGCCCCGGGAACAAGCCCTGTCCCAGCTGGAGCCAGCAGCGGGAGGAGTTCAGCTGCCCCCTCCCATGGATCCAGAGGGCTTGCTTTCCCTCTGTCCCATCTTCCAGAGTGCGACTCACTCGCACTCTGGGATTATCAACCTCCTAGTGGGATATCTGGCAATTCTTCCTTGCCCCCACCCATGGATCCAGAGGGCTTGCTTTCCCTCTGTCCCATCTTCCAGAGTGCCTTCTTTCACACACACACACGCTCCCCTTATTCGTGACTCGCTCCTTCGCAGGCTACGAGAACTGCACTACTAAAGGGTCCGCACTCGGGTGATCTCTTCGAGACCTCTCACTCACTCGCACTCTGGGATTACCAACCCCAACCGAACGGATAACTGCACAAACGCAAATACTTACTCCTCCCCGGAGTCTTCGATCGGTCTTCGTGCACAAAATTTAAAGGGTTCTTCAGATTCTTTTGCTCACTCCCGAGTCCGAATTAAAAGGGGTTCGGATATCCAGCGTTTTGGCCACGAGATCCTCAGACTGGGGCTATCCGAAGATAGGGCGCCTCCCCTATCTGGGGTTTCGCACCAAAAGATCTGGATCCGAGTCACGGCACCAAATTTGTTATAGATTAAAAGTAATTTAGTGGGAAATAACCACTTCTCAATTTTTAGTGATCAATAATAAATTTATTAGCAAGCGGCGAGTGAGCAAAACAGCGCTGGGTGTGCCGGGAGTCTCTGCTCTACCAGGACACACACCTGACCCGGCAGAACCGAGTCCCTTTATAGTGTAGGCTTCATCCATATTCATGATGGGCGTACCCTGAGGGGTCTGCAAAGTTGTAAACAAGTTTTCCCGGGCTTTTCTCAGGTTTCGGCGGGCTTGTCTCAGGTTTCCGTCACAGAAGGGGGGGATGACTCAGCACAGGTGTTTTTGTAGTGGCTTGAAGATGGGGGCCATTTTAGCTCCCTTCTAACAACTGATTTTAACAATAGAAACTATATACATATATCTTATTTCTTATTTACATAAGAGAATTACAAAACTGTTCGGCCACAACATCCTGACTACAACTTCTTTTTCCCCTTGAGATTTGAATAACAAATACCATATATGTTTTATTACAGCCTCCACATCTCCCTGGGCGACCTCAAGCGTCAGATCATGGGCCACCAGAAGCTGAAGGTGGCCAACTGCGAGCTGCAGATAACCAACGCCCAGACCAGAGAAGGTGCGTGGGGGCGGCGGGCACGGGGCCTCAGGCACTGCCCGGCTGGCGGCGGCCGCGGCCTGCGAGAGCCACACTCTGCTCTCTGTGGCTTGTCCCCACGTGGCGTGAGTCAGCCTGGGGCCCGTCCCGCCGGCGTGCGGGGAACCGGGAGGGCAAGCGGCACCAGTGATTCAGTGGGGTGGGAAGGGACAGTGCGATTCGGCCACCATCGGTAGCTGTGGCTTGTGTGGGGACCTCACAGAGCCGTTCCGATCTGTTGTTAGACGCGGAGCTGGGCGTAGAAGACTACCTGGTCGATGTGCAATGTCTAGTGCTTGCAAAAGCCCAGTAGCCACTTACTGGCCATCACTGGCAGTAAAACAAGTTTTGTGCTAGAAGGGAGTAGGAATCAACAATGGTGTTGGCTCCAGCTTTGTTGAACATTTCTGTTGGAGCTCTGCTTGGACAAGTGTGAAAAGTAGCCCTGTTGAGCGTGATGTCGCTGCTCAATCTGCAGATGTGGAGTCGTGGCGAGGCAGAGTGACACTGGTAGTTGCCAGGGCCCCGCAGCTACGTGGGATGTTGCTGCCTGCGGGGAACAGTCTCCTGCTGGCAGATGCCAGTTTAGTCTGAGAGCTGTTAGACTAAGCTGGCAGCTGTTAAATTCAAAGCGAGCAAACAGAAATTTCCAGGGACTTCAGGAATAATGCTCCAGCTTTAGTCCTTTCCTATTTAAAAACAAAACAGTTAACTTTTAAGTCTACATTGTTTGACTTCACCAGATTTCATCATTGACACAGATTTCATCACCAAAATGAACTCAATTAATTGACGTGAAGGAAAAATAAATGTATGAAAGCCAACAGGTGTCAGGTCCTGTGGTGGTGCAATTCTTACCCCCCCGCCCCTCTTTGTTGGGCTGCTTGGTGCTAGGTGCGATTCCACCCACATCCCCCCAAGCTATACACCAGTCTGTGGAGATAAGGACTGACAATGTTAAGGAGCCTGGCTCCTGCCCCTCCCGATTGCTCGGAAATGGTTAAAATGGCCCATCAACTCCTAAGGGCCTGGCACACCTGTGCCTGGGATGTGGTCAAATGGGAACAATAACAGAGTCGCACATTAATCAAATTCTTTTGTAACTGCTGGAAGGCAGAAGGCACCAGAAGGCATTTGACAAAAGTCAATTATCTTGGACCCTATAAATGGCGACCACCAGGGAGACCCTTTGAGCTCTCCTGGATCGCAGTGGGCCTGTGACCAGCATCTCCCCTGAGCTGGGATGCCTCTCAGGTACCAAACCCTTAAGGTGTCGTCTGCTCCAGACGGAAGGCCAGGGCGAAGTCCCCCGCTTGAGTCTCAATTATCGCCCGTTGAGGAATGCCAAGGCATTGTGAGTATTTGCTCTAAACTCAAGAGGGAAATTTTCTTTGAGCTAGCTTCTCTTTACTCTGTGTGTGTGTGTGTGGGTACGTACCCTTGTTTCTGTGTGTGTATGTCTGTTCTGTGTCCATTCTACTGAATCCGAACACCTTTGTTTCTGTATGTTTGTCCATTTTGTTATGTGCATGCATGTGTATATATATATATATATATAGGTACCGTTAAGTAAGTTAGTGTGAATCTTGTCATTTTAGAATCTGAATAAGTCGCTTTTCTTTCCTTTAGTATTTCTGAATTATTTTATAATAATAAATTGCTGTTAGTTATTAATAAACCTAGATTTCTTACTAAATATTGCCTTGTCAATACTTTCATCCGCAACAGGTCCCTTCACAGAACTACCTCGGCAGCATACTCCGCTGTTTGCAAACCCTCTTCCACAAATTCTCTGCCTCAGTGACCCAGCTGGTGGGATACTTCAAGTCCCACATACAAATATGTGCCGTGATAAGTGTCCTGTGCAAATAAAGCCTTTACTTCACCAGGTTATTGTCACTCTTCAGTTTTCAGTTGATCCATTTAAATGTGTACTGATTGACTTTTAAGGGGAATTCATTTTTCTATCAGTCTGGTATTAGATGGCTGGAGGTCTCCTCCCTGTGCACTTCACAAGCAGATTGAAAACAAGCATCCCTCTCTCTATCTAAATATATCTGGATGCAAGGACAGTCTGTTCAGAAGGCAGATGTCAATGCTTCTCTTCTAATGGTCAATGAATTGTCATAAAATACAAAAAGAGGACCCATTCCTCTTTTTCCATCGTACACCTGTTGTGCATGTTCCAGCTGACCTCTGCAGGCTTGCAGAATTGGCGAATAAGTGCACTGGTTGCTGTCCTCATATACAGAGCCTCCCTCGAGGAGAGGTGCTGCCACTTGCAATTTTCTGCAGACCTACCACAACCCTCAGCTGGGCACAGGCGTAGCAAACTCCTGCCTTTTTGTGGAGCCACCGTTACTTATCCTGTGCCTCTGAAATCTCAGTCCAGTGGTTTGTGATCTGGACCAGAAAGAACACTCTGCATGACTCCGTTCAGCAGGTGGAAACAGCTGCTTTGGGATTCCAGAGCTGCCGCTGGCATCATCTCCCCGTTGCTTGTCAGCCTCAGTGCTGTTTGAGCTCCTCCGACATCAAAAAGTCCCATCTCAGGCCTTTCCTGACAGGTGGCTGTGTCATGGTGAGATTCCCCATTTGAGCAGAGCTCTAGGCGTTGGTTTCAGGGTATGACCTCTGTAAAAGCTTTGGGTTTTGTCATTAGTACTTTCACAGCACCTTTGGCTTTCGGGCCATTGTTCTGATTCTGCCTCCAAAGGTAAGGGCTTTTAATAGGTAAAACCGTAGGCAGATTACAGGACATGGCTGCTGACAGTGTTTTAAAACATTTAGTCATATCCAGCTTGCGTAAGTACAATATATAAACACTTGTCATGGAGATGTCTTTACATTTGAGGCTCACTCATGGAGAGATCTTCACATTTGAGGCTTACTCAGTCAAAGTGCCTCAGGTAGCTCCTCCTCTTCAAAAGACAAACACGGTGTGAGCCAAGGCAAAGCATGGAGACCTTCAGGCACACAGTGGTTTCAAAAGGCTTTTCAGAAGACTTGTCTTTGTAATTAATTTCATTTGAGTCTCTCTGCTCTGCAAAAAGTGGATTGAAAGAATTCACATCCCTTTGGCTTATTCAAACTAGATGATTAGCTTAAGAGAGGAGATACCACTTTAGTTGGAGCCAGTTCTGCCCTACGTGTGAAAGCAAGCTCAAAAAACCCCTCAGGTTTCTGTGATCCAAATTCTAGCACTGCCAGTTCCGTTTGCATTCGCATGTACAGCACTGAGCAGCTGACAGTGTGGCTGTCGATGGATGAAGCCCCGAGAAACAGAGAGCTGGCGGCTCTCTTCTGTGTTCTGTCAGTCACCAGCACTCGCAGCACAGGGGAATCGTTTTTAGTGAACAGCTCGGAAAGCAGCGGCGCAGAGTTTTCATGCTTTAGCCGAGCGTCTGCTTTGTTTCAGGGCAAGCTGGTCAGACTTTAGACTCTGGTTTATGCAGGTGGGACTTTGCTGTGGTTTGTTTCTCTCCAAAGATCTCTCGGGTTTGTAGCCTAACAGAAGCAAAAGCAACTTGAACTAGGTCAGGAAAGAACCTCATGCGTGAGCAGACTCTCCTTTAGTGACCTCTGAGACCATTTTGCTGCTGGCATCCAAGCTGTTTGAAAAGAATGGAAAAGGTTTTGCTGCTGGTGTTTGATTCTCAGACCTGAAGACTTCTTGAGAGGTTCTGTTAGTGTGTTGAGATGACCGAAGTGCCATGTTACATATAAAATTTTGCTTTTATGTCTGTGAAGGGTTCTCTCAAGTGCTATGTAATTACATATTAATATACATTCTTACGAACTGACTAATGTTTTCTTCGGTATTGGTGTTGTTTTCAGAATACACAGATGATAACACCCTGATTCCTAAGAACTCCTCGGTGATTGTCAGAAGAGTCCCTGTTAGAGGAGTCAAAACTATCAGCAAAACACGAGTTATGTAAGTACCCATAAAGCATTGTAGTCTGTGAGGGGTTGCAGTGTGTTAACTTTTTGAATGGAGATTAGTTTACAGAGGCATTCGGAGTGTATCTTTCTTCTTTCTATTGCTTCTATAGTAGAGAGATACGCACGTTCCCCTCTCAGAAGAGTCTGTCAGTGTTTGACTGTGTCTTGCATTTGGGGGAGGCGGGGTGGGATATGGCAGGTATTCTTATGCCTCAAATCTGGCTTTCTGGCATACTGGCTACAGAGGAAAGACCAAGGGTCGCTATTTGGATGGTTGGTTATTTAAGAGCACAAAGCTGTAGCACAGACTTCATCGTTTTGATGCTTACACAGCAGAGTCAAAATATCTGAGGACTTCCTCTGGCACTGTTGTGTTCTAGAGCTGTAAGTCTGACAGTAATTGCTGACAAACTAGAAATGGGATTTTTTTTTTTTTTAAGTTGCACTGAATGTGCCAAGAGAGAACAGTTTATGTATACAAATACATTTCCACATTCACTAGACTATCAGAACATAATGCCTTGATGTTTAGGTTTTATAATCTGTTTTCACTGCTTTTGGTTGGGTACAAGTGCTTTGTTCTAAGTTCTCATCACCTTTATTTCTTCCTCTAGAACTCAAACCGAGCCAGCAAGTGGAACACCAAAAGCGGTATGTAAAAACACAATCTCACACTTTTTTTCTACACATTGCACTTAATTCTAAACAAGGCAGCCTCGTATTAATCTCCCAAACATTAACTTAATCTGTTCTGCAGTAAGACATAGTACATGTTGTAGAGACCATGTATTTGATTCACAGCACAGTGAAAACTGAGTAATGCCATCATCTGCACAGTTCTAGTGTGAATATTGGTATTTGTGCCTAGTGATGCATTGTGTTTCATATTGAACATGCTAGAATATTTCCTGAATGACTTTGTGTTGTACAGATAATGTAAGATTGGTTTTAGATCAGGTAGGTTCAAGGTTTGCACAATTCAATTGGTTCTGTGTTCTGCATCTGTCTGTCTAGAGCTAGTATGTTTGTATAGGCTGTCGTGTGCTCTTTGTTTCTTGCAATTAAAATTGTTTGGAGTGTATTTTTTTGCCATTTTCACATTGTATCACTTAGCTTTTGTTTTTAAATACTTTCTTTGCCTAACAGTTTGGGAAGATGTTATCAAAACGCACTGAGAAACCATTGTTGTTCCACTTGGTACTGTTTCTTACTTTTGACTTGGTGGTTCCAACAAATCCCAAAATCAACGTATCCCATACATTTTCAGGACAGTTCTGTGCAGCTAAGATTCCTTTTTGTGTCCTGAAATACTTGGGTATTTGTTCCTAAAGCTGTATAACTGAAGTGATATTGTTTGGCCTCCTCTGAGTACTTAAAGGTCTCTAACGGATTGCTGTGAGTTTAAATGTTGTTGCTACCTGAAGTGGCATTCCTAAGTTCTGCATTTGATCTTTCCGTTTTATCCGATGAAACGGTTTAGTTTCATAGTTTGTCTGGAAATGCAGATATCTAAAACCCAGCGCACCGAGTTTAGCTGCTTCTCATGAACCACATAGGCCCTCTGAAGCTGTCATAGGTGTGGACTTTGTTTTGAACCAATACAATTACATTAGGTTGGACATGTCTCTTTCCGTGACACTCGGAGGATATAGTGCAGACTTTCAGGCTACAGTAGAGGTTAACTTTTGCTATGTTTTGATTGTACAACTTGAATATGTGTTTAATTTTTTGTGAACAGATCAAGGACTCTTCTGCACCCACTCCTCTGGCCCAGCTCATTAAGGTATGTGTATATTCTTGTCAAAGACTTAAAAAAACCCCACCACCAACAACAAAAAAACCCACTTGCTTCATATTTTTAAATCTTGTATGGTGATGTATAACTGGATGACTGTTGTAATGTGAACAAAACTTAATTTTTAATAATTTACAGTATTGGTTTTAACTTTAAAATGTGTGTATATTTCCATAGTATCCCGTAAAGAGTAGTTCCCACTTTGGGAGGATAGAAGGGAAGTCCCTCAACGTAATGTTGCACTATTGCTCATCTTCAAGACATAAAGAAGCAGCACTTCAGGAGCTGTTTATTGTTTCTCAGAGCTTTCGTTAATTTTGTGTTGGAGACTGACACAATTTTCACAGAAGAATTTAACTGGCTTCAAGTTATGGACATCTCGGGGGGGGGTTGCACTGGCCAAAATAGAAGCGTTTGTGTAACACGGGCAATTGCGGGCTACTGTTGAGTTTCTAGTCACTGCAGTTATAGAGCCACTCTCTGAATGCTGCACAGTTTCATAACTTGTAGTCTATGGAGACTGAACAACGCAACCTAATTTGTTTGAACGCAGACTGTAAATTGTGTAAATGTGCCTAATTGTTTGCAGGAATATACCAATGTGTTAGTGCAGTGTATTAGCAGAGGTGGCCTTCTGAAGCTGTTGTAATGCCATGGTTTGCTATGGAACTGCTTGCATTTTTTGCTCAACAATGTGTAACTTTGTCTGGGAAAGCACTAGTGGGTGCACTTTGTGAAAAGGCGTAGTGTGAGCCTGTCAAATTACTGGTCTTAAAGAATAGAGAAGGCAGGGCCTCATGCAGAGGGGCTAGTTCTTTCTTCTGAAAATAAAGGCTGGAGTTCGAGAATTCTCTTCCTACTCTCTTCTTCCCTCTCTCACTGCAGAATTAAATTGTGTACATTTGGGGAAAAAATCCCAACAGTTACTTTGGAAGGTAGTCACCAGAAGAAATTGGTCTTCATTAGCGCTGTCCCTGAACATGTCCTTGGTTCTGTAAACTCATGTGAAGTTTGACTCTAAAATGTGAAAAACTGTCCAAGTGCTGTACACATTTAAGCTTTGGAGAAAATGTACGTATTTCAGAAAAATACATAAAGCAGCTCCAAACTGTTATACTCCAACCTCCTCAGTGCAGACGGGCTTGACACGGAGGCAATGTGTTGAAAAGTTTTCTGCTTTATTATTACCTTGTAGGAAATTCCCTATTTGAATTATGGTCTGTGCCTAGTAATGGTTTGTGGGGTTTGGATGTGTCTTGTAAACTGTCTGGGTTTAAACAAATTGGTCAAGTATCTGTAAAGTTTTCTGTAAATGGTAACAGAAGGGGTTTCATAGATGTCGATCTGGATTATGTTCCTGTTGTGTCTATAAAACAACCATTTAATAAACTGTTGAAACTAGTGGGTTGCTTTTGCGAATGAATGCATATAAAATCAAAACCATGAGTGGCTGCTCTGAATGATGGGTGCTTGGAGGTCTGTATCCTTTACATCCCTCCCTTAGACCCTGCTGGGATCTGGACTAGTGTGTAATGAGAACATTTGAACAAATGCTACTTACAAAAAATCAGCTGGCTTCGATAATTTGAAGGTCTAGTTCTGCATAAGGGTTCTATTACAAGTTGTGTGTTAGAAGGACACAGCAAACAGGAAAAAACCTGCAGGTTGTGCTGACCGTAGTTAAATCACTTAACGTGAAGAAGTGAGTAGGCAGGGGACATGCAGTTTGGGCTGCCTACAGCACACGATGGTCCAATTTCTGCTGAAAAGAATCTTTTGTCTTGCTGAGGAATTATAAAAAGCTTGATTCCTCTTAACGCTTCTGTGTCTGAAGCTGAATTTCGGTGAGCAAAAGCAACTTCCCTGACTCTTAAGTTGTATGTCCTTTTAATGCTGCAAAATGTAAACACTGATACTTGCATACATCTCTCTCAATTAAATGTACAGCGGAGATTTTCTCCTTCAGATACTCTGGAGCTCAAGAATCCATTTAAAAATACTGGATAATGTAATTTTTTCTACGCAGAGCTTCAGTCTGCTTGGAAGACATTTGGATTGGTTACACAAGTCTTTATGTAAGGTACAAACAGAGCCTCAGGTTTTGAGTGCCCAAGAATGCTCCTTCCAAGCAGGTTAACTGGCACAGAGACACCATGTGATGGCGTCAGGGCTCCCCAGAACATCTCTGGGACAACTCTAGCTCATAGAAGCAGCTGCTTTCGTGCAACCTCAGCTACTGCTGGGCTGCTTTTTACAGGGTTGGGCGAGTCTTTGGCTGGGGGAGCTTAAATGTGTTTCTAATGTGCGTGTCCAATAATTACCTGTTAAACAGACTGGCAGTCTGGCTGAAGCCAACGCTTCCGAGGAAGATAAAATATGAGCTGTGATGATCCAGTCTTGCCGTCAGTACGATCCAATCAAGTAAGTGTTGGCAAAGCCCTACCTGTTCTTTGAAGACTATGGAAACATTGTAGAGATGGTTGTTGGAACAAGAGAGACGCTTACATACCATTTTCTTTTTTTCCCAAAAACCTTTTAGTTACGTGAAGAAACCCTTGGGTCCACCTCCACCGTCCTATACTTGCTTTCACTGCGGAAAACCTGGGCACTGTATAAAGAACTGCCCAACAAATGGGGTAAGATTGTGGGGGGCTTCTGGTGTCACTTGGTTTTTACTTGTTTTACCTTGGCAGTTACGCAGCAATTACATCAATACCCCTATTAGGAATTGTGTCTCTTGGGCTGAAATACAGAGGTTCTATGGCAGTGGTGCAAAGCCCTTCAAAATTCCAGGGAAAGCTGGAATTTTCAATGGGAAATTTTCTTTCTTCGAGGTCATAGTCATTATATATGTCCATAGATCTTTCTCTATGAACTTTAATGTGTATTTTTATATATTTCAATGTTACTGCAAATTTTTCTTGTCTTAACTCTTTTTAATGAGAGTTTGCAGTTTGTAGTATTTTGTAGAACAAGAAGACGTTTCTCTTGATCCCATCTATTGAATATTTGCGTGTTATAATTACACAAGTCTCTGGTTGAGTATTCATGCCATTTAACGTTACTCACTGAACGTACGTGCATCAGCTCTGAATTCAACCTTCACCTGTAGGTGGTGAATATCAGTTTCCCCCGTGGCCAACCCAGAGCCCTGCATTAAGCTCTCCCTCTGAACTGCACTTTGGAGGAGAGGGGGTTTGTGCCTCTCCTCTGAGGGGATGGTGAGCTGAGGGATATTTCAACCTTAAGGACCCTGAAGTTGAGCCAAAGAATGTCGACTGAGTTCAGAACACCGCTCGAGCCTTTGGAGCGTCCTGGCTATATTCAATTAGGAAAAAGAGTATTTCAGTCGAGCAACCCTTAGGCTAGGTAAAAGGAGAGGATTAAAGGCTTTTGCTGCTTAGAATAGTCGTTGAAATGTCATTTTAAATGTGGGTGTTAAGATGAGCTATGTCTGCATTGCTTTTCTTAACAGGACAGTAATTTTCAGTCTGTTCCCAGACTTAAAAAGTGCACAGGAATTCCCAGGAGTTTCATGGTGGAGGTGGAAGATCCCAATACAAAGGACGCTATGCTGACAAAGACCGGAAGATATGCAATACCAATCATTAATGCGTGAGTATGGAATTAGTTGGTCTGACCAAAAAGTGAAGGAGAGAAGCCACGTGTCAGTGTCTGAGTGGCAATGCCACCAAGCTGGCCAGCATCTGTAATTACGGGGGAAGAAGCACTGTCATTGTATCTTAACCTTAAAATCTGTGATGATTTCTAATATTAAAGTAGGACAGTGCTGCTGTTCACGCGCCTGAACGCTGGTTAAGCTTGTGGTATGCTAAGAATCCATATTTTTGCAAAACATTTCAGTCGTGTTTACAGTGGCGTCATTGTTATTGCAAGCTCCTTTTGCTTCTGTTTTATCTTGCTAAGGCTTCTTGCAGAATTTAACAAATAGCTGTTGGACTGAGATTCCCTCTCCCTCTGACATTTATCAGATCCCATGTGTGAAGCAGAGGGATGTTTTCCTGTTGCTGTAAACTAAGAAAATCCTGCTGTGTGCTGACAAGAGTGGCTGTTTTAAAATGCACTTGGGAGCACCTCTGTTTTTCTGTCATGGATCTCCTTTTGCAGAAGCTGTAACATAGACTTCTTCCATTTATAAAACATAATTAGGCAGAGACTGATTTTATCCTGAGCCTGCGATTTACATTTACCCTATGGCAAAGGAGAGGTGGGATTCATTTCACCTGGTTTCTAGCTGTCAGAAAATGATTTCTCTAGTCTGAGCTAATATCTTAGTTGATCCAATGAATGGAAGAGCTCTGCAGCAGGAAAATTGTTCCCCCGTTCCTTTTCTAGTGCTCTGGCTAGAGAAAAGTAGTTTAAACTAAATGCCTGTATTTTTGAAGGCTAATGTGGAGTGAGAATGCCACCTACTGTCTTCATTGGATAAAATCCAAAGCTTGGGAAAGTTTTCCTTTACCCATCTTTAACTTTTTTTCTTTTTTCTTCCCCATCCCCCCTCCAGGGAAGCTTATGCCAGAGGAAAGAAGGAAAAGCCTCCCTTTTTACCTGAGGAGCCTTCCTCTTCCTCCTTTTCCTCAGACGATCCTATTCTGGAGGAGCTGTTATGTTTAATTTGTAAAGAAATCACGTCCCATGCAGTTATTATTCCCTTCTGTGGAAACAGTTACTGTGACGAATGTAAGTGTTACTGCCATGTTTGTTAATTCAAAACATCACACCTGATCTTCTGACAGCAGAAAGATCATAACATTCCTTTGTTACCAGCTCTGTTTAATACTTCAGTATACCCCGAATAGGAAAGGACTCTTCCTGTAGAAAGGAAAAAACAGAGGCAGAAGGCTTTTTTCCCTTTTTATGCATCTAGTTAAATCCTCTTTCCATGCGGAAGGATGAGTACGAGAAGAGTGTGTAATGCTGCAGCTGATTACAGTATTAGTTATCAAATGCATTGAGCTTGTGCACAGTCCTTTCTCTCATACAAAACTATAGAGCCAACGCTGGTGACTTACTGTGGTCTGCAGCAAATGGCTCGTTAGGCATTTAATCCACATTCTTCTCCACGGGAGAGTTGGTTAAAACCGTCAGAACTTGAACCTACTAATGGTTTCTGGAGATGTGTCTTATTCATGAACCTTGAGGTTGGGGACTTCTCACTGTGCTGGACAGTGGAGAAAAGACTAGTCAAAATATCAGGACACGGCCTACTCTGCATCTTCAAATGTTACAATAGTGAAATAACAAAACTGGGCAGCCGTTTCCTGCATACTAGAAATTTTTTACACTGCTGAACATTTATAGCTTCATGCTCTCAGTTCAGGACCATATTCACCCATTAACCATCTACAGGATTTTATAACTGATTAGAACCCCAACAATGTCCTTAGTTTAGCTAAAACCTGTTTCGATGATTCTGATTATACCCAGGTATTAGAACGGCATTACTGGAATGTGAGGAACATACATGCCCAGCGTGTCATCAGGCAGGTGTTTCTCCTGGTGCTTTAGTTGCCAACAAGTGCCTACGCCAGGTAATGCAGTGACTTTATGCAGTGACTAATGCAGCGGCAGACATTAGCTAATTTAGAAGAGCAATGACGGGGACCTGGGGAATCTACCCTAGCGGATCCGCTGGTTACAATAAAGCTAGGGACAGAACAAAAAGAAGTAGAATTTTTGGTGGACACTGGAGCAACATATTCAGTCTTGAACAAGGGCTTAATACCCTTAAAGGAAGATTACGTTATGGTGATAGGAGCCTGAAGTACTAAGGCTTGGACAATAAGCCCAAGCCAGAGTTGACCTATAGATGAATCCTGTACATTTTATAACTGATAACCATTGTGCTAATAGGAATTATACTAAGTTATAGCAAACCAACTATTCTGATGTAAAAGGTGGGAATACTGAAGCCTGAGCAACAGGCCCTGAACTGAAACTGCTAACTCCGTGTGTAGTCATTAGTGAAATATGCATAGAAGATGTAGCTTAAACATCATAAAACATGTCTATCCTGAATGTATCCTTATATTTCTTTATGTGTGAGCAAATAACAAGGCCACAGAAACAGTTGTCTGGCCTTGTGACCTTGCTCATAAATTAACTAGATAAGCAGGGAAACTCCCTTAGCTTCTCCCTTAAGCCCTGGCCAGGCTCTGGGGGGAACCTAATGTGAGATGAAAACCAGATATTTCCGCTTAAAACAAAGGTGCCAGCTATTCTGGCTTACTGATTTTTAGGTATATAAGGCTGGGCCCGCTCACAGCGACTTTGGAAGCCTCACCTACGGGTGGACGCACCGCGTAGGATTTCCCACTTGCAGGGAAAGGTTCTCCAAACCCTCGCTGTAACCGGGGCTCCCCAGCGACTGCGGATCTGGATGATGGTAACGTATGCAAGTGGTGATGGATCTTTCTTAATCACTACTCTCTCTCTCAAGTAGTAGTGATTTGATACATTACCCTGTATTTTCCTATCTGTTTAAGTGCACTGTTCTGTCTTTTCTTACTGTAGGTTTTCTGTATTATTCTGTTATATTATTTAGTTATTTCACTCTGGTGTCTGAGTTTAATTGATATCCCTAATCAGCAAAACAAAGCCACTGGCCAAAGTGAAAAGGCGTACTTTTGCAAACCTTTAAAATATGAATTAGGAAAGCAGTTAGGCATACACAAGTTTTTGTATATGCCTAACTCTCCAAAAGCGCCCCTGGGGAGGGACTTATTAGAACAATTAGGAGCAACCATCAATTTTAACAATGGAGAGATTACTCTGGAGGTAAACAATCAAGAACTCATTCAAATCATGAGCTTATCTCTAACCAGTGTTCCCACAGAGGGAGAAATTAGCGAGAAAATCATTAATCAAGTGTATCCTGGAGTGTGGGCCACTGACACGCCTGGAAGGGCGAAGAATGCTCCTCCCGTAGAGGTAAACCTTAAAGAAGGACAACAACCGGTAAGAATTAAACAGTACCCCCTAAAAAAGGAGGATCGGGAAGGGATCCAGCCAGTTATAGAAAAGTTTTTGCAAATAGGATTGTTAAAAGAGTGTGAATCTAATTTTAATACTCCCATATTACCTGTCCAGAAACCTGACGGAACATATAGAATAGTTCAGGACCTAAGAGCAGTCAGTAAAATAACAGAAGATCTCCACCCAGTGGTGGCAAACCCATACACTTTGTTAACGAAATTAACTCCTGAGCTAATCTGGTTTACTGTTTTAGATTTCAAGGATGCTTTCTTTTGCCTCCCTCTCCTCGAAGCCAGTCAGAAGATATTTGCATTTGAACGGGAAAATCCTAAGAGTGGGTGTAAAACCCAGCTAACCTGGACAGTATTGCCACAAGGATTTAAAAACAGCCCCACTATATTTGGTAACCAATTAGCAAAGGACCTCGAGCTATGGGAAATCCCAGCTCCACCTGAAGAAGGAAAGCTGCTGCAATATGTGGATGACATCCTAATCGCCACCAAGACCGAAGAAGCCTGTGCAGCCTGGACGGTAAGCCTTTTAAATTTTCTGGGACTTCAGGGCTACCGGGTATCTAAAAAGAAGGCTCAAGTAGTACGGCGTGAAGTGATCTATCTGGGATATGAGATCAGTGCTGGAAAGAGAACATTAGGACAAGCTCGGAAGGAGGCAATTTGCCAGACTCCAAGGCCACAAACAGTGAAAGAATTGCGAACATTCCTGGGAATGACAGGTTGGTGCAGGCTGTGGATCTATAACTATGGACTACTTGTCAAACCCTTATATGCACTAACTGCCACTGAACAGAAAAATCTTCAATGGAACAAAGAGGCCATACGAGCCTTTGATTCGCTGAAGAAGGCCCTAATGTCAGCCCCAGCCTTGGGACTCCCAGATGTAAGTAAACCATTCTTTCTCTTTTCACACGAGAAACAGGGAATTGCATTGGGAATACTGGCACAAGATCTAGGCCCGTATCGTCGGGCAGTCACCTATTTTTCGAAGCAACTAGATACAACCACCAAAGGTTGGCCCGGATGCCTCCGAGCGGTTGCAGCAGTGATCTTAAATGTGCAGGAGGCACGAAAATTCACCTTGGGCCAGAAAATGACTGTATTAGTATCACACACAGTGTCGGCAGTATTGGAAATTAAAGGGGGACATTGGCTTTCACCCCAAAGATTCCCGAAATATCAGGCTGAATTAGTGGAACAGGACGATGTGGATATCGTAGTAACTAACATTGTCAACCCAGATTCTTTCCTTAGCGGAAACACAGGAAAGCCAGTGCAACATGACTGCCTGGAGACCATTGAAGCAACCTACTCAAGCTGCACAGATTTGAAGGACAACCTGATGGAAGATACAGAAAACTGGTTTACAGATGGGAGTAGCTATGTCCTGAGTGGCAAAAGGTATGCTGGGTATGCTGTTACTACCACGGAAGAGATACTGGAATCAGGACCACTGCCTGTAAGTACATCTGCACAAAAGGCAGAGATATTTGCTCTAACCCGTGCACTGGAATTAGCCCAGGGCAAAACTGTGAACATTTATACAGACTCAAAATATGCCTTTGGGATAGTCCACGCTCATGGAGCAATCTGGAAGGAAAGAGGACTGTTAAACTCGCAAGGAAAATACATCAAACATGGAAAAGAGATTCTAAGACTACTAGAAGCTGTCCAACTTCCAAGAAAAGTGGCAATTATGCATATTAAAGCACACCAAAAGGTGAATTCGGATTTGGAAAAAGGAAATGAACTGGTGGACAGAGAGGCAAAACAAGCAGCCAAAAGAGAGGTAAAAATGGAGGGAGCTCTAGTCCCTGACGGGCAGACTATTTTAGAAGGTAAGCCTGCTTATACTGAGGAAGATCAAAAACTTATTACAGACTTGAAAGATCATATAATGAGGAGGGTTGGGCCGTCACTCCCCAAGGGAAGGTAGTAATACACTCTTATTTAACTAGACACCTGGTACGGGAGGAACACCGAAAAGGACACTGGGGAGCGGAGGCCCTGTACCGATATTTGGTCGGAAGTATTAGAGCCAGAAATTTGTATACTATAGTAAGGCAAGTGACTCAACAGTGTGATCTTTGCCTCCAGACTAATCCTAAGAATACCCCCAATATAGAAGTAGGCCAGATTGGAAAGGGAAATGAACCAGGACAACAGTGGCAAATTGATTTCTCAGAACTTCCAAGAAAGGGGGGGTATCGATATTTATTGGTACTAACGGATACCTTCTCAGGTTGGCCAGAGGCATTCCCCACTAGGACAGTTAAAGCCTGGGAAGTGACAAAAGTACTAATACAAAAAATAATTCCACGCTTCGGGGTTCCAGCAACTATATCCTCGGACAGAGGACCACACTTTATTTCAAAAATAGTTTAGCAAATAAGTCGCCATCTAGGTATAGATTGGCAACTTCATACCCCATACCGTCCCCAATCCAGTGGTCAGGTAGAGAAAATGAATCATTTGATTAAACAACAAATAGTGAAGCTCGGTCAGGAATCAAACCTGACCTGGCCCCAGGCTCTCCCTTTGGCTCTTTTGCGCATATGAGCCAAACCGAGAGCCAAGGAAGGATTAAGTCCTTTTGAGATACTATATGGCAGACCTTACACGGTGCAGAAGGGAACATCAATGCAAGTTGGGGAGGAAACTATGACTTCATACATGATAGCCCTAAGTAAGCAGCTCAATAAAATTGGGAAACATGTATTTGGAACTCGGGGCAGAGGGTTAGATGGGCCTGTGCATAATATACAACCTGGAGACTATGTGTATGTTAAGTCTCTTGCAGAAAAGACGTTGGAACCACAGTGGGAAGGGCCATTTCAAGTACTGCTCACGACATTTACGGCGATCAAAATTAAAGAACAGACATCATGGATACATCATACCAGGACATATAGCAGTCAGAATGAGAATAATGAAGACTATGAGATCCCTCCCATAACACCTCCTAATCTCCCCGACCCTTCCCTCCTGCACTTGGTGGACCACGAAACTGGATATCACTCCCTGTGCCACAGCCTGCCTCCAAACAGCCTGATACCAGCGTAACCCTACCAGAACATGGACCTGCCGGCCATCATGGTCTCCAACATGTTGAGTCAGGACAGGCATCTTCTCTCCAGCCAACTACCCACGATCCAGGAGATGGTCCACTCAGACGCCACGTCCTATGAGTCCAACCGGCAAGTGCCCCTGATCAATCACCCCGAGATGTTAGCCGGCCCCATGAGCGCGCTCAGCCAGTCACAGCTGATTTCTCAGATGGGGATGCGGAGCGGTGTTACCCACGGTTCCCCATCGCCCCCGGGAAGTAAGTCTGCTACACCATCTCCCTCCAGTTCTACTCAGGAAGAGGAGACAGAGTCACATTATAAGGTTACTGGAGAGAAAAGACCATCAGCAGACCTGGGCAAAAAGCCCAAAAGCCAAAAAAAGAAGAAAAAGAAGGATCCCAATGAGCCTCAGAAGCCCGTGTCAACCTATGCCCTGTTTTTCAGAGACACACAAGCAACCATCAAAGGGCAGAACCCCAATGCTACCTTTGGAGACGTATCGAAAATTGTTGCGTCAATGTGGGACAGCTTAGGAGAAGAGCAAAAACAAGCGTACAAGAGGAAAACAGAAGCCGCGAAGAACGAGTACCTGAAAGCCCTGGCAGTGTACCGGGCCAGCCTTGTCTCCAAGAGCTCTGCCGACCAGGGGGAGACGAAAAGTTCCCAGAGCAATCCACCTTCCAAAATGATCCCCCCCAAGCAGACCCGATGCTTCCTTGCCCTACCCTGGCCTGGGCTCGTTCAACTACCGTGGCCACCCCCCACCTCAGCATCTCCCGGACCCTCACCTCC
Organism: Strix uralensis; assembly: GCF_047716275.1. Taxonomy (NCBI): domain Eukaryota; kingdom Metazoa; phylum Chordata; class Aves; order Strigiformes; family Strigidae; genus Strix; species Strix uralensis. The sequence goes on from NC_134012.1 coordinate 48,437,244, forward strand.
AAACCCATGCTGCCCAGCATCAGTGCCTCCCTGCCGCCCTCCTTCCAGATCAGCCCCCCCCTCCACCAGCAGCTCTCCTTGCACCAACTGCAGAGCTCCCTCCTCAGCCAGCCCCTCAGCATGCAGCAGGTCCCCCAGCAGCCCCTCCTGTCCCCCCGCCATGGCACTACAGGTACAGCCCCCCATGAATGCCTCGCCTCCCAGGCAGCAGGACTTCTCACATATTTCGTCTGAGTTTCAAAACAGTGTCGGACCCCGTTCACCTGGTGCATCAAACCCTCCAGGAAGCACTGAGTGGTACTAACATATTAAAAGATTAATTATGGACTAGCCAAGTAGTAAAAGAATTTACTAAGTAGAAAGAAAAGGGGGGAAAATGAGACAGGGAATGCAAACAATTGTAGTTAGATGGCGCAAGACAGAAGGACTCGCGCAGAGACGAGGAGGGCTATGTGCAGAGACATACCAGGTGCTGATAGTGTTGCTAGGCTACTATCTCCTGGTCCAGGCAGAAGCTTCCTCTACCCTTGAAGATGTGTGTGTCAGCAGCAAGATTACCCTGGATTCCGGTACAAACTGGCCTGGTAGTTTGGCCAGGGAACAGGGAATAACTGAGGCTGCACAGAACAACTGGGTGAAAAGTTCACCAGCGAGGAAAAGGAGATACTTCATCTATAGGACCACTGCCCAGGGCTTGAGGAACTCAATGCGCAGGCGCAAGGGGAGGAGACCTAATTACCATGAGAAGCGAGGGGAGGTGGTGATAGGCTATGAATATGTACAGGCGTCTTATGAATATACAATACTTTGTACCATAAAAGCAAGGGAATAACTACAGAAGCGCGCGCATGCTTGTGGAGAAGCGATCCCCCGTGCGCCCAGCGCTGAATAAACATACCTGCTTTACAACTCCAAAGTTGTAGAGTTCTTTTCTCCGCAAGTCAGAGGGACGGGGGGTGGCTGAGGAACCCTCTGAGTGTGATGAGGAGGACTCCAAGGAAGAGAAGTCTGAGGGAGAGGAGAACATGGAGGAGGGAGATTTTTCCGGGGAGGATGATGTGGCAAGTGCTGTGTCTGAGGGAGAGGAAAACATGGAGGAGGGGGAATTTGAAGGGAAAGATGTGGCGAGTGCTCTGTCTGAGGGAGAGGAGGACATGGAGGAAGGAGGATTTGAAGGGAAAGATGTGGCAGATGCTGTATCTGAAGGAGAGTAGGACCTGGAGGACATATATTTTGCAGGGGAGGACGATGTGGAGATGGCCAGAGCAGAAGGGAGATGGGAGCAGGCGGGGGAGATAGAGCAGGGCAGAGGTGGCAGCTGAGGAAGGGGGCTCTAGGGGGTCTGGGGGGGATGGGGAAGGGGCAGCCCATGGAGCTTGTGGGCGAGGGGTCAGCCAGGAGGGGTGTGAGGGAAGGGGCCGAGGACCAGGGTGAAGCAGGGAGGGAGTGAGGCACAGTTTAGTAGTTACATCAGATCGACTTGGGGTTTCCCAAGTCCCTCTGCAAGAGATGCCAGAGTTTAACCACTGAAAATAAACCTGGCAAATTAAACCAAAGAGCTGGGATGTGCATTTTAGTTGTGGCTTAAGTGAAAAGCAATAAGCAAGTGTAACGTGTTGTCTAATAAAATTATATTCCTGTATGATACACCTGAAATAATCAGGTTTGCAGAAGATATCTTTATCTTTGATGTAACAGCTGGTACGTCTTCCTAGAGACGTTCTGCAAACCCTGCACGAGAGACAGCACACGTGCCAGCAGAGGTTGTTTGCCTGCAATAACGTAAAAGAAAAATACCCCTCAATGTTTGTGCTACCAATATTATAGTTTGTATTTACAAAAGCTATTTTTTCCATCCATCCATGCCCAAAAATTACACGTACCATGACTCACAGGAAATCTATCTTCAAGGCAAAACATTTTTCCTACAGCACGCATATTGAGGGTTAACTAATTTGATGGAGTTTTCAGAATAAGCTTTCATGGTTTTGTAATTAAACGCACCAGAAGAGGAAGCAAGAGATTCAAGTTCCACAGAGATATTTTGTGCCCAGTTCTGTTCTCACAGCATTAGAGTAACAGAGCAAGTTTTGGCCTCGCCTGAGCTCGGGGAGGCAGCTAACTTACATCCTTTTATTTCCCAGTCTGTACAAAGTCCTGCCTAACAATGAACAAACTTTGCAAAGTGATATGAAATTTTAAAATTAGAGTATTGAAGGGGGGGGGGAAAAGTCTGTCAAATGGAAATAAACCATGAACCACATCTTGATTTACCAGGTGTCTGTTAAAGCAAAGTGAACAAAGTGCGAGTTTCAAAATATCAGCAGTTGTTTTGACAACAAATTCAACAATTCTTTAGAATGTAACATCCATAGTGAAACCAGACAGAGTCATGGAAAGCAGCAGAAATCAGCAGTTTTCAAAACTCACATACAATTTTTCAGCAAGTAAATTGAGTGCAATTATTTTTTTTCTTCTTTCCTATAAAGAGAACTCTGTCGTGCAGACATTGTACATCACACATCAGCTAAATAGCCGGAATACTTTGAAAACCCAAGACTCCAAGTGACCGTAACAATTAAGTAATAACCCTTTGGATAATGGCATGCTGCATAGGAGGAATTTTGTAAACCAAACAATGACTAAGTTTAGATTTACTTTTTTTTTAAATTTTATGAGCCAATTTCTCATCTCATAGCAAACAGCTCATCTATTGCCTATGGCAGAGCAGCAGATTGGAGATGATTCGGGATGTGCCCTTCACCAGAACGCTGCCAGACCAACCGCAGAGAAAGCGAGGTCTGACTCCAGCCCTGACGCTGGAATCCCCCGTTTCAGTCATTCTTCAGGCTGTGACACCGCGGTTTGCAGTCGCCCAACCTCTCCCGACTGTCACCCTGCTGGCAGCCATCTTCCGCATGCTGACAGATTTACACCGCAGCGTAACACAGCACTGTTGGTAACAGCTGTCACCGAGCCAATCCTTAGCATTTCTCCAGTCCCTGCCCGCTCTGCCCGCCGCTGCCGCCTTCTCTGACCAGCGGTGTCTGGTTTCTCTCCTCAGAGTGCCAGCATCTCATCAGGTGGTGTTTGTCCTCGCGACCTTCAGACAGACCATCTCTGGAGGACGTTTTCAACCACTCCTGACTGCGAGGCATTCACCTGCCCTAGGAGATGGCAGACACCCCGTGTGCACGGTTTGGCCCAGGACCCTGGCACATAACAGCTCCAGGCTTCTCCTGGCCATAAGAAGCAAAGAAGACCAGGCTTCCTCACCACCGTGGCACTGAGCAGGGATCATCGGGAACACTCACATCCTGCCGCAAAGCTGGGCTGGAGACCTGGTCTTCCAAGTGCTGGTGGCCACCATCCAACCCAGCTGTCCTGGGCTCCATCTGAATGACCCTGTCTCATTTGCTGGTCTTGCCACTAATTTTTTTTTTTTTTTCTTTTGGTTCTGTTATTGGTGGAGAGAGGAGACCTTATTGCAAACCATCTGGTTTTGGTGGCTCCCAGACATCTCCCTGAGCACCTGAATTCCGGACGGCGAGAGGATCAGAGACCTTATTGCAAGAGAAGCTTCAACAGGGGAAGAACAGTGGCGGAATGGCTGCCTCCGCTGTCACCGTGCTCGAGTGCCTTCAGCTGAGATCTGGGCTGTGCTGGAGGAAATACTTGAATTTTCCTACACTGCTGCTTTTCCAAGACTCACCTGGGTATATACTTCCTTTTCCCCTTTCAAAAAGAAAACAGGTCAGAAGACACCTGGTCGCCAAGCAGGCGATCCCTCACCTCCCGTGCCTCCACCTCACCTGGTTTTCTGGATTTCTTTGCTTCCCGGTGCCCTCACGAATGCACAAACGATGCAAACCAACAGAGCTGTAAATGCGTTCAGTTATATAGGGGCGAAGTTTGATGTACAGTTGTTAATAGTGATAATGTTTTACCTTTTTTTCTTTTTTCTGGTTTTGTTTTTAATTTATTTTCATGGATTTGTTTATTAAAGAAAGAGTTCTACCCGGCAGGATAACTTATTTATTTATTTATAACTCGCGTGGGTTTCCAACCCACGCCTTGCTCCCACAGCTGCTGACCCACCAGTTTTCTGTTCGGGCCTTCCCTCCGTGTCTGCCCCGTGCCCATACCCACCCGCAGTGTTTGTGTCTGGCGGGGTGCAGAGCGGCTGCCTGCTCCCCAGCTCTCTCTGTACAGAGTTTTGGTTGCTGTTGTACCCTTGACAGGTGTTTTGTTTTTCCCCACAGGTGTCTTGTTTGGGGCTGGGGAGGGGGGAGCTGCTCCGGGCTGTCCTCGCTGTCAAGTCTTTATATGTTTTAGCCGGCGGGTTTTTTCTTAATAGTTCATATTGTACAGGGGAATTCAGAAATTTTGTATTTTTTTAGTGCGCTTTTAAATAAAAGCAAACCACTTGGCGTGACGGAGACATCCCTTTACTGCGGGGCGGGATGAAGGATGCTGCGAGCGTGGCGGGTACCAGTGGCCACACCGTGGCGTGGCTACTGCAGGGCTACGGCGGGGACCGCCCGTTTGTCTCCAGCTGAGACTAACCCCAAAGGCTCGCTGAGCCACGTCAGCCAGGACCAGCCAGCTGACAGCCCCACGAGGAAGGCTGGACCCATCCCTCGGCGGGGTGTTTCCAGGGCCGACAGCTCCTGGCAGGTCTGGGAGGGATCAAAGGGCTGTGGAGCCCTTTGCGTTTCCGTTCACCCACAGGCTGGTGCGGAGCGTGTGCTGGGGACAGCGAGGAAACAACCATCAAAGCGACCTTGTGAAAGGCCGGGTGTTGTCAGCCACATTAAATTTCTGTCAGGCAGCTCCTGTTGCTCCGGCTCTGTTGGCGTGGAGCGGGTGTTGGGTGCCGGGTGCTGGGGGGTGAAGAAAGCCGCCGGCGGGCTGTGCCCACCTCCAGCTCGGCTGCGGCGAACGCGGAGCGAGGGGAAGTTGATCTTGGGATTACGAGAAGTCGGTCGCTATCAGTCAGTGGCGGTAACGCTTCGCTCGAGCTTTTACCCTCCACACTGTCAAACCCCACTTCCCAGCTCTGCGGTGCTCTGGCTTTGGGGGTGTTGGTTTTGGGTTTTGTTTCCACTTGGGATTTTTTTTTTTTAAATTAATGTGCTGAATTTTGAAGCCCTGTTCCTGCTTGACCTCATGGCCCACCTGCTGCGCTGCGCACGCAGGGCTGTGTCTGCCCCAAGGAAGGGGTACGTTTCCCCTTCTGCAGGTTACTTTGCAAGTCCCGCAGACCTCAGACAACAGGACCATCCTTTCCTTTCGTTGCCCCAGGGCTTTCTTGCTTAAAACCCCCCGCCCCCCCCCCACCCCCCGTGCCCAGGCAGCGGTCCCTCTCCCTGGCTCACCCCGGGCTTGCCAGCACCGCTGTCCGAGCCGGGGGGCTGCTGTGCGAGGGAATGGGGGGTCCTGGAGCCACATCTCAGCCTCATGGGGTGACCTGGTGTGCTGTGTCACTGCTGTGCCTCTGCCTTCAGCAGAAAGCATTAACTCTGTCTGGTTTGCCTTTTTTTTTTTTAAACTTAGCTGCATCTTTCATCTCCTCAGGGCTGCTACAAGCAGGAAGCGCAGCTCCACACGCCTTCAAAGTTTAGGCCTGTTTTGAGATGTGGTTTGTATTTAACCTCCTCTCTCGCTCGCTTTTTCCCCGGGCCATCCGGGAAGCTGCTCTTACACAAAGCAAACCTCCCTGCCACGCTGCCTGCTACTGCGAGGAGCCTGAGCCCCTCGGGTGGCTGCCGTCCCCCTCGGCACCACCGAAACGCTCTGGCGGCTGCCCCGGCCCGGCTGCGGGCTGAGCTCGGCCCCCCCTGCCTGTAAACGCTGGCTGACTGCTGCGGTGTTCCTTAGAAAACTCACCGCAGAAAGGCTGAGCAGGTCGGGTGTGGGGCTGGGGTGCTGATAGTCACTTTGTTTCCGCCTGTTGCTGATGATTTTGTCCCTGCCAGGCTTGTGCTGCAGGAGGGGAACGGTGCCATCGTGTCCCCTGGCAAGATCCTGCTGCCCGGGTACCATTTTGTCCTGCCAAGGTGATGGGGTGTATCCAAGGTTTGGGTGTTGGGAAAGGATCGGTGCGTGTTTGACCCCTGTGCACCCGCCTTCCTGTGCAGTAACGCCTTCACGGGGCTGAGAGTCACCAGATTCATGTCCCAGACCTCTGCCATGGGGACAGGACCACGGTAGGTGTGACGGGAGACCTGAAGATGGGCAGCCGATGCCCGTTGCTCCCCTCCACATCATCACATTGTGGCACAGGGGCTGGGGTAAAGGAAAAGGCCTTTTCATCCCTCATTTCTCCTCGACAGGGAGGTGTTCGCTGCCCTTTGGGACTGTCAGCTGTGATAGGAGAGGATGAAGATGCAGGAGATTTCCAGCAGGAAGCGATTTGGAGCCAGCATCGCACTCCCACCTCTATTTCACAACTTTTTATTGCTCCCCGCAAGGACCCACATTTCGGAAAGCAGAAAAAAACGATGAAGCAGGAGCAGGATGAGATTTCAGACTGTTGGACCTCCCGTTCTGGGAGCACCAGAGTCCCGTGGATGGCTGAGGACTTGCAAAGGGCCAGCACTCATCACACCTGTGGCTTCCTGTACCCATCCATCCCCAGCAAAGGTGCTTGGTGATGCAGAGACGACTGGCCAGGGCAGCCCGCAGCCACAGCAACAGCGAGGGTTGTGTTTTGCACGTCGCTGTCTGGGAATGAGAGATGAGCAACAGTCAAACCCCTGTCACAGCTGGAACAACGCAGATGAGCACCGAGGAGAAAAACCACCTGGGGCATGGGGGCCGGGCTCGCCGCAGGGACACGAAGAGCTGGAGACTCCGAGGTGGCATCTCACCCCACGTCCTGCCGCAAGGAAAACATTCAGCTGCCCCCGAGGCGGTGTCTGAAACCCTTTGGTCCTTCTCAGCACAGTGAGGCACAGGAGCTATTTTAAACACCTGCCTTAGGATGGGGTGAATTATCAGCAAACCAGGTGTCCCGCGGCTCCGCGCCCCAGTAATGAATCCTGGTGGAAGTCACTCTCCAAAGGCTTTTTGCCAACGACCTGTGTGGCAACAGCACCACCTCCACAGGGCAGGTGGGGAAACTGAGGCACGGTGCCCCAACCTGCTGGAGATCTTTTGCGGTGGAGCTTGGGCTCACCTGCCTTTCCCTGTCCTACCCCTCCTTAGGCTGGGACCAGCCGCAGGGGAGCTCCCAGCTTTAAACCCCTGATGGCCCCACATCCCCCAGGCAGGGGATTTAGTCCTCTGGGAGTCGACACTAAAGCCCTGCACGCCCCTCAGCATGAACCCGGGGTGAAACCTGTCCCTTCCCAGCCCTCCTCTGAAAAATAAACCCCGTGCTGTGACAGTGGGGGCGGCCAGGTGCTGGTTTCAGGCACCTGTAGCCCCGCTCCAGACCAGATTCTCATGTTTTGGGGTTTATACCGACCTTCCTGAGAGTGGGATCTGCGCTAACCCTGCCTGTGTGACACATCGAAACTGAATCACTCGGCCTGAGAGTTGGTGGGGGTTTTTATGAGGAAAAAAACACTTTATTCACTGTAAAAAAAAAACCAAACCAACCAACCAACAACCACAAAACCTTCCGTTGTGTAAAGTTGAGTCAAATTTAGCAGCTTCATCTAAGGAAACATATTTTTTAAAGGAATAATCAGTGTGATTCTTTCATCCTTTTTCAAGCTTTTGGTCCCCTTTCTCCAGGGTAATATTTGTGTGTCCTTGATCACTGTGTTTATTACAGTTAGGAGGGGGTTAAGCAACCCAAAAAATGGAACAGCTGCTCCTGTTTCACATTGAAGCAGCCGCTTCAGTGAACCTGCAATGACACACAGGCACGCGTGTGCATCTGAACGGCTGCAGGGACGGAGATCTCGCCCCGCTGCAAAAGCTGTAAGAAAAACAGAAAAGCAGCAAAATGTCATTTCAGGTCACCCCTGCCAAAAGTCTTCCTCTTGCCCCAGCTCCCCGAAACGGGCAGGCAGGGCCGGGCCCCCGGCACACGCACGTGGCCTCGTAAGCCATCAGCACCGACCCCAACAGAAACTGCCCCCGTGCTGCCACCCGCGTGGCACGGGTGTGCCACAACAGCCGTGATCTCGGTGCCAGGCTACTACTCGTAGTAATCACTCGCTGTAGCATCCCTATGTGTGTGCATGGGTGCGTGTAGATTCCCCCCAAAACACATACATTTGGCTCAGTTGGGCCCAGGTTGGCTCCTGCCGTCACCAGCTGAGACCTGACGGCAATCGAAGCACAGCTGAGGATGCCGAGGACTTGGATTTCAGCCCTTTTCCCCCATCCTCTGGGGGGTTTTCTCTCCTTTTGGGGAGAGGAGCAGGATGAGGGCAGCGTGGAGACAATGAGCCACCTTCCCTTGCCAGGGTGGAGGGGTCACTCTCCTGCTGCTCTAGCAGGGTGTTTCCAAACAAAGTCTTTGATAAAGCCAATAAATGAAGCACGAGAAGATGGAGTGTGACTGGCGATGACTCCAGGACAGATGGACAGACTCTCTGGCATGCTCAGCCTCCTGCTGACACTGAGGGCTCCCCCTCTGATGCAGGATGGTTTCTATCTCTCAAAGTTTGCAGCTGTGTTACGGGATGAAGTGATTTGCAATAACCCTGTTTGTCACACCTTGTAGCCCACAGGTTTTTAACTCTGGGTGGAAGGAACAGCATTTCCACCCTGGATGAACCAGCACCTTTCTGGAAACTTTTTTAGTCCAACACTGCACCCCTGAGCAGGAGGGCAGTGATCTCCCTGCAGCTGGGTACCTCGAAATGCTCTATTTTTTGTCAGTTCTTAAGTTTCTCTTCTCTGCTTCAGCTTTGAGATGGGAAAAGGAACTGACTCTTCTCTCTCAGTTTTCATTCTCATTCAAAATTGAAAGCTGTCAGAGATCCTGGGCTCGTTGCCACGGTCTTGGGCTCACTCTGCCCCCCGAAATATCTCCCTGTACCCCGAGAGCAGCTGATGGTGAGGGAAGGAGCAGGAAGAGGTTGGGTCAGGGCAAAGCACCCAGGTGCCAGGCCAGGCCCTGTGGTGAGGCGCCCGTGACGAGCCTGTGCCACCCTCTGCTGTCAGCCCTGTCCGCCCAAAACAGGCTGGTTTTGCAGAAATGCACCTGCTCTTTAATTTTTCATCCCTTTTTTGAGTTTTTCCGATCCTCCTGTGTCCTGAAAGGCTCTCCAAGCCTCTCCCTGGATGCTTGGCAGGAGCCATGATCCTGCCAAGCCGGGACCTGACCCTGAGGGGATGGCGAGAGCCACCCTGGCCAGGAGGCTGAGCTGGGGGGGGGGGGCAATTATCCCTTTTCCAATGCCCCCCCCCACCTGAGACACCCCGACGGACAGCCAGCTCCCCTCCTGCCATTGCCCTGCCCTTTGCAAACAGAGGAAGCTGAGGCGTCTCCTCAGGAACTGACTCCTGTGGGGCAAGGCCCTGCCGGCGGCCTGGCTGTGTGAGGCGGCTGCTAATTCAGCAGGGCCATCGCACGTTTCCCTCAGGAGCAGGACGTCCCCATGTCCCCACAGCCCGGAGACACTGGTGACAGCAGATCCTGTCCCTCTCTGCCCACACCCGGCACCATTAAGGCCCAGTGGCTGCCGGCCACCCCTGTGGTGAGGTTTCTCCTCAGGGCACGAGAGGGATGGCAGTGCCCTGCGGGCTGGCAGGGTTCCAGTCCCACGTCACCTGGGAAGTTGGGGGGTTTTCTGACATCTGTGGGGTTTTTTTCCCAGTTTATCCCCACTTATTCAGAAGGTGACTGCTTGTGCCTCATGGTATGTCCAGCACAGACATCACATCACAGAAGTGGTCAACTGGGCTGGGCCACAACCCTTCAACTGGCTTGAGAAGTCTGTGATGATTGTGAAACCAATCAGTGCCCCAAGCCCAGAGCCAGCTGCCAGCGGGGAAAACACCTTCCAGCTCATCAGCCTGTACAGAGCATGGGGTGACACATGGCCAGGGACTGACTGTAGGACATGGTGGCCAGCAGGTAACACTCGCAGACTGCATGAGATCTAAGGAACTGGAGCTGAGCCGTGCAGTCCTGAGCAGAGGTGGTCCGTCCCCAGTCAGGAAGCTGGCCAGCAGTCCAGGAGGGTTGATGGAAGTACAGCACGTCTCCGAGCTGCTCAAATCCACCAGAAATACATTGGGCTGTGGTGATGCTGGTGTCACCACCAGCAGTGACGCTGTTCCCAAGCACAGCCTCTGCACAGACACTGAGAGAGAGGAGGAAGAGGCACCTGGAATCAGGCGCTTTCCCAACCCCAGCAGCAGAAGCTCTCCTGGTGACGTCTGTTTTTTCCCATTCCCCTTTCTCCATCAGTGTCCTTGGTCTGTCTTTTCCCCTCCTGTCAGAAAGGGCACCTCTGAGAGAGGGAATATTTGTGACAGAAGGTGTTACCAGAGGGAAAGCAGTGTTTGCACACACCAGGCTGTATCGGGTACCCTGAGCAAGAGGCCTTACTCAGAGTTGCTTAAATTTTATGTGCTTGCCACCCCTGGGAAAGAATGTATTGTTTACTGGGAATCATCGGCCGCAAAACTGCTTCTCATGGCACCCTGCAGGCCCCACAAAGGCTTCTCATCACACCCAAGGACACAGGGGACATTTATTGTCCATGCAAATGTTTCTCATCAAATACAAGGACAGATTGGACACATCAGACAGGTCAGTCTGTCCTTCAAACAGTCAGCAAGGAACTTCTAGTAAGGAGCTACTGTTCTTGGAGAGGAGAAACACCCTGGAACATGGAAACTTGTTAAAATTGTTTTACTTAAATCGGTTTAAGAACCTGCCTGGATACAGACCCTCACCCTTTGAACTTGCACAGACAATTAAAACCCCACTGTCACTTTAAATCAGAGCAAGCATGTCACTCCCCACTGAGGGGTACAAGCGATAAGTAATTAACCAATAATCACTGCAGTAAAGGTGTAATCATGTAGTCTGGGGTGTATAAACACTCCGAAGTTCTTTTGTGCCGAGTGCTTGACCTGTGGACTCTTCCCCTGTGCGGGATAAAGCAGTATCTCCTCTCCAAACTCACCTTGGTCTCCAGAGTCTTTATTTCAGGTGTCACACTCCCGTGCAGGGGCTCCACACTCCGTGCGAGAAGAGGAGTGGGGTCTTGGTGAGGCTGCTCCTAGGAGCGCGCCTTTCCCCCCCCCCCCCCCCCAGCAGAGGAGTCGCCCCAGGGCGGTCCCTGTCCCCGCCTCTGGAATAAAGAGGGAACGGCATTTGCTCAGGCTTCAGCAGCACGGCCGCTGCGCCTCAAGTTATTCCCAGGATGCTCTGCACAGGCGGGAAAGGTTTCTCCGTTTGCTGTCGGCGGGAGAAAGGCACCTCAGTGTGGGAGAGATTTAAATCTCAGCCCACGGCGCGAGGAGAGGGAGCAGCACCAGCACCCTCAGCTGTGTGTCTGGCCAGGCAGGAGCTCCCCGCACTCGCTGAATTGCTGCGGGGGGTGTCCAGCTCGTTCCCGCGTCCTGGGATGGGCCCTGCAGGAACGGCACGGACAGAGCACCGGCAGGACAAACGGACAGCTCGGAGGGGTCCAGATTTGGAAGTGCGGAAACTTCAGATTCCAGACATTTTTAATTCAACATTCTGGCATCTCAAAATACAGCACTTTCAAATTCAAACTGCCGACATTCCAAACCCGGACAGCTCAGATTTAGAATTCAGAAAATTCAAATCTAAAGTTCAGAGATTTCCAAATTTTGAAAGTCAGAAATTTCAAATTTCAGAAATGTCCAAGATGCGGACATTTCAAAATTTGTCATTTTCAAATTCAAAATTCCAACATTCCATAACCCCAGACATTTCAAATTTGGAATTTGGAAAATTCAAATCTAAAGTTCTGAGGTTTCCAAACTTCAAAATTCAGAAATTTCAAATGTGTCCTGGCACCCCCACACCCCAGACTCCCCCAGACCATCCAGACCCCTCCACACCCCACCCAGAACTCCCAGACCCCCCCGGGACCCCTCCTGGCACCCCCAGAACACTCCCAGGATCCCTAGAGCCCCTCCAGACCTCCGCCATCACCCCCAGACCCCTCCAGGACCACCCCCAGCACCCCCAGGACTCTCCCAGCATCCCCTGAGGATCCCCAGAGCCCCCCAGACCCCCCGTGGTACCCCCAGACTCCCCCCTGAACTCCCTGACACCTCCAGACCCCCCAGGCCCCGTCCCAGCTCACCCTGACCAGGGTAACCATGTGCTGCCCCTCCTCCTGCAGCCGCTCCTGCTGCCGCCCCTCGGCCTCCTGGGAAGGGGTGAGGGCGGTGGGGGGGGGGAGGGTCAGTCACCCCCCACCAAAGGTCGGGGGGTGTTGGGGGGACGCGGCAGGGTTCAGGGGGGCAGGGAACCCCCCCCAGAGCAGTGCAGATGTCACAGACGCACCCCAACCCCTGGTTGCAGAAGGTGCAACGGGGGCACTGCCAGCTCTACGGTAAAAAAAAGGTGTGGGGGGGTCAGGGCTTGGGGTCACCCCCAAAACTCGGGGACCCCCCCAAGGAAGGGCAGGGACCCCCCAAACTGACCTGGGGGCTGGGGGGGCCGTTGGGCGAGGCGGGGGCACTCGCAGACCCCGCAGAGGACGCTGGGGCCGGGCAGGAGGCGCAGGCACAGCCCCCACCTCGCTGCTGGTGTTGGGGGGCAGCCCCAGAGTCGGGGGGCCCCCCCTATAGCGCTGGAGAGGAAAAAAAGAGGGTGAGGGACCCTATAGATCCCCATAATGCCCCATAGGGGATCGGGGGGGGGGGTTGGGGGGGCTGTACCCTGGGGTCCCCCCATGGGGGCTGGCTGGGGCGGTTCGCCTGGAGGAGGGAGGGGGCGGGGGGACACTCTCAGGATCTATAGGGGCCCTACAGACCCACACGTACCCCAGGAGCCCCCCCCCAGGCCCTCCAGCCCCTAGAGCCCCCCCAGCACCCCAGGAGGAGGAAGAGGAGGAGGAAGAGGAGGCAGCGGCGCCCACTCCGACCGGTGCCGCCTCCAAAATAGCGGCGGCGGCGGCGGAGGCGGCTGAGCTGAGGAAAGCGCCTTCCCGCCCTGCGGCCCCCACGCCGCGCCGGCCCCGTCCCCGAACGGGCTGCCCTCACGCGACATGGCGGCCGCGACGTCGCTCCGCACCCCTTCCGCGTCCTGCGCATGCGCCCTGCTGTCCCCGCCCCCTCACTGGCAAGGCCCACACTCGCCATGGCGGCCGCGGCGTCACTCCGCACCCCTTCCGCGTCCTGCGCATGCGCCCCTCTGGCCCCGCCCCCACCCTGGCAGTGCCCACACTCGCCATGGCGGACCCCGCTCCCCTCAGGGCCACCATGACGGCGGCGGCGGCGGCGGGGGCCGCTCCTCCGGGCCCTGCGGGCTCAGGTGAGGCGGGAAGGCGGGTAGGGGGGTCCTGGGATGGGGGGGACCTCGGGGGTGGCGTCACGCCCGCGTCGCAGCCTCACCCCCGGCTGCTCGGGGGGGGGGGGGGGTTGGGGTCTTCCCCCCCCTCTTCCCCTTCCCCCTCCCCTCTTCCCCTTCCCCCTCCCCTCTTCCCCTCCCCCGCCCTTCCCGGGGGGCACCGGGGCCCGGGACGTCCCGGCGAGCGCCCCGACTGCGGATTCCACCCCACCCCCTGCCGCGGCCCCGGGGCCTGGCAGAGCTCGCAGGAGGCGCAGCAGCGGCCAGCGGGGCTGGGGCGGCAGCTGCAAGGTGAAGGGGAGAGCGGGGCCGCCGGCCCGGGGGGACCGGCCCGGGATGGGGGGGGCCGGGCCGCGCTGAGCGGGGCCTCAGCGGCGGCCAGCGCGCTGCCGCGGGCGGGAGGACGCCGAGCCCGGAGCTCGGGGGAGGCGCTGGGAGCCGCCCGGCCCGGCCCGGCCCGCTGGGCCCTGTCGCGGGCCCCCCCGAGCTTCCCGTGAGGGCTCTGTCGCGCTGCAGGAGCGGGGCCCGGCTGGCGAAGGCCGTCGTGCGACCGCGGGAGCAGGGGCCGGCCCGGAGGCAGGAGCCGAGCCGGCGGGGGCGGCTTGGGGCGGCCCCGGGCAGGGGCGGGCAGCCCGGGCCTGGTTCGCCCGGGCCCAGGAGCGCTGGCGGGAGGAGGGTGCCCGAGCTGGGCGCAGGGTGGGGGCAGGCCCGGCCCGGCCCGGCCCGGAGCCCGACGGTGCGCCCGGCGCTGCTGCCAGGTCATCCCGCTTCTGCTGCCCGTGCGTGTCTGCTGCAGGCGAGCAGGAATCTGCTGTGGCTGAGCGGGACTGGGGTTGGAACTAACTGTACTTGCTAAATAGTGAAAAGCAGTTTTGAAAACTCATTTCTCCAACTTCGAGGGCCCGCTGGACTTCCAGCCCGCTGGAAATACTGTTTGGGGGTCCATAGTGGCCGTGGGCCGGGCACGGCTGTCTGGGCCTGTCTGCTCATTCTGCTGCCATCGCTGCTGGAGCTGAGCAGGGAGCGCTACGTGTAAAAGAAACCCAGTCTCAAGTTCTTTAATAATAGGTAAGGTGAAGCTTCCCTGTGTCATAACGGCTTCTTGTTGGCCATATCGGCAGCACTGGGGAATGTGCTGTGCTTGGGCTGTGAAGACTCAGAGAAAAGCTGGTGCGGGAGGAGCCGAGTCTGTTACAAGCTGCATTCGCTCATCTTTGTTCTCTTTATCCACCCAGGTGCTGCAGTACCGGACTCGGTGTCAAGAGCTGGAGCAGCAGCTGGGAGCAGGAGGGGTGAGTGTGGAGGTTGCTGACTACAGATAGTGCGCGTAGCATTCGTGCACACAGACAAAAAGCTCCTGAAAACAGTGACAGAGGAAAACAAAGTTTCGCTACCTGGGGATTTAGAGAAGTGCTGTAAGTTTGCCCGTCACTGTTTTGTCCCGTTGCCATTCTTAGAGCAGCCAGTAGTCCCAGAAATGCCAGTCCAGAAAACCCGTTGAAGAAGGATTTCAATTTTGTGGAAGAGTGCTTTATTGCCAGAGTGATATTTGTCCTAGGTCTCAGGAGAGGGCTGTACTGCCTGTTACATTATATGGCTGTCTCTGAAAAAGAGTCGGCTGAAACACAGCATTTTGGAAGGCAAGAATGGTGGCGTTCAACACACAGAGCCGGCCCTCTGCTTTTCTTTCTGCTTGACAGCTAAAGTAAACCTAGGAGACAAAGGATAGGAGAGTATTCCCAGGCTTCAAGTCTAAGTGAGTGCTCACGGTGATGAGCTAAGGATACCCAGCTGTGAGAGTGTGACAGTGGGAGGCTGAGGAGAGCCACTCCCACTGAGTAACACCCTTCCCCTCCATGGTCAGGAAGCCACGAGCTCCTGAGGTGCCAAAGAAACGGAGGGGAAAGCGGTGGATGCTAACAGTAGTGAAGGGAACACAAGAATTTGACTAAACATTTCCTTTCTTCTTAAGGGATCCCTTCCAGGCAGGGGGGAAGCCACAGAAGACCACAGCCTGGAGAAAGCACTGCTTCAAAGGTAAGGGGAAGAAGTGTTACCTTACATTTGGTATCCTGGATGCTTATGGAAGTGAGGGAAAACCTGTCGGGTTCTACCTGGTCTCCCCAAGGGAAGCAGTTGGGCAAGTTGTTTAGAAAGGAGAAAGGTCCACAGACTGTTCTGTGGTGCAGTAGTAGTGTTTCGTGCTGAATGGCTCTGTTTTGAGCAGGGGGTTGCTCTGGGTGACCTCCAAAGGTCCTTTTCCAGCCTAAATTCTATGATTCAGTAGGTGAGCTACTCAGCAGAGCCCCATTTTAGGTTGAGAATCAAGCCCTGACATGCTGAACATTTTGTGGCGCATGAGTTTTCCTGTTTGATTCTCCGCGAATAGCACACCCTGTGCTTATAACAGAGTCCCCAGTAGAGCACTTGCACCACAGGCATCTTCTGCCACATTTCTTTCTTTGCTTTTCTTTTTACCTCTGTCCAGGAGATGAACTGTGTGTGCTGTGTTACGTATGTTGCAAACTAAGGTGGGAGAAACACGACTCACGTTTTGATCCAGAAACTGAGTTTTGTGCTTGTTCACAGGGTAGCAGTTCTTTAAATTTTGTTCTTGAAATGTTTCCTGGGTGGGATGTCAGTCTGTGGCCCCAAAGTCATAAGCCTGCAGCGCCTGGCTCTTCAATTTTCAGTGGAAAGTTTCCTATAAAGCTGTTTCCCCTATGTATATGGTGCTGTCTTTGTGGTGTGCACTTTACTGGGTCAGCAAGGTGGGGTCTTTGCTACAGGTCTTACCCACTGTATTGTACAGACAGGGAGAGGCTTAAGGAGAAGGTGAGGGCAGTGGTGGGTACAATCATTGCAAGGGAAGAGGACATAGAAACTGAGGATAGTGGAGGAAGAGAGGTGGTCAGGACAAGGATGGAGAAAGGTGGTGCACCCAGTGATCAGAGAGCACGAAGGGAAGGCAAGACATTAGCTGTGGGCATCATCAAAGGAAGGGGGAATGAAACTGTAGATGGAAATTGAAGGCTCAGAGCAAGGAGAAGCAAATGAGTGTGCCATCACAGAGAGATCTTAGTTAATCCTAGAAGGCACTTTTACTGCCTCTCAGTTTGACAACAGTCAGCGTTGAAGGAGTTGGAAAGTCACGGGGGTGCTGCCTGTGGACAGCAGTTGTTCCGTGACCTCATTGCTGTTTCTCCCTTTCCAAGGTGTGAGCATCTGGCAGACGTGAACACTCTCCTGCGGGAGCACGTCGATAAAGCCAGTGAGGTTAATTCAGCCCTTAAAAAAGATGTTGAAAAACTGATGGCGGATTGGATGAGGGCCCAGGAGGAGCTGGAATTGAAGGAGAGCGAATGGCGCAGTGAACGTGAGGTAGGGATAAGGCTGCGGGAATGTCAGACGTGATGCCAGAGGGGAATGAGAATGCATTTTATTTCTGGCACAGGCGACTTGCTGTGTGAAAGTTGTGGCTCCATTGAGGCTGTGTTGGTGCTGACTGGCAGGAGGCAGGGGCGTGAGATGGAGGAGTGTCATCAGACTGTGTGGATGGGAGATACCCCCCTGCTGTGACCACACTGCTCGGTCTTAAAGGCAAACGGTTGCTGTTGCTGGATGCTGTAGGGCAGTCCCACATGAACGGTCGTTGTTTCAACGGTTCCTAAATCGCTGTCTACAGCAGTGCAGAGCAGAGAGGTCTGTGTGTTTTCAGACTCAGAGTAGCCAACAGCAGAAGAGGACAGGCCTCCCTTACCAGTAGCCTGTTGTAAGCAAATCTGACACTGGTCTTGGAGGGGCTTGTTTTTGTCTTCTTCCACCAAGACTGTTTGACACCTCTGCAGGGCGAGATGATGAATCGTGGTCAGTTTGCTTTGCTGATCCCCACTCCCACAGGAGAAGTGTGGATGTTCCCTTCTCTGAAGTCAGGTGGCAGGCCCACTGAGGATGCCTCTGTGGTACCTCTTCAACCCTTGATGCCCCTGTTGGAATTGTTATTAAAGGAGACCTGGTGATGATGGTTGTGCTCTCTCCTATCTGAAAGACTTGTACAGTGACAGCGGAGGCTGAATTGGCATTTCTTGTTGTCTTTGCCTGTTTAGCTTTCTGACAGCTACTTAAGGGGTGAACGTAACCGTCTGCTCAGCCTGTGGCGCCAGGTGGTAACCTTCCACCATCATTTCCTGGACATGAAGACTGCCACTGACTGGTGAGTAGAAGTTCAGGCTGGACCTCTTGCAGAAAAAATGTAGCTTCCCTTCACAGCTGCTTTTTAAGCCTTGATGTTACTTTAGCTGCAGCTAAAGGTAGGATTTCTCCTTTGGCAGTCTGAAGCAGTGCCATTAAGCATGCTTTTGGCTATTTTCAGAATAATATTTTTTGAGCTGGTTTTCAGAGGACACCGCAGGGCTCAGGCTATAAGCGGTGCGGAGGCCCTGAAGAGATGAACTGACTCTGTTGATGTTTGGGCGTATTAACACAGACAGGGGCACATGTGGACACCTTGGAAGAGACTCACCAAAGCTGTGCGTGCAGCATGTAGAGCGGTCCCTTTCACAGAGTGATTAACATCTGCCTTAAATCTCACTGGCTTTCTTTTCTCACTGCTCCTGACGGAAAGGTCATTCATGAATATTATCTTTTTTTTCCTTCTCATTTCCAGCTTACATTTATTCTGGTCAGTTTGTATCCGTTTATTCCTGTAGCAACATTGTTGAGAGGAAGAATAGCTTCTTGACCCTGTTACTGCATTTATCCAATGTATTTTGCTTAGTTTGATACCTTCTTTTGATGACTGTTTTCTTGTTCTTGGTCTCTCTGAGGTTCCTTTCTCACAGCTGCCTTCTATGCAAACAAAACCAGTGTAGCCATAATAGTACATTCTTCTGTTGAAACTGCATGCAGTTTCAAACTGTGAGTTACTGTCAGCCATTTACCTTACTTGGCTGTAAGCTTTCCTTAATGTGCAGGGTATGCCCTGACCTACTAGTTCATTCTTGAAGCCTTTTGGCTGTTCCATACTTCTTATCTCTGAGGAGAAAATAGCCTCACTCCTCAAACTGTCAAATAGACCCATTGCTCAACTATCAAGATGTGTCCTGATCCCAGTGTCAGATGAATGGTTTGTCCCCAGCAAAGATGTCATCTTTCCTGCCAGCTTTTACTGCTGCACCATTAATGAGCTTCAGAAGTGAGTCAGCTGATAAAGACGGTGGTGTGAGTATGATCTCTTTCTTGATCCTTCTGCAGAGATTTGTCCGAGCTGAAGGCAGAGCAGATGAGGCTTTCTGGATCTGTACTTGTAAACTGCTCCCGCCTGAACTCTGGCGTGCAGCTCTGGGAGCCTGTCAGTGTGGGCAGACCTGTCCTAAAGGATCAGGCACAGCAGCAAGCGGAACAGGAAACAAGCCAGAAGACTTGGGAAGTGATGCACTTACAAGTCAAGGGGGACCTGGAGAAGAAGGAGCTTCAGGACAGGTAAATGTGTTTTAAACTTTGCTTTTACCAACATTACCTTTTGTGGCTGCTTCTTGGATTCGTAGATGGGCTGTGTTCACGTTTAAAACATACCCGTTCTGCACAGCCTTGTTTCTGTCCCTAGCCAAGCTATGGCCTTCAACAGCAGGATAGAAAAACACGTCTGACCGACAGAAGCTTTTGTAAGACAAGACTGGAAAAGAGATCACAGTGTATTACAGCGTTTTTTCTGTTACCTGGTTCTTGGTGAGAAGTTGAGACCAGCATAAAGAAAGCTGTGTCTCTTGTACAGCCCTTTTGCTACCCAGGGCTGTGCAAAGGAGTTGGGAGGAATTTGCCCAGGGCCATCCTAAGCCCCTCTGTACTGACAGTTCCTTACAAGACTGAGTGCAGAAGTCCTTTGGGGCAGGAAGGGCCATTTTGCAACATCAGGCATATTAACCTGTAGAGGTGAACGCTGCCTTTGCTGTATTTTCTGGGCTGAACTTTCTCTGCTGTGCTTCTGGGAGCTGCTTAGCTCTTTAGCAGGTGATGGTGTGCGGTGCTTTTGGAATGGCACGTGGACCTTCTCTTCTCAGGGTGACGGAGCTCTCAGCCTTGCTCGTACAGTCTCAGAAGCAGAACAAGGAGAAGGAGAAGACCATGAAAACACTTAACGACACTGTGGAGATTCTAGTATGTTTTACCTTTATTTGGGAGATGGCCCAATGTTTGTTCTCCAGCTTTAGCATGAAGGGGTGTGGTTTCCTCAAGAGAAAGAGTGGTGAGGACTCTGATGTGTGGGAGCATCAGGCACGTGTGAGTCAGCCCAGGTGCCAGGTGCAGACAGTGGCGGGGAGCTGCAGACAGTTCCCGGGGTTGCACCAGTGCTATTCTGCCTGTGACTAAATCTCCAGGGATCAAAGTTCCTTGGAATTGACAGCTTCATAGCAGCCTGTGAAAATCAGCTGTTGGTCTTTCTCTTCTTAGTTTTAGCAAAGAAGGAATTCAACAGATGTGGGAAGGAATATACTGGAATCACTAGGGCTGAGGCTTATCAGCACGACGATGCTGCTGAGGCTGGGAGCGCTGCAGAGGGGAGCAGCTCTTCCCTGCCCACCCTTTGCTTATTCTATTCTCAGGAAGCAAGTCTGTTAGAGAAAGAATATGAAGCTTCATTGACTAAAAGTGTCAAAGAAGAGAATCTTTCCCTCCAAAAGCTGATAAAAGATATAACAGAGGTGAGTGAGTACAGAGTTGGGACCACATCCCTGTAATTTGATTTAAAAGTGCTTGAGGAAGGCAAACGACTAGCCCGGGGAATAGATATATGTGTTTTATACTGTCTGTGTTTTCTGAGTTGGCTACTTGACATTTGTGTTCTAGTGTTGCCTGGAGGCTTCTCCCACCTCTTGAGCAATGACTCTGTTGTTCTTTAGATTTTTATAAAAGGTCACTGACTGAATCAATGCACGTGCCAACTCTGCTCCTTTCACTCTGCATTCACTGACCATTATTATTTCCCCAGAATTGCAACTGATCTAACTGTTTAGGGCTAACTTTAGCTTAGTCCTAAACCTCACTCTAGGGAGGGGGGTTTAATCATCAGATCTTTTACACAGCTTCTCACAAAGTCAGTTCTTTCCCCTTATGTAGTCATTTTTATCTTCTTGTGCTACTGCTCAGAATAAACATTAGCTTTTTCATTGCTGTTTTCCAGTATTCATCAACTTCCTTCTTCCCTGGGTAGCATTAATATTTCCTTTCATTGCTACTTCCAGTGTTGACCCAGTGTTGACAGTGCTCCTCATCTCCGTGGCTCTAAGAAGCTGAAGGAGACTAAAATCATTCATGAGAGCTTCAAGAAACTGAGCGTTCAGGCAGCCTCCAGCCACTTCACAGTTGTTTCTTCTTGTTTGTAGTAGCTGTATTCAGAAATCCCTGGAGCACTTGTGACCGCAGGGACAAAACTTCTTTGTTGACTGAAGAAATTGAGTTTTTAATGGTTTTCTAGGGTGAAGTGGGGGAAAAGGAGAAATAGACAAAGAAAATTAAGTAGAATGAGCAGAGAGTAACAGCTTGATATGGGCTTTCAGGTGGTGTTAGATGAATGTGACAGCGTGGTCACTGACAGCTCCCAGCAGGCAGAGTCTAACAACATCCTCTCTTGTCTGAGCTCTGTTGATACAGAGCGTGCCTTCGTATTGGTTCAGGAAGCACTGCCAAGGAGGAGAGGAGCAGCACAGGTGAGAATTTCTCCTTATCTTCACCACTGGCCACAGGCTCAGCTGCTAATGCCTTGCTTATCTTGAATCCTTTCCATTCACTTAGCCAGTTTCTTTCTAGCCATCCCACTCTTGGTACTATATCGCCTCACCAGTCTCACCAGCTCTGTGTTCTGCTGCTTTTCTCTCTTTGATCTCCACCCCCTCATCACAACTTTTGCCTTCAGGTGAGCTGTCTCGCTGCTTGCTTCTCTCACAGCTATCAGGAGCCATCTTCCCTGCTCCTTATTGCTTGTTTGTGCTTTTCCCTGCCCATTCCTTGCAGGCCCTAGAAGAAGAGCTCTCTGCCAGGCAGGACTCTATCAGTTTCCTGCTGCACCAGCACAGGCAGCAGGAAGAGAAGTGCAGGAAGCTGCAGCAAAGCCTCGAGCAACTGGAGCAGGAATGCCAGACGGCCAGCAGCACCTGCAGTCTCTGGTAGAAGCACTCAGAAGGTGAGTGTTCCCTCCTCCTCCTGCATTCTGGAGGCAATCTGCTTCCCGTTCTGGCAGTTCAGAGGTGTTATGGGCAAAGAATTCGCCTGCCCTCCCCGTGTATGCCCCTGTTTGGCACTTCAGCATCCTCCTGTCACTGCTTTTCCTGCTCTACTGTGAATCCTAAGGCTGTCTTGGAGACTCAGAGCGATGTTGGAATACAAGACGCCTCCCTCTCGACGTGCTGCTTCTCTGAATTCTGTTCTCTGGGGGCCCTTTGCTAGCCACGGCTTCTCGGTGAACGAAGGCAAAAGCCTGCCTGCCTTCCTCTGTCCCTCTCCAGTGACCTTGTGAGGGGAAGGGCAAGTTGTTCCTTACTGTGCTGCTCACAGCGCCAGCCTGGAGTGACTGAAATGGGATCCGTGACTCTTCAGGCCTGTTCATTCTTCTGACTGAGCTTTGTCTCTGCAGTGACTGTGCAAACCTCGAGAAAACCAGGGCAGAGCTACAGCAACAGCTTGAAGAGACGGAGCAAGAAGCCTTGTGTCTGTGTCAGAGTAACACTGAGTTGCAGCTGAGGGAAGATGCAGCCCAGGGGGAGAGGGTGGAGCAGCAGCAGAGGATGGAGAGAGCATGTCGTGGCCAGGAGCTCCTGTGAGCATTAAAGCTTCCTCTGGGCAGGGGTGGGTGCTGCCGGATGGTGGGAGGCCCCCCTAAAAGAATGGATTTTGTCTGCTCAGCATGTGTAGCACAGAATGATGAAGGGAGCACGTGGGCAGGTCTGGCTCCCTGCTGACACAAGCAGAGGTGCCTCCTTGTACTTTCTTTATGGCCCTTGAAAAAAATCATTCCAAAGCTGACCGGAGTAGTTGATGACAGGCCTAAGGTGAAACAAGAGAGGTTCCGGCTGGATTTAAAGAGAACAAAAAATGGAACCATGAAGGCAATCCTGCAGCAGAACAGGTTGCTCAGAAAGGTTGTGCAGATTCCATCCCTGGGAATTTGGAAGCCCCAGGTGGATCGAGCCTTGAGCAACCTGGACTGATCTCATAGCTGACCCCAGGTCCTTTGACCTGAAGGCCTCCTGGGGTCCCTGCCAGCCTGAATCATCCTGTCATCTTATGGTTATTGGATTGGAAATTCATACAGATCTCCCCAAATAGATTGCAGGCTCTTTCATCATTTTGTTGCTGCAGGCAAGAATAATGGAGAGAATGTTAATCTGGACTTTAAAAGTCTGTCTTATGCAAAGAAGAACTTTGGAAAGTCTGGTATCTAATGTATCAAAAAGAGGAGAGAGCTAACAGGCAGGAAGCCGTTGAGAGCACCTGAACTTTTTGGAAACCTGTGATTTCTGGAAGCTTGTTTTACTTTCTCAATGATGAATGTTTCACTTGGGTCAGTGACAAAGACTGATGCAGCGCTAGGCAGGAAATTACAGTGTTCTTTAGGGGTAAATAGAAAGCTGTTGCAAATCGTTCAAACTGCCATATCTCGGAAATAGTATGTAATCTTGGTTTTGGAAATAAGACTGTTTTTACATTAAAAACTTGTTTGTCTTTCCCCTTCTCATAGGCTGAAGGACTTAGCTGCACTTGAAGAAAAACATTCTTTATTAGAGAGTGAGCTGGTAGTTGCAAGAGAGACACTGGAGGAATCGCACCTTCAGAGGGATCTGCTGAAGCAAGAGAAACATGAGCTTACCATGGCGCTGGAGAAGGTATGGTCACCTTATTCCTAGGCAGCACTCGTGGGAGAGGGAGTTGTGGTAGCAAGACCAGCACAGGTGCCATTTCTGTCAGTAGAAGACAGTGACGGTGTTGTTCTTCTTGCAAAAAGGGTGATCAGACCACACAGGCTCCTTGGTGTAGTTAGTCCCCACGTGCTTATTGGGAGCGCTGGACTGGGGGTGTGTCAGAGACACCAAAGGGGATCTGGAGTCGCTGCTTCAAGTCAGGGATTTTCTTGTCTTTGCTTTCATGTTGTTCTTTTGTCTCTTCAGGGAGAGCAGTCAGTGGCAGAGTTGAGAGAGGCTCAGAATAAGCTGGGTGCTGAAGTAGCTGTTCTACACGTTGCAGCAGCAAAGATGAGCAGTGTCAATGAAGCTCTTGCACTGGATAAAGTGCGACTGAACAAACTTGTGTCGCAGGTGAGCGGTTGCCAAAGATCTTGGCAAGTGTTCATCTGCAGCTGCTGCTGCTTTTCAGACTTCTTGCCTTCAGACGTATGACTGCCTGAATATGGAAATGTTCCTTTTTCTGTCGAAGCCAAACCTTCTCCATGGTAAATCTTACTGTATTTCATTTCCTCTGTGCTTCTGTAACTGCAGCTGGAACAAGAGAATGAAGTTCTGTCGGGTAAAGTGGCTGAGATGGAGAGAGTAAGGAACTCTGACCAGGAGAAGCTGAGCTTGTGTGAAAGAACAAATGAAGAGCTCAGTGCAGAGAAAGCCCACCTGGAGCAGCTGCTGAAGAAAGTGGAGCAGCAACAGGAGGGGCTGCAGGTAGAGCTCAGGATACTGGCAGAGGAGAAGGCAGAAACCCAAGAGCAGCTCAGTCAGGTGAGACCAAACACCTGGTGCTTTCCGGGTGGGCTTTTGGCTGCTCAGCTCAGTGAAACTCAGTCTGTTGGATTCTGCGGTGGTTTTGTCAAGGAGACACTTAGTAGTGCTGGAGGTCAGAAGCTTTGTTTACTGCCTTTTGGAAATGTGTTGATGGCTGGCAGAGCTGTTCTGCAATTCTCTCAGTTGTCCTCTGCTGCTACAGATGACTTCAATCCACCTGTCTGTGGTGGCCTCTTTTTTGGCTTTTGATAAGCTGCAGAGAGATGATTTGTCTTGCCCATGAATCTGAGTGAAGCTGCTACTCTCCCATGTGGCAAAAGAAGCAAACAGCGTAGCTCTCCACCCTTTTTCTGAGTCAAAAAACCACGGGGTTGCATGTTTCTATTTATGCTTTTTGTTGTGAAGTCTGCAACTTTCAAAACTCCATTTGTTCGAGCCTAGAGAGCGGGACAAAACTGCAAGTCAATGTCTGCTGTCTTGTACTGCTAAGAACGGGAATGAGATCTTGAAATTGTTGAAATTGTTGAAATTGTATTTTAAGACATACATGCAACTTTGTGGCTGGACATATGCCTGGGGAAGAAGGACCTGGGGGTATTGGTCAGCAGCTGGCTGATTATGAGCTGGCAGTGTGCCCAGGTGGCCAAGAAGGCCAATGACATCCTGGCTTGTGTCAGAACTAGTGTGGCCAGCAGGACTAGGGCAGGGATTGTCCCCCTGTGCTCAGCACTGGTGAGGCCACACCTTGAATACTGTGTTCAGTTTGGGCCCCTCACTACAAGAAAGAATTTGAGATGCTGGAGCATGTCCAGAGAAGGGCAACGAAGCTGGTGGAGGGTTTAGAGTACAAGTCTTATGAGGAGCAGCTGAGGGAACTGGGGGGGTTTAGTCTGGAGAAGAGGAGGCTGAGGGGAGACCTCATCGCTCTCTACAACTACCCGAGAGGTTGTAGCGAGGTGGGTGTCAGTCTTTTTTCCCATGTAACAAACGATAGGACGAGAGGAAAAGGACTCAAGTTGCACCAGGGGAGGTTTAGGTTGGATATTAGGAAAAATTTCTTCATGGAAAGGGTTGTCAAGCCTTGGAACGGGCTGCCCAGGGAAGCGGTTGAGTCACCATCCCTGGAGATACTTAAAAGCCATGTTGATGTGGTGCTTAGGGACATGGCTTAGTGGTGGCTTGGCAGTGTTGGGTTAACAGTTGGACTTGATGATCTTAGAGGTCTTTTCCAACCTAAATGGTTCTTTGATTCTGTGAGCTGTTAGAGCCTCTTCAGGCTTTGAGGAAGATGAGAAATAGGTGATCACACAAGACTCTTCACTCTGGACTAACTGATTTTGATACCCTGGAAAAAGAGCTTGGGAGAATCATGTCACTGAAGGAGACCAGGGAGTTTGTCATCATTTAAATGTCAGTTTCATAATGTACAACCTTGGATATTATGGGATAACTTTGAGAGAATTGTTTCTGATGGTCTGTTCTCTGTTAGATAGTCAGTCTTGGAGTCCACGGTATGTTTGGCAAATACCCATCAGAGGTGTTATATTGAAGAAAAAAGCTAAAAAATCATGGTTAATCTTCAAGTTTGAATACCAGCAAGGTATATTAGACAACTTCTTTGTGTGAAACAAGCAAACAGTGTTTTTGACATGAACTGCTGTATGAATAGAGTCTACCATCTCTTTGGCCGCATCAGCCAGACTTTCATAAATCACCCCAAGGGCTGTTTCCCTGCTCAGCATCACCTCATTGCAGCCAATGCACTTTGATCTTTTTTTTTTTCAGAAGGAGAAACCATGTGTATTTTCACTTTCTTCAGCGAGCAAAGTTGCTTTTGCTCAAACTTTTCTGAAAATTTCCAGCACTGGGATAGATTCTGATAGAGTTCCAGTTTGCAAGGTGACAGTTCTGGAAGATGCCATATTTTTGCATGCAAACACGTAGTCTGGTGTATTTATGTTTGCTGTGAAGGGGCTGTGTGGTCCCAGGCAGCCCAGCGTGGCCATACTCATCACTTCCAAGTTAACAGTCCCAGTGCCTTTTGGCAGCCCAGGGTATTAGCGTGGTATAGAGCAGATGCTCTTAAACTTTCAGCCCGCAGTACAGGAGCTCTTTCTCCTCCAGCTGATGCAGAAGTGGCACTGGCTGGCTCTGCACAGAACTCCAGAGAAAGGACTCTGTCTTTTGTCCTGCTTTCACGTTTACCGCCAGCAAGCGTCAGCTCGCAGCGGTCTGAGCAGCTGCGCCAGGAGCCCTCTCGCCAGGGGCACGCACTGGCCACGGTGTCCAAAGAGAAGGAGTTCCTGGAGCATGAGAAGGCTGCCCTAGAGGTGCGACTGCAGCCCTGCAGCGGGGCAGACGAGGCCTTTCAGAGTAGCTGGCAGAGGCCAGGTAAAGGCAGGGAGGAAACCCTAGGCAGGACATTATATAATGGCTGTAATTATAAAGGTGGTAATCATTACACGAGGATTTACTGCATCCTGTGTGCTTTTCAAATGTTTTCACCTTCCACGGGCAGAAAATGAAAGAATCTTGAGCAAAATGAAAAAAGTATACTATGATTTTAATGTTGTTTTCCTGACAGCTAAAACTAGCAAACATCTCCTGGGCCTTGGGTTCATGTTTATGCCCCCTTCCTGTGTGAAGTCCAAAGCAAGGCAGCTTGGCTCTGAATTGAGTAATAATTAAACCCTGCAGACGTTTACTGAAACTGAAGTTTCTCTCTGGTTTTGGTTTCTTGTTCTATGCATTTGAACATAGATCTTTCCTTACCAAGTAGTTGGACTGTTGATGGCTGTTCCATGCAGACGTTGTGAGTAGGACACTGCCATCTAGGGTGGAGCCAGAGGCTGGTGCTGCAGATCTCGAGGGCCTTCTGGTTGGAAGCTAAGTCTTGTTACCTGTGGTGCAGGACCCACAGCTGGTTACACCAGCAGCTGGGAAACCTCTTTTGAATCCTCACGTCTTTGAGGATTCTTGCCCATCACTGATGTCTGCGTCCTGTACTCCTTACCACCTGCTGTTTAGAGACAGATGTTGTGGAGAAGTTACACAGGGAAGGAGCAAGATTCTGTCCTTCTGCCTTTCTAAGATCATATGTGACAAGTTCTGCTCAGAAAAAAAAAAAAATTGAGTTGTTTGTCCTCCTTGTAGGTGTTTTTTAGAAGACTCCTGAACTTGCAGAGTTGTACAAATGATGTTTTAGACATTGTTTCTCATGTTTCTTGACTTTTACACTGTATTACTCCAAAGTATGTCATTAGGATGGCTGATAAACACCTATTTTGACTCAGTATGTTTCTTGAGAGCTGCTGCTTCTTCTGAGCTCCAGCTTCTCTTATTTGATCCAGCTGAGTTATGTTTGGTCAATTATTGGGCTGTTACTAAACTATTAAATATTCAGCTCCTTTTTAAAAATTTTTTGAAAAGGGATACATTTTTTTTAAAAAAGATAAATTAGTTATGAAGAACTTTGACAATAGATAAAAATTCAGCAACTGTTTTTGCCAGATGTTGTTCTCAAGAGTCTTTTGTTGTCACAGTTTTGGACTCTATCTTTTCTGTTCTGTTTTAGAGACTGATTCTATTTATCCTGAAATGGAGCCTATTTACTTTGGACTGCCAGAGACTGGCACAATCAGAAATATGTGCTTGTTCTCCTTCTTGAAGATACACCCTCCATTGTCCATCCAAGTAGTGAAATTCTACTGCTGTGGTTTTTATGGCATCCCCGTACTAGTGAGGCAGTGCTGTGTGTTGTAGGAACCTGGCACACAGGGTGCTGTGTTAGATCAGGGAGGTCACTTCAGCTCCTGGTTCCAGAACCCTGCATGTCATACGCAGCAGTTGGTTGAAGTCTGTGGTTGTAAGAATTTGGCTCTGCAGTACTACAGCTTCCATTTTAAAGAGCAACAAGTCACTTGGGCTACTGCCTACTTAAATAGCAACACTTAGAGAAAAGCAGCAAGTTTGTCTCTTGAACTTTCAACAGTTGAAACTGAAGGCTGCCCGTCTCTCCTTTCAGGTGGTCCTTGTTCAGATAAAATCTAGTTCAGATTTCTTACGAATGCTGCTCCAAGTGGGAGATCTTACTATATCATCTTATGTATTTCTTGAGTCCCTTTTAAATACAAGGAGTCTGGAAAATCACTTACCTATAGCTACACTGTGAACAGCATTCAAAAAGTCACGAGTCATCCAGGGAGATACTCTTGTTCTGTTCCCCTGCAGAGCAGCTTGGAAGCGCTGATGAGCTGAGGGCTGTGAGCAGAGACCGGGCTTTTGCTTGTTGGCCCAGACTTTGGGCACAGCTACCTGTGTGTCAGCCAACAGCAATTTCAGATTTGGCCATTGAGATCAAATTCGGCTGGGCTTTCTGTGTTATGCTAGGTCATAAGCAAAGCCTGGGCATTCCCCTGGAGGGGCCTGCATTGCTATTTTAAATGGAGAAATATGCTTTCTGTATACAAGTTTCCTTGCAACCCATTTTCCGTACTGAGGGGTAGGGATCTTGTGGGCATAACTCTCAGTGGGCATCAGGAGCAACAAACTCATTCCTCTCTGTATTCACAACTCACAGGTCAGTGAAGGAGACACTGGAATCCAGCCTGTTTGAAGCTCAGCAGCACTTATCTCAGCTGGAGATCACCAGGAGTCAGCTTGAAATCCAACTTCACACAGTCACATAGGCCAAGGAGGTGATACAAGGTGAGAGCCTCCTGTTTCTGGTGATCCCCCTGCTAGGGAAGATGGTATAAAAATAGCTCTGTGTCCGCAGTGCTTCTGAGGAGTGAAGGAGATGGAGGCAGATCTCTCCTGCACTAGAGTTCAGATGGCTTAAGGTCAGTGAAGTCAGAACCATTGTTTAGACTCTGAATCTTGTCGTTTGTCCTGTTTGCAGGGGAAGTGAAGTGCCTTCAGTGTGAGCTGGAAGCAGAGCGATCTCTAATGAGGCAGAAACGGGAAAACATGGTACAACAGCTCTTGCAGACAGAACAGCAGTATAACAATACCCTCAAACTGCGGCAAACTGATCATGAAGTGGAAACAAACCAGCTCCTGCAAGACGTGGTAGGAAACAACATGCTTCTGAATTCTTCAAGCAAGCTTTGTGGGCTGGCTTTAGAAGAGTAATAGCCTGAGTGTGTGAAATGGGAGAAACCATCTGTCATAGGTCACACCTTGCTGGGCCAGGCAGATAATCCTAACCCCTAACCTGTAACCCCTAACCCGTAACACTAACCCCTATCCCCTTACCATAACGCCTAACCCCCAACTCCTAATCCCTACCCCCTGACCCCCTACCCCCAGCCACTAACCCCCCTACCCCTAACCCTGACCCCTAACCCAGACCACTAACCCCTACCCCCAGCCCCTAACCATCTAACCCTAACCTGTAAACCCTAACCCCTAATCCCCACCCCTAACCCCTAACCTCCACCCACCATGCCGAACCCTAACCCCTACCCTTAAACCCCACACTCAGCCCCTTACCTCCTACCCCTAACCCCCAAGCCCAAAACCCCTAACCCGAACCGCAAACCCTAACCCTAATCCCTAACCCCCAACCCCTAACCCCCACCCACCACGCCTAACCCCCAACCCCTAACCCCCTAAACCTTAACCCTTACCCTTAACCCCCACCCTCAGCCCCTTACCTCCTAACCCCTAACCCCAACCGATAACCCCTATCTCTAACCCTAACCCCCAAAACCCCTAACCCCAACCCCTAACCCATAACCCTAATCCCTAACCCATAACCCCCAACCCCTATCCCCTAACCCCCACCCACCACACCTATCCCCTATCCCCTTACCCCCACCCCCTACCTCCTAACCCCAACCCATAACCCCTATCTCTAACCCTAACCCCAAACCCTAACCCTAATCCCCAACCCCTATCCCCCCATCCCCCCAAGGCCCCCGATCCCCCCAAGCCACCCAGCCCGTAACCTCCTAACCCTACCCCCTACCCCTAATGCCTATACCCTGATCCCCAACCCCTAACCCCTAGCCCTAACCCTAAACCTCGTACCTGAAGGCATGTGAAGACCCCCAGGATTCTGCCAGGACAGTAGAAGCAGCCACAGATTCAGTGTGGGCCTAAGGCGAGTTTAGCTGGAGTTTGGGTGCTCCCCACCCAAAGCCTGGCAGGAAAGGGGTAGGATCTTACCAGACTCCTGTCTGCCATGAAGTAGACTCCTCACATTGCTACCAACTGCAGTCACGGGAACTTTCTCCCTTTCTTTCTGTCCTGTAACCGTCGTCAGAGGTGTTACCTCTGGGCTTGACGCATGTGTAACAGGCCCCTTGTTCCTGGTACCGCCGTTTGTGGCCTGTCTTGTGACTGGGGCATCAGGGTACCAGTCTCTTTCTCACCCTGCAGTCCATCTACATCTTTTCACTGATGGAAAGGGATGTGAGCTTTGAAAATAGACTCTAAGAAGAGAGAGAAATCCTGAGGAGACAGGTGCTAGGAAACAGGCAGCCATCAGAGAGAGGAAGGTAACATCTCCTTTTCATAATGATTGGACTCAATGATCTTAAAGGTCTTTCCAACCTAAATGATTCTATGATTCTTCTACCTGCTGACCCGCCTTTTTAAGTTCCTTGACAGGATGTGATTTATGGAGAGCACAAAGCCATTGTTGTGCACTGTTGAGGTGGGGGATTGTGGGAGGGATGAAGCTTCACATTTGTTTTGAGGAGCGTGGCTGGGACTTCACCTTGAAGTCTTTCCCTCCACTCCTCAGGCAAGCGAGTGGGAAGGGCATCATTCAGAGCTGCAGAAGATACTGGAGCAATGGGAAAAAGAGAAGGTGGAGACAGAAGGGGAGCACGAGAAGAAGCTGTTTGATATGAAGCAGAAAGTTGCTACCATGCAAGCTCAACAAGAGGAGGAATGAACCAGAGTTGAAAATGCCAAGCAAGAGGTAAAGACTGTGAAAGGAGAATTTGTGTAGCTTTTTTGCAAGGCTAGAGCCTTGGGAGATGTCTGGATGTCAGGCTGTGTGGAGCATGCCCTACATGTTTTCTACATTGAATTTGGTGAGGTGAAAGGCAAGCAGGGTTCTCTTTGGGACTAGGAGTGAGACCTGTCAGAGGAAGCCAGGCAGAAGCATCACCTTTCAGTTGAGATTTTTGTGCTGCTGTTGTGCTGGGTTTTTTAAGACTTACCTCAGAGTATCTTCACAGTTCTCTTAACAGTCCTCTTCTGATCTTTACTGATACATGCTTATAACCTTAACTTCATTAAAGACCAAACTGAATTTGTAGCACTGAATCCCCATGAGGATGGGGTTTTTGTTTTTGGGGGGGACAGGGGGACATGGCAAGATTGTTGACAAAAGAAAAAGAATTTTAAAGACTCCTCTGAAATATTTCTGAGCAGTCAAACAGGGGTGTCTTCTGGGCTGTTTTAAGTCACTTGCTGGTAAGCTATTTTGTGCCCAGATCTCCTGTGAACCCTGTCACATAGTGAGAGTCCTCCTTGTGTCCCACCCAAAGTCCTCTTCACGGAGTCTGCCTGGGGACTGCAGTACCCCCAGCTGTGTCTACAGGTATTGAAATGCCAGGGCAGTGCTCAGAGATGACAGTGTGTCCCTGCCATGTCAGTACTTTACCAAAGTCTAATGAATACCTTAAAAATGAAGTAATTTTCACCAAACCCCACTTGAAATGCATGAGTTTTCTGAAGGAGCTGCCTCGCTTCAGCCCTCTGGCAGCCCTGCATTTTCTCTGCTGCTAAGTAGGTTAAAAGTTGCTATTGAAAGACAAACAGGACACAGCAGAAGATGAGGGATACCCTCACCAGCAAGGCGAGACATTTGAGAAGTGCCACACGTTTTCCTGTTCGATGTTTGTTGGAGGTTCAATCACAGGGGGACTGTGGCTGGACCATGTTCATACTGCCGGTCTCACTTAGGAAGCTGTGTCTGCAAGTGGGCAGAGAAGGGCCTGGGAAAGCAGCAACACAGCACTTTGAGAACACGTCAGCCCATCGGTGTTGGAGCCTTGCCACACAAATTCTGTGTGGGAAGTTTAAACCTGTCTTCTCTTTGTGTGCAGGTCCTGCAAGAAAACGAGCGTGAGAAGAGTGCTTTATTAGAGACAGTCTTTGGACTCAGGGAGAGCTAAGAGAAGCCAACCAGCAGCTGGAGAGCTCAGGCAGGAGGTGAAAGAGCAGCACGAGGATGGGCAGGTAAGTCTGAATAGTAGGGTGGGTTGAAGGAACAGGCCGTTGGCAACTGGACGTAAGCTGAGAGAGGCCGAGAGAACCAGCTAACAGAGTGAAGGGCAGTAACAAGGAAATAAAGCCTAAGTGCTGTGACTGAGGAGGCAGGGACTGCTGCAGGCACTGAAATCACAGAGCCTGATGAGCTCCAGAGATCAGCAACAGGAAGGAAGCGTACAGTGGAAGCAGAGCTGGGTAGAAAAGCAGAAGTGGCTGAATGAATGTGATTTTGAGACAGAAAGAAGACAAAGCTGAACCTGATGGCAGGACCCAGTAGCTTGCTCTCCATTTGTGTTTGCAGAACATCACAGAAAAACTGCAAGCAGAGCTGCAGGAAACTCAGAGTAAGATCAAGGCAGTGGAGAAGAGGCACAAGGAAGAAATCAAAACCGTGAAAGAAGAAATTAATGTCCTCCTTCAGCAGAGGGATGATCTACAAAACCAAGTGACTGAAAACAGCAATAGCTACTCCACTCATCAAACAGGTGGTCTCTCCCCTGGCAGAGCAGCAGGTGATGGGGTAAGTCCCTCTGGCTGCCATCACACTGTGGTCTCCATCTCAGCTGGGCTGAAGGAGACTGACTGGCCAGCTGCTGCCCTGGACAGATGGGCTACTCTTTTTGCCTGTTTGCCAGCACTCATCAGAATGGATTTCTGCTGGCCTGTTACTGCTAGCCTTGTTTTTTAAGGTGCTTTTTCAGATGAACATGGTGACACACTTAGATTTTTAAACAAGCCAGCTGTATCCATTGTGAATCTGGTACTTTCATGAAAGGGTGAAATTTAAAGTTGTTCTTTCCCTTTCCTCATAGTATATGATATGGCTGATATGGCTGACAGTGGCAAGCTGTAGTCTTTGACTGCTTTGTTGTGTTTTACTTGAGGTGGAAGAGTTGACATCTCAACTAGCAGCCTCCAAAGAGTCCCAGCAAGTGATTGGCCGCAAAGCTCAGCAAGATCTGAGTGAGACACAGGAACTGTCAAGGCAGAAGGTGCTGGAGGTTGTGCACCTCCAGAAGATCCTGGAGGAGAAGAGGAGTCAACGGGAGAAGGTAGAACATCAGAACAAGATGCTGCAAGTGTGTTTGCAGTCTTTGGAGGAGGAAAGGAGTCGATGAGGAGAAGTGGAGCGTCACAACACAGAATTTCAGGCTTCCTTGAAGGTCCTAGAGAATGAAAAAGCCAGGTAAATGAAAGTCTGTGAAACTCTCTATTCTGTTTAATGGATTCCCTCTTTCAGATCTTCACATATCCAAGTGGCTCTGGCAGCATTTCCTAAAAAGCAGAGTTCTGAACTATCCATGCAGATATGTTTCATTCTCTTGATGCGGTGTTTCATTTTCTTTTCTTTTAATCCTTCAGTTACAGTTTTTCTGAAGACAGTCGCTTTTGGAGTAGTCCTTTCCTTAAAATGAGGTGTTGTTTTGTTAGGTTGGCATGTTAATGATGTTAAATGAAACTTTCAGGGGTTTCAAACCTGAAACACACCAAAGGAGGCAGAACAAGCTGCAGTATAATGAGCTAGATACATCCATCAGCTCTGTCTTGGGTCTGGTAAATTTTAAACATTTGGGATCTGTATCAGTCTTCCATCCTGATGCCTTTGGTTAAAACCATGATTTTGAACTAAGCCAGATTCCCCTCTGAGGCACCCAAGAAATAAGCATGTTTCTTATTGCCATCTCTTTCCTCATTCCTCAAAAAATCCCAGCGGGTGTCTGGAAGGGCTTGAGCAGGGTCCCTGCCAGGCTCAACAGTTACAGATGTTACTGACTTTCCAAGGAATGCAAGAAAGAAGAGAAAGGGTAGGTAGGGTACTTCACCTGGTAAAGTCTTGCCAGCCTTCAACACACACCTTCACTGAAGAAGAGAAATAAAAGGCTGTGCCCTCTTGCTTGCCCCGTGAGGGATCTGGCATCTTATGTAAGGATCTGAGTATTTTCTCCAAACCTCCATTACTGCTTCTGGTATCAGCCTTCATTTCTCTAGCTGAAAGTAATGTGGGTGCTGCAAGTCTTAGGAAACTCCGCAAAGATCACCTGGCTGTCAGTTGCTGCTGTTCCTACCAGGACATACAAGTTAGGGGAAGAAAATGTCTCTTCGTTATTGACAAAACCTCTCCCTTGGAGTCTCATTAGTCAAAAGAAAAATTTTCCTCTGCCCTAATGTCTTCATTTCAAGACTTTGTTGTGTTTCTATTCACATTCCCATCTCAAAAAAAGTAGGGTATTTAGCCAATAATTCACCTTTCTTCTGTGGAAAAAAGTGTAGTGGGCACGTGCTTGGGTGTGGTTGCCAACCTGGCTGAGGACTGAACAAGCAGCCTGGTTGTTCAGACAAACCTCAGCAGACAAATCAATTTTCCCCTTGGTGGTGGAAGTCCTAAGAGTTTATTAAATGTTATATACCCTGTAGTAATGAGTTGCATGCTCCGACTTTCAGGCTGTGTCTCTGGAAGAGAAGGAACTGAGCCTCAAAACCCTGGAAGAAAACAACCTTGCCCAGCACAACAAGGTGTCTCAGCTTCTTTCTGCTCTTCACCAGGCCAGGCAGCTCCATTCCGACCACAGAAGAGAAATACAAGAGCTGAACAACCAGGTGACCTGTGCACTAGCATCGTCTTCTCCAGGGACATAGAATACCACCTTCAGCTTGTAGGCCTCAGCTTGTTTTCCCTCCCAACAACGTACACTCCTTCTGTGTTCTGCCCAGAGACTGCACACTGAGGCTGGATCTGCTGTGTTCTGCCTGGGTTTTCCCCGGTTCTCTCATGGTTCATGGCATTAAATGTCTGAGGAGAAACAGAAGACTCCTTTGGAGCTTCTCAGTATCTCTATTACACCCAGATGGTGTTTCTGCCTCTGCCAGGCACTGAGCAGTCTGGTGAGACAACATTGGTTATTGGCAGTCTGTGGGAGCACTCCCGTCTCGGCCATTCAGCTGGCATTGGGGAGGTGCCCCATGAAGGATGCCGATTGTCTCCCCTTTGCTTCTAATCCCAAGCGTCCCTGGCAGCCCCGCTCTCCATGCAGGAATGCTTCATCTGCCACCTCACCCTGCCAGCCAGCCACTCGCACCCTCACACACACAGAAGCCTTCATTTCTGAGGATGGAAGGCACGAAAACCTGACCGTTCCTTTGGGGATGGGGAAACTTCCTTTAGGCCCCTTAGCCTCCAAGTACCTGTTTGTAGCTTCTTTTGCTCAGTTTGAATCCTTGCCCTCGTGCGTTCTGTTTCCAGTGTGGTTTTTGGCTTGAAGTAATTCCTCCTTCGCCCCTTCCTCTAGTCCCTCTCTGGTGCCTCAGCAGCAGCGCTGTCCCTGAGCGCTGTGCGTCTGTGTTACAGGTGCAGTCGCTGCAGGCAGCGCTGCAGAAGGAGGCTGGCCTGGCAGCTCGGGAGGAGCAGCTGCTGCGGGATCTGGAGGAGTCCCAAGCAGGTGAAGGGTGCTCGAGGAACTCTCTGTGCATGCTGGAGGCTGAGGTGTCTGGCCTGCGTTTGAGGCTCTGTAGCACAGAGAGCAGAGCACAGGCATTGGCCACGGGGTGTCAGCAGGCCAACAGTGCCCACCGCAAAGCCCGATCCCAGCTGGACAAACTGCACTTGGTTCTCCAGCACACGGTCTGTGACAGCAGAGACTTAGTCCTTTGGAGTTCAGGCAAGTGTGGGGCTGGGTTCACAGGTCTGTAGGCGGGTATAGGGGAGCAGGTGCAGGGGGAGTGGTTCTTTGTAATCCTGATGTGACAGACCTGTCCTTTCAGTTTAGGCTGATTCAAGTTTTGGGAAGTCTTGAAAGCCTGACATCCCTGCAGAGACAAGTCCGTGTTTGTATGTGGAAAAATGACCAGCATCAGAATGAAATAGGGCCCAAGTCACAGGGCACGTGTGTCCTTCCTTGAGGCAGTGCGGACATTAGTGGTCATCAAAATAATGTTAGCCCGGGACACACATCTTGCTGTAACACGAGCTCTAGGACGACGTCAAAGGCACTGCCACCTCCTCCTGTGCATAAAGAGGCCTTGTTTGTTGGAGACCCTTTCGGTTAAAGCTTGCAACAGAATGGCTTCTCTCTTCAGAACAGGCTCATGCCAGCTGTTTCCCAGGCCAGGGACCTCCCTGCAGAGCTCACAGTGGACAGAGTGGCCGCAGCCCTACAAGATCTGCGTCAGCACCTGGAGCAGACTCAGCAAGATCTGGTAACTTGTGTCTAGTGCACCCAGAAATCCCGTCCTTCTGCTGCACTGAACTGACAAGCAGAGTGCCAAAGCCAGAATGGATGTAAATTCTTGTGTGCCAGGTTGGCTTGCTGCCACGGGGGAAAGGAGAATCCCCATCCCATGTACCATTACTGTCCAGCTGCCCCCTCCCACCT
Source organism: Strix uralensis (assembly GCF_047716275.1). NCBI lineage: Eukaryota > Metazoa > Chordata > Aves > Strigiformes > Strigidae > Strix > Strix uralensis. The sequence goes on from NC_134012.1 coordinate 48,474,035, forward strand.
TGGCTGTTTCTGCCTGTGTGTTTGTACCTCTTTGTCTCCTGCCAGCAGTGGCTCTGTGAGGTGATGCTTCTCTTCTTACCTCTTCCAGAAGGATGCAAGGAAGAAGATACAGGACTCGGAGCTGGAGCTGAGCAAGAGGCAAGCTGAGAAGGAGTACTTCAGTGCCTGCAATCAAGAGCTGCAGAAACAGTTGGCTCAAAGCCAGGAAGGTACAACTTCCCTTTTCCAACCCACTGACCCCATCTTGTCTGACCAGTGGGGATCTCTGATACCACGCAGGGGAAAAATGCAGTGCCCAGAGATGGGAAGAGGAGAAAAACAACAAGCCTGAGACTTATCGATAGAACTACCAGGGAAAGATTTTTGTAGAGAAAGATCCAGTGTCTGGCAGTGCATCTGGCTGTGTGACTGGTGATAATGTGCAGAGGTGGTGCCTTTCAGGTCCCATGTCACTGCTAAGTAGGTGTAGCGTGATGCCTCACAGTATCCTTCTCTGTATGGTCTTTAAAAGCACCAACCTCAAAAAGCCTTGTCTTTATCAACTTCCTTTTCCTCTTAGATGGCAGATTCACAAAGCATTAGTTCAGTGTTGAGTTCCTGTGTTATTGCATCCTTTCTTCTGCTGCTTTTCCTCATTCTCTGGTACCTAGTGCTTCTGCATCCTTCTTACCTGTTTTCTTGCCGATACTGATTAGGCGTCGGACCTCACAGCCATACAAAACACAATTTTTTACTTCTGAAGCCTTTGGTAACATGTTCATGTTGTGTTTATCTATAAACTGGTTTTCACATGTAGCTAGTTGCCTTTTCCTCTAATCTCCAGGCCATCCCAGAGCCTCCAGGGCTATTGGCCTCTCTATATTATAGCTGGACAGACATTCCTTCTCCTTTCTCTGTCATTGCTTTCCCACTCTCCACACCAGAATTGGGTTTTTATCTCATTGTCATGTTTTCCTTGTCCCAGACTACAGGAACAGGGAGGTGTGGGCATTGCTCGTTGCCTCCCCCACAGGCTGTTGCCTGCTCATGTAGAGCCTTTACCTGTTCAATATTTCTTCATGTTCCCTCTCTGAGATGGAACTGCTGATCATTTTTCATAGAGTTTTCCAGGCCTTAGATCATTGCTTTTTTCTGGAACATTCATAGTTTTTACTACATATGTTACATATGATAAAGCTTATATACTTGAAATTCTGCCATTGGATGGATCCCGCTTGTCCCACTAGTCAGTTCTTTCCATCCTTAGTTCCTGTCTATTAGTTTAGTGTATTAGTTTAGTTTTAGTCCTGTCTATCTGTAGTCATCCTTGCTTCAGGTCTCAGTACTGGTGTGATGCTCAGTGGTTTTTTCCTTGCCGTTGTCCTAGTACCACCAAATATTTCCTTTCTTCTTTTTTCTGCCAGTGCACAACATATTCCCCTAGCTTCGTTCTTTTGAACAAATGCCAAAGCACATCTTCAAGCACAACGTTGACAGATCTGTTTTTTTCTGTAAAGTCTCTTAAGTCATAGTCAGTCTTCACTTTTGCTGCTTCTTTCTTTTCCTTTAGGACACTAGATCTGACTCTCACCTCCCGTCTCTGCCCGTGTTTCACTGATGTCAGTTCTACCTGCTTCTCACACTGTGGGTGATGTGCTGCCATGCCCTTAGCCCTGCCCTTTCAACTCACAGAAGAGCAAGCACGTTTTCATATTCTTCTGAACCTTGCCACTCTCATTCTTCTTTTATTCTCTGCCTGGAAGTTTCCTTTATTTATGTGTGCTTTGAAAGACCTTGTGGGCTTAGGGCCTGGAAAACACAGACAGGCGGGTAAGAAAATGATGTTTTCTCTGTAGGATGCAAATCAGTTTGGTTTTGCTTTGCTTGTCATCTTCTCCTTCACCTTTCCTGCTGCAGAGACACAGATGGCAGAACGCAAGAAGAACTCTCTACAAAGTGCCTTGCAGGAGGAGGCTGCTGCTCTAAAGGAGGAGACTGTGACTCTACATCAAGAGGTGGCATCTTTGGAAATGAAACTCGAGACCACTGAGAAGCAAAGAAAGGATGTCCTGGTGAGGCTGGCAGATGCCATGAAGAGCCATTTCTTACATATTTTTTGGCCTTCTGTTAATAATTTTAAGGAGCAACTTTTTCCAGTGGAGATCTGATTTTAGGTGGTCTTGTACAAGTGCAGTTGAGATCTGAGAAGGTAGAGAATATGCAAATGCTCACCAAGCTTCCCTCATTTTCCCCTTCCATTCATCATTCCTGTTTCCCAGACTTGCTTTCGTGCCAGGCCAGGTAAACTGAATTAGCAGGGTCATCACCTTGGGTAAGAGAAGACAGTCCAGAAAGGAGAGATCATTAAAATGACCAGTATCACAGACTTTGTGGAGAGACCACAGACCACCATAAGAGCAGAAGAATATTGTTTACATCAGTGGCTGTTTTTTAGTTTAACTTTTCCAGTTACATCCTTCTGAATAAGTAGGGAAAGATGCTGTAGTCATATAAAATTCAGTTAAGATTCAGGGTGTTTATTTTCCTCTATTTTGATGATTTCTCCCCTTGAAGCTTAAGTCAAAGTAATTTTCAAACTTGTCTCTATATACATTGCATGGTTTGGGCTGTTATTTGTGTCCAAATCCATATTTAGATTTCTAAATATCTGGATCAGAAAAAAGGGGTGAGAATACAAAAGTTTGCTAATAATAGAAAGCTGTTCAACGTTACCACTGAGAGCAGACAGTGGGAAAAAAATAGAGACATTTGAGAAACAAAAGTGCTGAGCCAGATAAATATGTCTGCCTGCAAGGGGACAGCTAGTCCTGATTTGAAACACAGAATGACAGTCTGTGATCTGACCATCACTCCTTCGAGAGGGCACAGTGCGGTTCTGGAGGATGGTACCGTGAAAACACTACACAGTAGAGGTCCAAAAAAACCCCCAACCCCAAAAATGGGAAATCAAATGTCAGGGTTGTTGTCTCTTCCCTTTCTCCCTAATAGAGAGAACATCATCGTGCCACTGCCTAGATCATGCTTAGTCTGGACTTTAAATCCTGGCTGCAGTTCTGGTGGCTCCTCCCCAGAAGAACATCCCAGAAGTTCAGAGAAGGGCAAAAAGGCAGATAGGCCAGTGGGACTCTGAGGGAGGAAATAGCCATCCTGCAGAGAATGGTTTCAGAGAGGGACACGGGCTGGTTTCATCATCTATGAAGGATTCTGAAGGGGTTTCCCATAAAGGTATGGGAATATATATTCCTACAAATAGATGACCTGCTTGGCCAGAGAAACCATGCTTGCAGCCGGCAGGTTTGCCTGTCTGTATAGCTCCGGCCGGAGACCATTCACCTGCTAGAATGTTTTCTGTCAAGCCCAGAGCTACTGAAGGAACTACGGAGCTTGCTGTTAAAATTACCTCAGGTGCAGAAGCTGGGGATGGGTAATTGGTTCTCTCTTACCTGGGCCAGCCTAGCCAACATGTTGTGGTTAGCATTTGGCATGGAAAGGAAAGGGCACAACTGACCAGAGTAATGTACTAAACTTAGTAGTATTGTGTCATGATGGCTGAAGAGCAGCTGCACTGATGGTGCTTAGAGGATGCTTTTGGAGATTTAGACTTCTGAGGTACAGCTTTTCCAGTGTATTGAAAGGAATTGAATTGGTCCCCTTGCCTTATCTGGTTAATGGCTTCCTTGTGCATTCAGGATGTACTTGTGCAGTGGTCCAAAAAGCATGAAGGCAAATTTGTGTGGATTTCTCCGAGGTGATCTGGAGGAGGGCCCCTAGGAAGAGAGTGTGTTGTCTTGGCCTGTGGACCAGGAGGAGAAGGGACTTAGCACTGTCCATGCCTTGGGCCGGTCACTCTCCCCGACTTGTTGATTCTGGCCCTTCCAACCCTGATGTGGCACCAGCTCACGTAATCCCCTCTCTGTACCCAGCAGGCTGCTGCAGAAGGGGAGCAGCTCTCACAGCTCTCGGAGAAGAGACTCCTGTCGCAGCGGCTGGAACGTCTGCAGCAAGCAGTTGCAAGGCTGGAACTTGAGAAGACGGAGCTGAAGCAACTCATTGCTGAGCTCAGGAGGACTCTTGAGCAGGTAAAACCAGCTTTCACTGCCTCTGCAAAGCCTCATGGTCCTCTGGAACACAACACAATTCCACAGACAGCACTTTGGAGTCCTCTGCTTGTTTCCTTCCCTCTCCCACTTTCCCCTGTGGACACACACTTTGGTATTTTCTCCCACCCCATTGCCTTCACAAATGCACATTCACGCCAGTACCACCCCTCTTGCCCCAGTGTCCCCATACGCACACGCTTGTCACTCTCATGTCAGGAACTGTTTCCTCTTGCTCTTCCACAGTCTACTTTGAGTGCTTTTTGCCCTCGCTGTTCTCTGGTGCAGTTACAGTCTCTGAGCAGAAATCTCCTTGCCGTGATGTCCAGAGGTCCTTTCGCTCCTTGTTTGGTGGCAGCTTTCTGTGACCCTTTCTCCTGTCCAGCGTGCAGGTGGAGCGTGAACGGAGGAGACTGAAGAGATGTTGTCGGTCGCTGCCAGATGCACGAGGATTTTCCCTCTCTGACCAGCACAAGATCCCTGCTTCTGGAGAGGTGAGAACAGAGTCTTACTTGGTGGGAGGAGGGTCTGGCCATACGGAGGAATGATGGCAAATCCCAGTGGCAGCGGCCCCCAGTATAGACCCAATAGAAGTTGAGTACAGACCATGGCCCTGACCAGACTGGAGACTAAAAAGAAATCCTTGCGTTTTCTTCGCAGGAGGAGTCTCAGGCTCGCTGCAGTCATTGATGAACTGAGTTGCAGAACCAGGTGAGGAGTAGGAGAGCTCTCATCAAAAGCTGCTGTGCCCGTGCTGATGGGCACAGCTTTGCACGACTCTACAGCCCGAGTTCTGTCTGGCTGTCAGGAGGTGAGTGCAGCAGGAGCTGGGAGGGCCCCGTCAGACACATCTGTTGGCCGTGGCCAAACAACATCATTCACCTGGGTCTAGTCTCTGACTTGCCTAAAGGTCGGGCATGGTGGGAAAGGGGTTGGAAGAAATTCCCTTTGCAGAGCTGGCTGTCTGGGTTTCACATCTAGTCTGCTCTCGATGCTTAGCAAATTAAGGTCCCCCTCTTCATCTGGTTTGGCTTTATGTTGACAGACCTTGGTATTGTAATTCAAATGTAGCAGGTTCCATAAGCCACAGAACTCCTTTAGGAATTGCTTCTGTTGTTTGAGTTCACTTGCCAAGAGAATACTTTCATATTCCCAGCCTGAGGTTGGGGGTGGCATTCCCGTGGGGAACACGGCCCTTGGCAAAGCACGTGTCACTTTGAGAACAGAGGAAAGCCTCTGACCTGAGCTGTTTCCCCCAAAACAGCAAAGCCTGGAGTGCTGCTCCCAGTGCTGGCATCTCCCGCTCTCCAGAGCAGGCAGAGGGCAACAGCCAGAGCTGCTATGGCTGCACCACCCCATGTTGCCAGGAAATGGTAGAGTTTGAGGATTGTCAAGGCCTCGGCAGTCCTCATCAAGTTACGCTCTGCTCATTTGGGAAACGCTCTAAAGTTAGGAAAAATGAGGGTTTGCTCCCTTTTCGTGTGCTAGCTGTCAGGTTTTTAAGCTAGACCCTCCAGAGCAGTTCTTCACTGCCTGGTGTAACCAGTAGAAACTTGAATTGTTGGTCATCTGAGCTCGGCTCAGGGGACTCTGGGAACCTGCTGCTCCCCGCGGCACAAGGACACAGCGTTGGTCAGGGCTGGAGGTAGAAGGTGCAGCCGGAGCCGTGGAGCTGCGGCTGGGCCTGGCGCTGGGGGCTTGTCTGAGCTCGGCCTTTTGCCTCTTCCAGGCATCCCTCCTGCAGGCGCAGCCGGCACGAGACCCAACAGACGAGCAGGACTCTGTTGGATGCTGTGCGAAGAGCTGTCTTGCTCCGTAGCAGCTGGGGTCAGGGAGCTGAAGCTGCTGTGCTGGGAGCAGAGACTGGGAACCCAGGTCCCCCTCCCTGAGCCGCCTTGTCCTGCAGAGGGACAGCTGCAGCAGCACAGCGTTCCTTTCTTGTCTTCCCAGAAATGTGCCATGTTTTGCTGTGGGGAATGGGGGTGCATTAGTTCTGTTTCATTTGGAAGCATCTCCTAGTGACAAAGATTTTTTAAATTATTTTTATAAAAGAAATTTTGCAGAACTGCACTTTTTCAGTAGGAAAAAGCAAGTGGTAGGTAAGTATGTGGTTTAGGGAGAAGGTGACCCCAGTTTTTCACTGGCCCAAGGAAGCTGTTCTGAGCTCCTCTCGAGCTCGCAGCCGCTGGCGGGGCAGAGGGGGCAGTGGGGGCGTTACCAAGCGAAGGGGGTAGCTCAGGGCGGGGATGGAGGGGGCAGGAGGGGGGGTTTTCCTCCCTTCCAGCCTCAGCACAGCAAGCGCCGGTTCGCTTCCCGAGGCGGCTGATCTGCTGTCAGCGAGCTGCTGCGAGAGCAGCCTGAGGGCAGCCCGGGGGTTCTCGAGAGGGCACTGGGAACCCGGCCCCGACCGGCCAAAGCGGGACGCGGCAGCGCGGGGGGGGGAGCGATGTCAGCCCGCGCGGAACTGCTCTGCAGCAGCGGCTGGGTCGGGGGGGGGGGGGGGGTGCTCGGAGGGGTCCTGCAGGGGCCCGGGGCGGGGAGGCCTGTCCTGCCCCAGGAAGGGAGCCCCAGCCTGGCCCGCCAGAGCCCTCGGCCGGCTCCTGAGCTGCAGGGATGGAAGGAAGGAGGCCCTTGGATTCGCCTCCCAGGGAAGGAGGACTCTGTGTTTTTCCTTGGTTCCTGGGTTCATCCGGAATTGTACGTTGACAGATCGAGGGGAGATAAACTGAAGATCAATCGAGATGGTATTTTTCCACATATGCCTTGTGACTGTGAGTCAGACTTCTGAACACTGGGGTGATTTTCACCCCTGCTGAGGCCCGAGAGGCTCCGTGTGCCTGGGGCTGCTGAGCGCTGCCTGGGCCAGGGGCAGGGGGGGCTGGTGGTCCCTTGGGCTCCCGCAGGGATTCCAGACGGGCCCGCTGGGTGCTTCAGCCAGCACTTCCAGTCAGGAAGCGTTATTTTTCTGGGTTCTAAATGAGGCTACGGTGTAAACCCACTTAGACTTCTGTACGGTGGTGTACTCTGTCAGAGAGCTCAGTAGTACTGAAAAAGCTGGCACAGAGTTCAGCTGGGACTCGAGATCTGACTGTGTTGCTGTTAAAAAACTGTATAGAGCCTCCTTGGGCAGTTACTTGGCAAGGCACAACTTTTCTGTGATTTTTGTACTCGAATTCTGACTGTAATGCCAATGCCATGTGATAACCTTTCTCCAAAATGTTTCAGTCAGAACGAGCGTTCATAATCTGATTACCTCTGAACTACACCCAAAACAAAGTTGCAGGGTGAAGTGACGGAAGATTTGGCCAGCCTGCCTGGGTGTTCCTGCTGCGCACGTTACCCGACCGTCCGCTCGTCTGCCCTGCGCTTGTCCTGTTGGAGTGAGTCCTCTGGGTAACGTGTGGGCTCTGGACGTGGTGAGTCTGACTCCCTCTGACCACCCAAGACATTGCTGGTCTTTCCCTCCCTCCTGTTCTGAGGGTGTGGGAAGGCTGCAGAGACTGGCAGGCTCTGCTGTGCCCTGCAGAGCAGCTTTAGCCACACAAGACCGTGTGGCCGCGGGTGCATCGTGGTGCTTCGACACCAGCTGGGACCACAGACCTTCTCCATCAGCTTGTTAAAGGGTCCCAGGGCAATGTGCTGGTGGGGAAGGGGGAAGGGTGAGGGGGGTCGAGGTAGGAGGCAGCTTTCAGCTGATGTTAAGCTTAAACTGAAAGTGGTTCTGGGCTTCGAGAGGGTTGGGTTTGGTTTTTTGCCTTAAGTGTGTTATTACCTTTCCAGGTAATGCTTTCCGTGGCAGCTGGCAATGGTCCTTGTGCACCAAACCTCAGCTCGTATTTTCACTGTGGTTAATACCTATAATAGTAATGGCATTATACTGAGAATCACCCAGGTTAATGACAAAGAAACTGGTGAAGTCAGGACTAGTTTCAGCAATAGGTGCCCAGCAACTTCCTCGAGATCAACATCTTCAACTCACAGAGTGAGAGTGGACCACAGCAGATCCCCCCGCTCTGAGCTCCCAACGCAGCAGAGACACACGCCCTCCTCTGCTGTGTCTGTCCAACGTCACCCCCTCCACCAATGGAGCCGGCTCTGCCTCATCCCTCCTACCCTGACAGATGGTCCTGGCAGAGAGAGCCCGGAGCTACGGACTGAATGAACTCGACACGTTTTGGAGGGATGGCCCACAGACTGCAGAAATGACATGTGTGTGTGTGTATATCAACCCCCACCATGTTCTCAGTGTCCCCAACAGGGCCAACAGCTTCATATGAGCCTTTATTGGGGAGCTGGGGGGTGTGTGTGTCCCAGCCCCCACCCCCCAAGTTCTTGGGCCTCGAGGCCTCAGCCAGCGCCTGCAGTCATCTGCCAGTTGGTCATCTGCCAGTTGCCCCGCAGCGGGGCACCGGGGGCCGGTCCCGGGGCGGGCAGTGCCGTCATGGTCCTGCAGAGCACCGGGCCCGCCGGGCTCCGCGCCCGCGCCGCCGGCAACGCGGCATCTGTGGAGGTGCAGTCAGCGTGGAAGGGGGGGGTCGGGGGGGCACCCCCGGGCCGGGGCCCGTGCCCAGGAACCGCCGGTGCTGGGGACGCGCTGCCTGACGGGACCAGCCGGGACGGGTGGCCCCGCGTACCGCGGCCCTACTCTCAGTGCCCCTTTTTCCTACGCCAGTTTTACGCCGTTTTTAATTCCTCGGCGGACCGTGTTTTAAGGCAGAACCAGTTTCGCTACAGCAACCCCCAGAGAGAAACATTCAGCCGCACGCACTGGCACCACGGCGCAGTCTTGGATTAAGAGCCCTGCGGGCCAACAGCCTCTCGCTAGAACAGCCCCAATTCTCCCCATTTTCTTCGTGCTGTGTCTTACCGTCCAGGATTTCAGGGCTCTCTCCTACGTGCCGCTGAGTAGCACCCCCACCATCCCTGTGTTTCTTGTCAGAGAGAGGGCTCGGAACCAGGCGCAGCCCCCCCCATCGCGGGGGAGGTCCCGGGAGAGCCCCCCCCCTCCGCTCTCGGCTCCGACAGGACCAGCCCGGGGCCACCCGGCCCGGCCCGGCCTCCCCTTCCCTCCCGCCTCTCCCCGCCGAGGGACACCCCCCTGCCTGCCCCGCGGGGCCGTTCCGCAGGGCCCAGCGCGGAGTAAAGCGGCGTCCGAGGCAGGGGCACTCTCCGGTGCGCCGGGAGACGGCGGCCGCGGGACGGGGCGGGGGGGTGCAGAAATCGGGAATTCCCCACAGCCGGCGTGTCCGCCTGCCTTCCCCTCCCCAAAACACGGTGCTGGGAGCGCTCGCTGAAATACTGTGGGCGCGTACCGGGGCTGTTTAGGCCGGGCTGTGGCGGGAGGTGACAGAAGCGCCCAGCCGCAGAGCCGAGCCCCTGCGCGTTCCGCGCCCGCCCCTCGTGCTCCGGGAATGACACGCTGAAGTGCTAAGGCTTGGACAATAAGCCCAAGCCAGAGTTGACCTATAGATGAATCCTGTACATTTTATAACTGATAACCATTGTGCTAATAGGAATTATACTAAGTTATAGCAAACCAACTATTCTGATGTAAAAGGTGGGAATACTGAAGCCTGAGCAACAGGCCCTGAACTGAAACTGCTAACTCCGTGTGTAGTCATTAGTGAAATATGCATAGAAGATGTAGCTTAAACATCATAAAACATGTCTATGTTGAATGTATCTTTATCTTTCTTTATGTGTGAGCAAATAACAAGGCCACAGAAACAGTTGTCTGGCCTTGTGACCTTGCTCATAAATTAACTAGATAAGCAGGGAAACTCCCTTAGCTTCTCCCTTAAGCCCTGGCCAGGCTCTGGGGGGAACCTAATGTGAGATGAAAACCAGATGTTTCCGCTTAAAACAAAGGTGCCAGCTATTCTGGCTTACTGATTTCAGGTATATAAGGCTGGGCCTGCTCACAGCGACTTTGGAAGCCTCACCTACGGGTGGATGCGCCGCGTAGGATTTCCCACTTGCAGGGAAAGGTTCTCCAAATCCTCGCTGTAACCGGGGCTCCCCAGCGACTGCGGATCTGGATGATGGTAACGTATGCAAGTGGTGATGGATCTTTCTTAATCACTGTTCTCTCTCTCAGGTAGTAATGATTTGATGCATTACCCTGTATTTTCCTATTTGTTTAAGTGCACTGTTCTGTCTTTTCTTACTGTATGTTTTCTGTATTATTCTGTTATATTATTTAGTTATTTCTAGTAAAATACACCTGCTCTTTTCACTCTGGTGTCTGAGTTTAATTGATATCCCTGATCAGCAAAACACACACCTTTCCCCCCAAAACTCTCCCCTCTCGCAGAGCACCCCCGGCCACGGTGATACCCGTCACCCCCGCCCCCCCCCGCGCCCGGCCCTCGGCTCCGCGCAGCCCTCGGGGGGACCCCGGCCAAGCCCCGCACCCCCAAAGCGTGGCACCACCCCCTCCACCCTCCCCCCGCCGCAGAGACCCTCGCAACCGCGCGGGCGCTTCCTCAGAGCTGCTCCGCGGCCGCGAAGGCTCCGCCGCAGGGCGAGGGGGCGCGGCGGGGGGGCCGCCTTCCCCTGGCCGCCAGCGCAGCCGCCGCGCCCGCCCGTCACCAGGCTCCGAAAACAAGAAGAAACGCGGAGAAACCTCCCGCACGCGGTTTTTCCCCCAAGAGCCGCTCCATGAATTACTGCTGCCGCCATCGCCGCGGAGAACAACGCGCGGACTGACTTCGTCGGCGCCCCCTGCTGTGTCGTTCAGAGAGGAAAGGCGCGGGCGTGCGGGAAGGGAGCGATTTTATAGAAACCGAACCCGCAGCCCTCCGCGAAGCGCGCACGAACGCCCCGAACGGACTCGTTGACAGCGCGGAAAAAGGACCGGCGAGCCAGAAACTCCGCGCAGCTGCCGCCCGTCGCAGCGCAGCTTCCCCCACCTACCGAGACCTGGCCCCCGCCCCCCGCCGCGCTTCCCTCCGCACCCCCCGGGGTTCGTCTTCCGCCGCAGCTCCGCCGCTGCCGCACCCGAGCGGTGAGGGCCCGCGTCCCCCCGCAGCGGGCGGGGAGCGAAGACCGACCCCAGGGGGCACCCCGGGCCGGGACCCCGTGGCGCCGGGGGCGCAGACCCGCGCTCTGCCCGTCGCCTCCCGGGGCTACGAGACCTCCCCCCGCGGGGCCGCCCCAGGCCCGCCGGGGAGACGCCCGAAAGCCGCCTCCGGGCCGGCGGCGGGGGTGTGGGGCGGGCCGGGGTGTCCGGCGGTGTCCCCGGCCCCCCCGCTCTGCCCGCCGTGCCGGGCCGTGCCGCGGCTGGGCTGGCGGTCGCGCCGTGCCTGGTCGCGGCCAGAAAAAACCCCCAAGCCCTGCTTGCCTCGCCGTGGCAGCGGCTGTGGGGGGCGTCAGGACTAAACTCCAGCGAGGTGCCGTCCGGGCTTAGGTCGGGTTTAGCGCGGGACAAACGGATTTCCCGGGGCTCGGCCCCGCCCCTCGCTCAGTGACGGTCCTGCAGAATCGGCTCCGAGGATTTGAAACAAGGATCATGGCTTTTAGGGGGAGAAGAACACGGGGCTTCTCCTTTCCTCCAGCTGCTCGAGAGCAGAATTCCCTTTTCTCAAACGGACCGTATTTAGGGACGGACCCACCAGTCTCAGTTTGCTTTCCTGGGACTCCGCGGCGTGTCTCGCATCTCTTGTCAGGCGGAGCTGAAACAAAGGGGGGGCGGCGGGAGATGGAAACACAGCGGCGAGTTTAATTAAAGACACCTGGCGAGTTAAATAGGCGCAGAGAAGCAGCGCCCGGGCATTTACGGCCCCTGCGACGGACCCGCTGTTGCTTTATTCCCCCGCGATGTGCCGGGAGCAGCAGCAGCGTTTGGGGTGCGGGAACTCTGCGGGGACGGCTGGGCTGGCGGGGGAAGGCGCCAGCAGCCTGCGGCCCCCCCGGCTGGGGATTGTCCCGGGTCTGCGGGGAGCTGAGGGCAGCCGGCGCCGAGCACCCTCTGCCCGCGGCGCGGCCGAGGCGCGGGGGTTCATTAGCCCCGCCGGGGGTGTCGGGCTCCGTTTCGGCACCGGAGAAGGGCCCCGGGCGGCTCCGATGTTCCTTTTTCAGCTGAATGAGGAAGGTTTTCTGGCGGGACCCCGGGGGCGCAGGGGGGGAGCGGCGAGGCAGCTGTAGGGGGGTGGGTGCCCGTTCCGGGGGGGCGCACTCGGGCTCTGGGCGGCAGCAGGACGGACAAACCGCTCCCGCGGGCCCCGCGCTCCGCCGCCTCCGCCGGGTTTGCTCAGGCCGCGGTGTAGGTCGGGCCTTTGTTTAGGCGGGGGCGGCGGGGGGAGGCTGTGGCAAGCGGGGAAGGCGAACGGGGGAGGTCTCGCCGGTTTTTTGTCGCTGCTGTTGTTGTTGCCGTCTGTGGTTCCCCCCCCCGGAGAGAACGCTCCCGCGGCGCGCAGGCGGGTTTTGCGCGGGGGGTGAGGCCGCCGAGGCAGGTCCCCGCGCCGCCGGGCCACCCGCTGGGAAACACAAACATTTCGCTGCCGGCGCTGGGAGCAGAGACCTGGCGCGGGGTCCCGGGGCCGCCTGGGGGATGCGGTAGGGCCGGGCCGTGGGGTGGAGGCGCGACCCGCTGCTGCTCTGCGGCGGGAGGACAAGGACCTGCCCGCGGCGGGAGCCCCGCGGGTGCCGGCAGCCCGGGCTGGCGCGGAGCCCCCGGGCGAGGCCGGAGGGGCCGGGCGCTGACCGCGCTCTCCCCGCGCTCCCCCGCAGCCCGCCCCGACGAGGACTCCTGCTCTTCCTCCCCGCCCCTATCGCCCTCTTGCTCGCCACGGTCCGTGGCCTCCGGCTCCGGATGCGGCCCCGGCCAATGCGTCTGCAGGAGCTGCGGCCCGAGATGGTGGACAAGGACCTGCTGAAGGGGGGAGCGGGGCGGGGGGGCGCCCGCCCCCCGGTGCCGCGCTGCCCGCCCCGGTATCTAACCCCGACTGCGCTGCCCGCCCCGGGACCGACCCCGGGGCGGTGCTGCCCGCCCCGGGACCGCCCCCGGTGCCTCCCAGGCCGCTCCGGGACCGCCCCCGGTGCCTAACAGCCTGCCCCGGGACCGCCCCCCGGTGCCGCGCCTCCCGCCCTGGGACCGCCCCCCGGTACTGCGCTGCCCGCCTCGGGACCGGAACCCGACGACGCTGCCCGTCCCGGCACCGGCCCCCGGTACCTCCCTGCTCGCCCCGGCACCGCCCCCGGTGCCTCGCTGCCCGCCGCTGGACTGAAACCCGGTACGGCGCTGCCCGCCCCGGCACCGGCCCCCGGTGCCTTGTTGCCCACCCCGGGACCGAACCCCGGTGGCGCGCTGCCCGCCACGGGACCGGATCCCCACGGCGCTGTCCGTCCCGGGACCAGCCCCGGTGCCGCGCTGCCCGCCCCGGGACCGCCCCCGGTGCCGCACTGTCCGCCCGGTGTCCGGCCTCCGGTGCCTCTGCCCGTCTCGGAACCGCCCCCGGTAGGACGCTGAGCGCCCCGGGACCGAACCCTGGTGCCTCCCAGCCCGCCCCGGCCCCGGCCCCCGGTGCCTCCCTGCTCGCCCCGGCACCGCCCTCCGTGCCTCCCAGCCCGCCCCAGGACGGACCCCCGGTATCTCCCAGACCGCCCTGGGACCGCCTCTCGGTGCCGTGCCTCCCGCCCTGGGTCCGCCCCCCGGTGCCTCGCTGCCCGCCCCGGGACCGGCCTCCGGTGCCGCGCTGCAGGGTCCGAACCTCGGCGGTGCTGCCCGCTCCGGGACCGCCCCTGGTGCCTCCCAGCCCGCCCCAGGACCGACACCCGGTATCTCCCAGCCCGCCGCGGGACCGTCCCCCGGTTCCGCGCCTCCCGCCCTGGGACCGCCCCCCAGTGCCTCGCTGCCCACCACTGGACCGAAACCCGGTACGGCGCTGCCGGTCCCGGCACCGGTCCCCGGTACCTCCCTGCTCGCCCCGGCACCGCCCCCGCTGCCTTGTTGCCCGCCCCGAAACGCCCCCGGTGCCTCTCTGCCCGCCCCGGTTCTGGACCCCGGTGTCGCGCTACAGCCCCGAGACCGGTTTCCGACGGACGTGCCCGCACCGGCACGGAAACCCGGTGGAGCGCTCCCCGTCCCGGAACCGGCCCCCGGTGCCTCGCAGCCCGCCCCGGGACCGTCCCCCGGTATCGCGCTGCCCGCCCCGGGACCGGAACCCGCTGCCTCACTGCCCGCCCCGGAACCGGACCGCGACGGCGCTGCCCGCCCCGGGACAGGCCCACGGTTGCTTGTTGCCCTCCCCGGGACCGAACCCCGGTGGCGCGCTGCCCGCCACGGGACCGGATCCCCACGGCACTGCCTGTCACGGGACCGAACCCCGGTGCCGCGCTGCACGCCCCGGGACCGGAACCCGACGACGCTGCCCGTCCCGGGATCAAACTCCGGTGCCTCCCTGCCATCCCCGGCACCGCCCCCGGTGCCTCGCTGCCTGCCGCTGGACCGAAACCCGGTACGGCGCTGCCCGTCCCGGGACCGCCCCCGCTGCTTCGCTGCCCGCCCCGGCACCGGCCCCCGGTGCCTTGTTGCCCACCCCGGGACCGAACCCCGGTGGCGCGCTGCCCGCCACGGGACCGGATCCCCACGGCGCTGCCCGTCCCGGGACCGCCCCCGGTGCCGCACTGCCCGCCCCTGGACAGGACCGCGGTGCCTCGCTGTCTGCCCCGGGACCGGAACCCGACGACGCTGCCCGTCCCGGGACCGAAGTCCGGTGCCTCCCTGCCCGCTCCGGCACCGCCTCCGATGCTTCGCTGCCCGCCGCTGGACCGAAACCCGGTACGGCGCTGCCCGTCCCGGGACCGCCCGCACTGCTTCGCTGCCCGCCCCGGCACCGGCCCCCGGTGCTGGTCTGCCTGCCCTGGTTCTGGACCCCGGTGCCGCGCTACCTGCCCCAGCACCTGTTACTGAAAATCCGGAATAAAGAACTTACCAACACCAATTTGATGCAGATAAGCAGACACTTCTTTATTGACGGCCAGGCACGCAGGGGATTATTCTCACCAACAACGCGCGCCAAGCACTAAAATCACTCATCTTATATAGAACTGTTTCGTATACAATTCCCAAGGACACAGTTTCATACACAAACACAATTCCCAAGGACACAGTTTCCTTGGCAGGTACTTGTAAGCTGTTACGGTTGTTTCCCTCAGTTCCTATTATTCCTAGACTTTGACAACTACTTGTATTCTCCTGGTCCTATATATATATATTATAAATCAACTTACAGATCAGTTTGTATTTGGTTACCTAGATTCCAAACGTTTCTACTAAATGATTATGACCAATCTCCTCGGCCTTGGTATGGGACTGTACAGGTGATTTTAAAGCAGCAATCGGTTGCTAATACAAACCACAACAAATAAAAATTTTACTAAATATTTCTTCCGATTTTATATTTCTACTAAATCAAACACAATTTCTTCTACTTATTGGTAAATCAATAACATTTCCCCCCTTTGAAAGTGTTGAAAATTATTTCAATACTTTCACATTTTATTCATTTTCATTTTTAAGGTTAGTATTTGTTTCTCCATACTTCGGTGGTGGACTGTATTCAGGTGGCATATGTGGTACTTCTCTCATAATCCTTCGGTGTGCTGCAAGTCTATTAATAAACTGTCTTTTAAGACGAGCATAAATTAAGATGATAATCACAAAGACAATTAACAGCAAAAATAAGGTCTTGATTAGGGATTTCAGCCAAGAGTTCAGGTTCCATCCTAATCCACTAAAAATCTTTTCCAACCAATCTTCGGACATATCTTCTCAAATTGTTTCTGTTTCTTTTTCGATTTTGTCTAAGAGATCTAGATCATGTTCTACATCCTGAGTGACATTAGGAATATGAATGCAGCAATGATCTGGGCTATCCTTGAGATATCCACACACTCCATGCTCCTTTAGCAGAAGCATGTCTAATGCCATCCTGTTCTGAAGTGTCATTCGGGAAGTTGCCTGTAATTGAATGTTTAATTCTTTAAATCCTTTCCTTGTGACGTTGGCCAATTTTTCTACTTGTCCTGTTAACTGATAGAGCCATTCTCTGTTTCTATATGAAGCTATAGGGTTCAAAAGGGACTCTAAGGCCCAGCCAATTTTCACTCCTGTTGATGGTTCATTCCATGTGTCATCATCTGTTTCAGACCTCTTGGTTCGTTTTAATCTTAAATCTTCTAAGGGTCCTTTGAATGGTGATTTCTTCCAAATTGGACACAATGGCGGCATGCCTAAAGTAACTTGTTTCACCTTACCATCTACTGGCAAGTGAGTTGTCCAGGTTCCATCACTTAATGCCCAAACCAAATGTCCTGAACTCTGAATGGTAGATTTCTTACAACTGAAAAAGTATCCTCTCCTGGGCGTGAATATGCTTGTCAAAGTGAGGTTATTATGAAAACCTCGACAATAACAACCAAACTTCAGAGAAGCTGCTAAGGGAGGAATTCTTTGAATTATTGAGTCTGCATTGCTGCAATCATACACCTTTTCACACTTCCACCATGGTACTACATGTTCCTTTTCTATTCGTGTAGTACCTTTATCTACTACTGAAGGAAGAATTGCGAGTACACCTTTAACCCAAGTACCGTCCCAAGTAAAACACCAGGGAGTTCTAGCCATGTACTGAAACTGAGAAAATATGGACATCGACCATACAGAATTCCACTGTGCCTGTGTTTGTGTACTTTGACCAGTTTTGTTACACTGCCATTCCATGATGTCTCTGCTCACATTGTTTTTAATCTGTTCATCGTATGAACATCATCCTAACAATCCCTGTTCTGGACCTGCTTCTAGCCCTAAACCTAGATGAGTCATTGGTGTAAACTGATGATTCAAGAGTTTTAGACAATCTGCCTCTCTGCCCACTGTCGCGGATGAAAGTATTGACACGGTAATATTTAGTAAGAAATCTAGGTTTATTAATAACTAACAGCAATTTATTATTATAAAATAATTCAGAAATACTAAAAGAAAGAAAAGCGACTTATTCAGATTCTAAAATGACAAGATTCACACTAACTTACTTAACGGTACCTATATATACATATATACACATGCATGCACATAACAAAATGGACAAACATACAGAAACAAAGGTGTTTGGATTCAGTAGAATGGACACAGAACAGACATACACACACAGAAACAAGGGTACGTACCCACACACACACACACACACAGAGTAAAGAGAAGCTAGCTCAAAGAAAATTTCCCTCTTGAGTTTAGAGCAAATACTCACAATGCCTTGGCATTCCTCAACGGGCGATAATTGAGACTCAAGCGGGGGACTTCGCCCTGGCCTTCCGTCTGGAGCAGACGACACCTTAAGGGTTTGATACCTGAGAGGCGTCCCAGCTCAGGGGAGATGCTGGTCACAGGCCCACTGCGATCCAGGAGAGCTCAAAGGGTCTCCCTGGTGGTCGCCATTTATAGGGTCCAAGATAATTGACTTTTGTCAAATGCCTTCTGGTGCCTTCTGCCTTCCAGCAGTTACAAAAGAATTTGATTAATGTGCGACTCTGTTATTGTTCCCATTTGACCACATCCCAGGCACAGGTGTGCCAGGCCATTAGGAGTTGATGGGCCATTTTAACCATTTCCGAGCAATCGGGAGGGGCAGGAGCCAGGCTCCTTAACATTGTCAGTCCTTATCTCCACAGACTGGTGTATAGCTCGGGGGGATGTGGGTGGAATCGCACCTAGCACCAAGCAGCCCAACAAAGAGGGGGGGGGGGTAAGAATTGCACCACCACACCCACCGATTTCCATTGTTTTCTGATAACTTTCACCTGTTCATTCCATTGAGTCACTGGCCTTTGCTCACAGTAAGTGGATTCGTTTTTATGTTCCAGGTTGGTCAAATTCGTAGTTAAAATTCCCCAAGGAATAGATTCACCTACTGCTCTTGGTATTGGCAAACAAGCAGTAATCTGTGTAACATTCTGCAAGTTGGCAAATCCCTTAATCAATCCTAACATCAAATTTTCCTCAGACATTTCTTTGGGAATGTTGATCAATTGTTCTGTGTCGTCTTGTCTTTTGTTTCTCACCAACGAATCAGTCCCCACCAATATCACCTGCTTAGCTAACCAAGGAGAATAATCACAAACTGATATGAAAAATTAGACATGTTTCAGAGTCAGTTTTAAAGTCTTTGGGTCATGGCTAATAATCTTCCATGGAGTGGGCGCCTTCTTCCCCCGGGTATAGTGTATCCAAGCATCTGATTCTGCAATCTTGATAGCCGTAAAGGTGGTTAACAGTATCTGGAAAGGTCCCTTCCAGCGTTCTTGCAGAGGTTCGGAAGTCCACGTCTTCACATAGACATAGTCTCCTGGTTAAAAGTCATGCACAGGGTTTTCAAGGGATAATGGTCTGTTCCACAGTATTGCGCTCCGAATTGCGGTCAAAGTTTTTCCTAAGGAAAGTAAATAGTTATACACGTCTTGTTTCCCTTTCACATGCATATTTGGATTTGGTTCTGGGGGTTCATAAGGTTTCCCATACAATAATTCATAAGGACTGACTGAGGTTCCACTTTTTGGTTGTACTCTAATTCGTAACAATGCCAGTGGAAGCGCTTGAGGCCATTTTACATTAGTTTCCTGACAGATTTTGCTTATTTGTCTCTTTAAAGTTTGATTCATTCTTTCTACTTTTCCACTGGATTGTGACCTCCATGAAGTATGTAAGTCCCAAGTGATACCCAAAATTTTGCTAATATTTTGGACTACTTCTGCAACAAAGTGTGGACCTCTGTCAGAGGTAATTCCAATAGGAACTCCAAATCTTGGAATTATTTCTCACAGTAACCACTTTACTACTTCTTTTGCTTGTGTGGTGCGACAGGGAAAAGTTTCTGGCCATCCTGTAAAAGTATCAACCCCCACCAGGATGTATCGATACCCATTTTGTCTAGGTAATTCTGAAAAATCTACTTGCCAATAATCTCCAGGTTCCGTACCAGATTTTAACCTGCCCATTTGAACTCTTTTCTTGATCACTGGATTGTTTTTCAAACATACTTCACATTTTGCAGTTATTAATTTAGCCATGCTCATCATCTTCACTGATATAACTTGTTTTTTTAAAGATGTTACTAGAGCTTCTGCTCTGCAATGACATTCTTGATGTTTGGTTTGCATTATTTCTCTCATTAATGAAGGTGGAACTACTACTCGTCCATGAGGAGTTATCCACCATCCAGCTAAATTTTTCTTGGCATTCAGAAATTGGCCTAGTTTCTCATCTTCCACCGAATATTTTGGCTTTTCTCTAGGAAGGGTTACTGTCTTGGAGGGAATTAACGCCATTTGGAATGCTCGTTCCTTCGCTATTTTCTTTGCCATTCGGTCAGCCAAATCATCTCCAACAATTTCTTTTGTGTTCCCAATTTGATGTGCTTTACAGTGCATGATTGCTACTTGATCTGGTTTTTGAACTGCTTGTAATAATTGTAAAATTTCATTTTGATGCTTAATATTTGATCCCTGGGAGGACAATAATCCTCTTTCTTTCCACAAAGCTCCATGGACATGTACTACCCCAAAAGCATACTTTGAGTCTGTCCAAATATTTACTTTCTTCTTTTCACTTAGTTCTAAGGCTCGAATTAAAGCAATAAGTTCTGCTTTCTGAGCTGATGTTGTACCCGTCAATGCCTTTGCTTCTATAACTGTGGTGTCTGTTGTTACCGCATATCCAGCGTATCGGACCCCTTGCTCCATAAAGCTGCTACCGTCTGTATACAGTTCCCAGTCTGGTTGTTCCAATGGTACGTCCTTCAAATCGTCTTGACTGGAATAAACATACTCAATAGTAGCCAAGCAGTCATGTTCCAGTTGTCCTTCTTCCTGTATGGAACTTAAAAACACTGCAGGATTTACCAGATTAGTTGTTTTTAGAATCACATCATCTTGTTCAGTCAGTATTACCTGGTACTTCATCATTTGGCTCGGAGACAGCCAATGTCCCCCCTTTTGTTCTAAAACAGTTATCACCATGTGTGGGACATAGACTGTTATTGTTCTTCCCAAAGTCAATTTCCGAGCTTCTTATATGAGCATCACTGTTGCAGCCACTGCTCGAAGGCAGTTCGGCCACCCTTTACTCACTGTGTCCAGTTGTTTGGAGAAGTATCCAACCGGTCGTTTCCAGCTTCCTATTCGCTGAGTCAGCACACCCAACGCCACACGTTGTCTCTCATGGACAAAAAACTGAAAATCTTTGGTTAAATCCGGAAGTCCTAAAGCAGGTGCAGACATTAAGGCGTGTTTTAATTCCGTAAAAGCCTTTTGCTGTTGTGGGCCCCATACGAAAGGAAAGTTTCTCTGGGCCTCATACAATGGTTTAGCTATCAGACCGTAGTTCATGATCCAAAGGTGACACCACCCTGCCATTCCCCAAAACGCTCTGAGTTCATGAATATTTTTTGGCTCAGGTATACTACAAATAGTTTCTTTGCGATCTTTTCCTAATTGTCGCTGCCCTTTTGAAATTTCAAAGCCCAGATAAATCACAGTCTGGTAGGCTATTTGGGCTTTCTTCCGAGATACCTTGTACCCATTCAGTCCTAGAAAATTTAAAAGGTCTGTTGTTACCTGTATGCAGGTAAATCTTTCCTCTGTGGCAATCAGTGTGTTATCCACATACTGTAAAAGTAAATGTCCAGGCCTTGGTTTATCCTGTTTCCAAATTTCAAGCTCTTTTGCCAGCTGATTTCCAAAAATCGTTGGGCTATTTTTAAATCCTTGGGGTAGTCTTGTCCATGTCAACTGCATTTTTCGTCCTGTTTGTGGATTTTCCCACTCAAAAGCAAACAATTTTCTGCTTTCCTTTTCCAAAGGTATACAAAAGAAAGCATCTTTTAAATCAAGCACTGTAAACCACTGATGAGTCTCCTTTAACGCTGTTAACAATGTATAAGGATTTGCCACCACAGGATATATGTCCTTGACTATTTGATTTACTGCTCTCAAGTCTTGCACCAATCTATATTCACCTGAGGGTTTTCTAACTGGTAGAATAGGAGTATTATACTCAGATTCACACTCTTCTAAAATTTTGTACTCCAAAAATTTATCAATTAATTTCCTCAGCTCCTGTCTGACTTCTGGTTTGATTGGATATTGCTTAATTTTTACTGTCCCTGCACCTTCTTTTAAATCTATTTTCACAGGCTCTGCCAATTTTGATTTGCCAGGAATATCTGTTTCCCACACTGTAGGAATCACTGCAGAATCCACCTCTGGTGGAATTTCCTGCTCTTTCACTTTTTCCTGTATCATCAGGATTTCTCCTGTTTTTGATTCAGGTATTTTCAAGAAAAGTTCTCCTTCTTCAAAAACAATCTGTGCATTTAATTTGGATAACAAATCCCTTCCTAACAAGGGTATCGGACATTCTGGTACATACAAAAATTCATGTGTAATTATTTTATTTCCAGATTTTAAATCCAGGGGTTGCAGGAATGGCCTATTTTTCTCCTTCCCTGTTGCTCCTATTATGTTTGCTGGTTTTGTTCCAATTTTCCTTTACAAGTATTCAATACTGAGAATGTTGCTCCCGTATCCACTAAAAATTTAACGTCTTTATCTCCCAGCTTAATTACAACCAGAGGCTCAGCTGGGTTCCCGTCCGGTCCCCTTCAGTCATCTAAACCCATCAATTTGGCTATTTCTTGCTGAGCATTCCCGTTTCTTGGGCAGTCTCTCTTCCAATGTCCTTCTTGTTTACAAAAGGCACACTGATTCACTCCTAAGGGGGTATTAAAGTTTTGATTACCATAGTTCATAAATCCTCCCCTTCCACCAATTCCTCGTCCTCTTCCTCTGCCCCTTCCTCTGCCTGCTGTCCCTGTCATTACAGCCAACAATCTACTTTCTCTGGTCTTCTATTCCTCTTTTTCCCTGTTGTTATATACATTCCATGCTGCTTCTAGCATTTTATTCAAAATCCTTGAATCCTCTCCTTCAAGTTTCTGGAGTTTCTTTCTTATATCTGGTGCCGATTGTCCCATAAAAATCAAAGCCAATTGTATCTGAGCCGCCTCTGTTTCTACTCTTAAGTCAGTATATTTTCGGGCTGCTTCCTTCAATCTCTCCAGAAACGCTGAGGAAGATTCATTCTTATCTTGTCTCACCTCATATAATTTAGACCAATTCAGAGACTTAGGCATGGCATGTTTAACTCCATACAAAATCCATTTCTGGTATCGATTCAGTCTTTCTCTACATTATTTGGATCCCACTGCGGGTCCCCAGATGGAAAATTCTGCTCTACTGTTCCACCTGTTGTCCCACTCAAAACAGCCACTTCTACCTGTGCTTTGCCAGCCTTTAATACCATCTGCTTTTCTGTATCATCCAGTAAATTACCCAAGATCACCTGTGAATCACTCCAGTCCGGATTCTGTGTTCTGATTATAGTATCTACCACTCTGCCTACTCTTTCAGGATCTTCTCTATAGATACCTGCTGCCTGCTTCCAAGCCATCAAATCCGTAACTGAAAAAGGCACTTTTACATACACTGGCCCATCATTACCAACGCCCTGCTGTAGAGGAGCTATTGTTTGCACCTGCTGCCGAGTTCTTCGGGAGACAGGAGTATGAATTACAATCTCAGATGGCCCTTCCTCCGCATCCTCTATTCCACTACTCTCTGGTTCCTCTACCTGTTCCCTATATTCTCGTCCCCGATGCCTTTCTCTCCGCGGAGGGGATATATCTAATTCTGGCCCTTCATCCTTTTCAACAGAAGCAATTCTTTTCTTTAAACAATCTTTTCCCAACTCACATGTTGACAACACTTTTTCACCTTTTTATCGTCAGAAGTCATAGCCATTACTAAATTATCCCTACTAATCAACTTACATGCTTTCTGCCAATCTTTCCTCTGTCTTAAATAGAAAAATAAATCAACATATGGCACTTCACTCCATTTCCCTTCCCTTCTACAGAACAGCATTAACTGCAGAATGGTGTTATAATTCAGTGTCCCATTCACAGGCCATTTTTCCTGATCTTCCAAAATATACAGAGGCCACCACTGATTGCAATATTCAATCATCTGACTCTTTCGCAAATCATCATGCAAATCTCCCCAATGTGCTAACAAACATCCTAACGGAGAAGTTTTCGGAACTTTGTCATTTGCAGCCAGATTACCCATACTTTTACTTTTAAACGAATGAGTCAGCTTAGATGCCATAATAAATCACTTTACAGTACAATACACAATCAATCACTCAAATCTGTCGCTTCGTTCTTCTCCGGTTGCACACCTCGCGGAGTAACAGAAACGCGGATCCGAACTCCGCACTTGCTTCGTGCTCAATTGCACATCTCACACTTACAAACACACTCACACTCACACCTTTCCACAACTGTTACTATATACAAAGGTATATAACACAATATTATACAATTCTTAAATTCTTATACAGTACTCTACAAAAAAATAAACAATTTTACAATATAACACATGTAAAACTTCTAACTTCTTGTCAGAGGCACTTCCTTTGAGAATGCTATAGCATATAGGTTCTCTTGTTTCCCAATCCACAATTGTCCAACCCTGCAATAGCTTTCGCTTATGTCTTACGGGCAGACGCCTAGGCTTCCAATACACGAGGATCCTCTAGCCCAACCCTGCGCAGCTTTCGCCGCGTCTGACAGGCAGGCTTATACAGTGGGACTCTAACCCACTGTGTGGGACTCTAACCCACTTTCCAAGGGTGGGACTCTAACCCACTTTGCAGGGTGGGACTCTAACCCACTCCTAGTACAAAAAAAAAGAAGTGTCTTACCAAAATCCAGGGAACGTCGCGAAGAGCCTTACAGATCGGGGATTAATGGGTATCCCCGAGAAATCCTCGGCGCTGGCTGGAACCGATCAGGTCCCCAATTCCTCTGGTCTCTCTCAGCGAGGTCCCATCTGGGTCGCCAGAAACTGTTACCGAAAATCCGGAATAAAGAACTTATCAACACCAATTTGATGCAGATAAGCAGACACTTCTTTATTGACGGCCGGGCGCGCAGGGGAGTATTCTCACCAAAAACGCGTGCTCAGCACTAAAATCACCCATCTTATATAGAACTTTTTCATATACAATTTCCAAGGACACAGTTTCATACACAAACACAATTCCCAAGGACACAGTTTCCTTGGCAGGTACTTGTAAGCTGTTACGGTTGTTTCCCTCAGTTCCTATTATTCCTAGACTTTGACAACTACTTGTATTCTCCTGGTCCTATATATATATATTATAAATCAACTTACAGATCAGTTTGTATTTGGTTACCTAGATTCCAAACGTTTCTACTAAATGATTATGACCAATCTCCTCGGCCTTGGTATGGGACTGTACAGGTGATTTTAAAGCAGCAATCGGTTGCTAATACAAACCACAACAAATAAAAATTTTACTAAATATTTCTTCCGATTTTATATTTCTACTAAATCAAACACAATTTCTTCTACTTATTGGTAAATCAATAACACACCGGACCCTGACGGACCTGCCCGCACCGGCACGGAACACCGGTGGCGCGCTCCCCGCCCCGGAACCGGCCCCTGGTGCCTCCCAGCCTGCCCCGGGACCGGACCCGGACGGCGCTGCCGGCCCCGGCACGGAACCCCCGGCACGGAACCCTGGTGCCGCGGTGCCCTCCCCGGGACCGGACCCCGACGGCGCTGTCCACCCCGGGACCGGGCCCCGGTGCCGTGCTGCTGGGACCAGACCTCGACAGCGGTGCCCGTCTTGGTATTGAAGCCCGACGACGCTGCCTGTCCCAGGACCGAACTCCAGTGCCGCGCGGCCGACCCCAGGACCGGACCTGGACGGTGTTGCCAGCCCCAGCACCTGCCCCCTACGGCGCTGCCAGTCCCGGGATCGGTCCCCGGTGCCGTGGCCCCTCTGGCATGGGGAGGGCGGCGACAGCCCGCTGGAACAGCTGGGACCGTCGAGGCACCGGCCGATGCTCTCGGAGTCGGGCTCAGCCGGCTCGGGGAAGTTTGTTCCCCGCCCCCGGCACGGTCCTCCCACCCCGCCGTCGCTCGGGCAGCCGGTGCCGGTGCCGCCGCACGCCCCGTCCGTGCCCTCGGTGCCTGCTGCGAGTGGAGGTGCCGCGGGGGGGCGGGTAGAAGTACGAAGTTCGTTGCGGGCGTGTCTGTGAGTTCGGGGCCGGGGGGAAACTGAACTGCTGCTCCTGCTCTGGGCAGCGCTTTCCCGGCGCTGGGGTTGGGTTTTCTTGCCCCGCTGCAGGAGAGAGCGGGGAGGGCAGCGGATGGTTGGAGCAGGGATCGCTGCCCGGCCCTGCCCGCCCCCCCCGGGTATGCGGGGCGGGGTGACCCCTTTGTTATCAGCTACAAGGAGTCTCTAGGGTGATGTTGTGAGCCTCGAAGCAAAAGTGCTTCTCGACAACCGTGGCAAGCAGTTATTCCTGTGAAAGGTGGTCTGGTGCTGTCTGAAGGGAACAAGCTGTGGGATGCAGAGGGGTTTTGCTGGCCTGAGCGTTCAGACCTGGGTAGGATAATTAAAAACCAAACAAACCATGTGACTTTAAACATGAAGTGTTAATGTGGTTCGAAGGGGGCTATTTTCCTTCTGTGTTACACCACCTGAATTACCCTGGATCAGCCTCTTGCCCTCTGTCCTTCCAAAAGCCAGACAGAGCCCCATGCCAGGAGTCCCTCGATGCCATCAGACGGGGCTCACCCAAGGCCATGGCCCGTCCTGCAGAGGGAAGGCGGTGACGCTGCTGGAAACATCGCAGTGCTGTTCCTGGGGCACTGGCTGGGCTCTGCGCTGGGTGAGGAGCTCAGAGGAGCGGGTGTGCTGGGGCGGTGTTCATTGGGAACGGGGAAGGGGCAGGGGTGGGGAGCTGCTCGATCCCGTTGGTTCTAGGGAATCCTCTGCAGTGGGGGGCTGGCGCAGGGACAGGGCACAGGGCTGGCAGAGAGTGCACTTGGACTTGGTGCCAGTGCCATGAACTCCTGTGATGCTCCGGCAGCTCATTTGTGACTGATTGTTGCTGTCTCCTGTCTCAACAACTGGGATAAGGTGGTGTGGGGGTGCAATTCTCACCCCTCCCCGCCCCTCCTGGTTGGGTGCTTGGTGCTGGGTGTGATTCCCCCCACCTCCCCCAGCTGTGCCCCGTCTCTGGAGATAAGGACTGAGAACGTTACCGAGCCTGGCTCCTGCCCTCCCACCTGCTGGGAATCGGCTCTAACAGCCCCTCATCTCCTCAGGGCCTGGCGCACCTGGGCCTGGGGTGGGGCCAGATGGGAACAAGAACAGAGTTGCACATCCATCAAGTTCTTGTGCAGCTGCTGGACGGCATCAGAAGGGACCTGACAAAAGTCAATTATCTTGGGCCATCTAAACTGCGACCCCCAGGGAGACCCTTGGAGCTCCCCTGGATCCCAGCGGCCTGTGACCAGCATCTCCCCTGAGCTGGAGCCTCGCAGGGACCAAACCCTGGAGGTGTCGTCAGCTGCCAGAGCTGAGGGCAGGCCGGGGCGAGGTCCCCCCGCTCGAGGCTCAGGGATCGCCCGCGGGGGAATGCCGAGGCCTTGGGAGGATTGGCTCTAACCTCGAGAGGAGGGAAATGTTCTCTGAGCTCGCTGCTCTGTCACCTGCTCGGTCTCTGCTCATGGCGGGGACGGACCCTTGTTTCTGGGTGTCTGTCCGTTGGTGGATGCGCAGGGATCGATGGATCAATGAAGGCACCGGGAAGTGAGGGAGTGTGAATCTGGGCAGTTCAGAATCTGTGAGTAAGTCGCTTTTCTTTCTTTCAGCATTTCTGAATTATTTTGGAATGATAAATTGCTGTTAGTTATTAATAAATCCAGATTTCCTGCTAAACCATCACCGTGTCAATACTATCAACCGCGACACCCAGTGCCCCCCACTATGTGCCAGTGGCTCTCCTAGTGCTCTCCAGTATGTTCCAGTGCCCTACATTCTGTCCCAGTATCCCTCCTAATGCCCCCAGTATGTCCCAATGACCCTCTTAGTGCTCCCCAATATATCCCAGTATGTCCCAGTGCCCTGCAGTACGTCCCAGTAACCATCCCAGTGCCCCCCGTTGAGACGGACACGACAAACACCAAATTGTGCAAAAATGGCTACTTTATTGTTCTAACAAGCCTTTTTATAACTTTATGAAGAGTATGTGTCCATATATGATTGGTTTAATTACAGACTAACAGTTCATGACTGGATGACCTCTTCTCTGCCGCAACCTCGATAACCTTCCTCTCCTTGCGGTCAGGGAGTTCCAGTCTGGCAGTTCCTTAATCTTGTTTACTCAGCTCTTCTCAGGACTTTCAAGCCTCTTAAGGGTACGTGGTTATCTGTTCAAGGTCAATATCAAACTTCCATTCTGATCCCTCGGACCAGCCGAGGTCTCCCATAGTACCAGTACTGGTTCCCAGCTCCAAGCACAGAAGAGATGCTGGGCGGCTCAGGCCGCATGCTCTGCCCAAGCCAGAAGGTCACTGGGGCACAAGGGGCAGCCCTGGATCTGAGTTCAGGTGGGAGCAGTGTGGGAGGCTCCCACGCCCCAGCCTTACCATGGGTCCTGGCTGATGGTGGGATACAGGCAGGTACCCCTGCAGTGCACCTGGTACAGTCGCTTTGTCCCCAGGGCCTCAAAATGCAGCGTCTGGTCAAACTGCCCCGGCACCGTGGAGCTGAATTGGACCTTCAGTTCCACCTCACCGTGGGCAGGCACTATCCACTGGCAGCTGCTCAGCCCGGCAATTAAAGAGGAGGCTTCAGACATTGCTAACGAGCAAACAAGAGAAGGAGGAGGCTCATGGACTCGCCATCCCATAGAGGCACCAGCAGAGGGTCCCTGTGGAGCTGGGGATGATGGACCCCGTTTGGCAAGATGGACGTGAAGCAGAGGGATCACCTCCTCCCTCACAGCTCACCTGACGGATTTCCCCGGGAATGGGACCGTGTCCGTGTCGCTTTGGTGTGCCTCGGGGGGCCACGTGGGTGCTCCCGTGCCCGGCGCCTGGAGACCTCTCCTGCCCCGGCTGGAGCTCCTCTTCTCCCTCACAGCCTCCCGCCTGCCCGTGGCTTTCTCCTCCCCCGACCGACCCCTGCTTGGCGTGACCTGCTCCTCTGACACCTTCACACCAAGGGAGAGAGGTGAGACCTGCCCTGAGACACCCCCATCCTGGAGAGAAAGCTGCAGGTTTGTTAACAGACAGGAGGGAGAATAAACCACCAACCACCTCTGCCCATGGATTTGGTCTTCCTTATGGGACTTTGTTTCTCCTACAACACCCCTCCTTGCCCAGGACCCTCTCCTCAAGGGAAGTTGAAGGTTTTAGCTGATTTATTTTTTCTCTCATCTCACAGAACTGCCCTATGTCTCAAGCAGAGCTGTATCTTTTAAACAGACAAGAGGGATGCCTGCAGACACGGGGCCCCATCATGTCTTCACTGCCCTTCCACAGTGATCCTTTTCCATCCCACCTGCCCCCCATGCCCCCATCCAGCCTGGCCCCTGCCCTGGCACCTTCACTGCAGGCACAACAGGGACGTCCAAGAAACTTCTGGTTTCCTTCTTTCCTTCTTCTGCAGTGGCACCTTCTGGCACCACAAAGGTGAAGTGCTCGAGGGCTTCTCCTGCTGCAGGGACCATCCGCTTCTCCGGGTAGCGGATCACAGAGTAAAAAGCAGTAGGTGGAATGGGAGGCCCCGAGGGACCCAGTCCCAGGTCATCCAGGATCTAAAGCATAAGAGAAAACCCTGTTTATACTCCCGTCGCCTTCATCCTCACACTTCCTGAAAGGCACTGAGCTTTTGGCAATGGGTTTTTTTATTTAGATGGAGTACAGTGCTTTTTTATGCCCAGTGGGGTGGGCAGGCTCCAGAGCAGTGCCAGGACCTACAAGTGGGACCTAGAGAGAAATCTCAGCTCTGAGTGACTCGGCTGAAGGAAACAATGACCAGGAGTTGCCCTGCCCTGGGACCATTTTTAATGATTTCCAGACTGGGAAACTCTCCAAACAGAGAGGATGTTCTAACAGAGAGCCCTCCCTCTTTCCACCCATCTGAGGGATGGCAAGAACTTCCCCAGCCACGTGGCTGCTGTGAAGCCATCGTGGAACATCATCAGTGTCCTGGACAAGGCTCTGTGCTGTTGTCACCTGGTTGGACACAATGCACCAGGGCCCAGACCACGGCAGGCTCAGAATCTGAGCCTCACAAGGGCTTTACCTGCTCTGCTGCTGGCAGCTTGCCACTCTCCAGGATCGCCCTAGTCACATCTGCAGAGCTCAGCACCTGGATGTCCAAGCAGGGCACCCCGACGTCCTGGCCCCTGGCTGACCCTTCTGCACCT
The DNA here is from genome assembly GCF_047716275.1 of Strix uralensis. Lineage (NCBI taxonomy): Eukaryota > Metazoa > Chordata > Aves > Strigiformes > Strigidae > Strix > Strix uralensis. The sequence continues at coordinate 48,503,508 of NC_134012.1, forward strand.
TCCCCTTCCAGCCCAGATAACTTGGAGTCCTCAAGAGCCTTCAGTTTTTCTAGATGCTCCTTCTCTCTGTCCTTTCGGCTCCTCCGCCTGGATAAATGCTGGTGCTGGCCTTGTACTTGGTGCTGCATCACCTCTTGGTTCAGAGGGGACAGCAGGATACCCTGAGCCCTGTCCCAGGATGACAAAATGTGTGTGACATCCTTCTGTGATGCCTCGTAAATCTTAAACCTCAGGGCCAAGTTCTTCTCGCTGTCACTCTGCGCCTCAGTTTTGGTTTCCCCCTGTTCTGGGTCTGCAGGTTGCACAACCTCCACTGGGCAGGCCTCTGTCGGGGTAGCCTTGCTCTGCTTTTTCTTATCTTCCTTGTTACTTGCAAGAGAGTCTGGGTGCTCCTTTGCAGATCCCTTCTCTCCCCCCTCGGTGACATTGGACAGGTTGCCGGTGGATGCGCTGGTGTTGCTAGTGGATGCATTCGTATTCTGGGCAGGAGGAGCAGGAAAAAGCTGTGAGCATTTCAAAGCACCAACTCAAATGCTGTAGGACAGCGGCAATCTTTGCAATAGCACCCCACGCCTCATCTGAGACCTGTGCTAGGTGCTCTACAAATCCCAATTCAGAACACAGCTGGTACCCAGCTGAGCTCAACTGAAACTAAACTCCCCAGTGCCAGACTGATGAGGAGTCCTGCAAACCAGCTGAGAAACAGAACAGCTTCCCCAACCCAAACAGGGAACTTAAGACACCTCCTTACTCCCGTGCAGTCCTCCGGGCACGTTTCTGGTGTGCTGAGCATCCATCCCTGTGTCTGGCTGACACTTTGGGAAGTCTGGCTGCTAATGAATACCTAAAGGGCCTGGTGGTATCTCCTGCCAGACAGGTAGCAAAAGACACCACATCCCAGGCGGGTCATGGCTCAGAGGTGTAAGTCACATGCAGAACGGGGAGAAATGCTGAACTAAAACTATCTAGGGCTTGGAGTTACGTGAAGCCACGACTCAAAGGCAGCACGACCCTAGAAGAACAGCTCTACCCAACAAACCCATGCGAAAATACCCCTGGTGAAGCAGCAGCACGATCAAACACTGGCTGCTGTTTCCCAGCACAGCCCCGTGTGTTGCTGATGGCCAGGTACTCACCCCCAGCACTGCGGGTGGCTGCTGGCTTCGCCAGGAATGGTACGGCTCAGCAGGTGGGTCCCCAGGGCTTTCACTCTTCTCTATAAACACAACCACCCACCTGCCTGACTCCAGGCTCGCTTTTCTTCCTTGAAGCATTTTCTTTGTCTTTTCCAAGCTTTCTCTTGGCCCACTTAGACAACTTCTTCAGCAATTCTTCCTCCCTCAAGCGTTCGAGCTCCCACCGGTGCTTTTCCTCAAGCTCTCGAGCCAGCCACTCCATCTTCCTTCAGCAAGACAAACAGAAAACATCCCCGAGAGTCACCGCCAGAAATCGGGGCTCGCTGCAATCCTAGCTGGTCCCACACTTCATTCACTGACCCTAAGGCCAGGCACAACTGTTAGACCAGCTCTGTGGACTTCCCTCAACCTGGGGAGGCTGGGACATCCAAAGTGAGGGAAGTGGGAGGGAACCTCCAGGGCCAGCCAAATCTAGGCTTTGCTGTCACAAGGTCTAAATTGCACTACTTCTCCAATAAGGTCCACCTGGACACCTCCAGCATGCTGCCAAAGACTGATCCACCATTGCTCCACACTGGAGCCTGAAGCTCTCAATATCCAGCTCACAAATCACTAAACCAGCTCACAAATCACTAACACCTGCTTATCCCTGCACCAATACTTGGCTTATCTAGCCCTTCTCCCTGGGCACAGCCTGCTCCTTAGCGAGACTAGCCATATCAATCAGAAAGCAAAGGCTGCAGTAACTGCCCTCCTGCAAAACAGGCTCCAAACAACCAGGTTTCCTGCTGGAGCCCAGCTGGGACCATGGGAAACTTGTGCTGCCTGTCCTGGAAATCACAGTTTGAAGCAGCCCTAGTGATCTCCTCCCAGGGAAACAAACTTCAGCTGGGGTTGAAAGAAGTGCTGAAACACAGGCTCGCTTTAAGCAAGTCTCTCCCCAAGTTTCAGGCAGGGGTTATGTACCGGGTCTGGCTGAGCCAGGATTGGTTCCCCTGTAGCAGCCCTCATGGTGCTGTGTTTCATGTTGGGAGCTGGCAGGGTGTTGATAGCACACTGGTGTTGTGGCTACTGCTGAGTAGTGCTTACACAGCACCAAGGCTCTTTCTGACATTTCCGCCCCCCCCCCCGCAGTGGGACGGGGTGGGCAAGATCTTGGGAGGGGACACAACCAGGACAGCTGACCCGAACTGACCAAAGGGATATTCCAGACCATATGACGTCTGCTCAGTCTGCTCAGTCATAAAGCTGGGAGAAAGGAGGAAGGGGGTGGGTCACCCTTGGTCCTCCGAGGCAACCACTACGCGTATTGGAGCCCTGCTTCCTGAGAAGGCCCGACATCGCCTGTTAATGGGAAGTAGTGAATAAATCTGTTGGTTTTTTCTTTTTTTTTTTTGTTTCCGCGCGCGGACCTTTGCTTTGCTTTGCTTATATTAAAACTGCTTTTGTTTTACCCACAAGGGTTGGTTATTTTCTTTCCCCTCTTTGCCCTGTTGAGAAAAAAGGGGAAGGGGGGGAAGTGATAGAGCGACTTGGTGGGAACCTGGCATTTAGCCAAGGTCAAACCACCACAGGTTAATAGGGGCTTAAGCTTATCCTGTGTATCCTCTTGAACAGGGCTGCTTTGCTGGATCAGAGCTTCTCCCAGGCTCACCTGCTGCTGCAGCTGAAGGTGAGCCTAAGAGACACCAGCTTTTGTGGCTGGTGTCACTCAGTAAGGAAAACCCTGGGAGCTCAGCAGTGCAAGGGCCTCCCTCACCTACAGCAGGACCGGGATCCAAACCAAGCCAGCACAGCTGCGCCTCACACCAACCCACACCACAACCCCTCTGGTTTGGAGAAGAAGGGCGATGAAGATGAGAACGAACATAATTAACTTAAGAGACACTTGTAAGCACTGTGGCAAGGGAAGCACAGAGCCCAGCTCCCTGCAGCCAGTGTCAAAGCCAAAGGGCTCACCACTAAAACGGAGAGAAGATGTTCTCATCTCACCGGAGGAAGGTCCCTCCTCTGCTGGGAACCAGGGAGGTGGAACTGGCAATCCTTGTGCTGCTGGCAATTAACGCTTTTGGCCTTGGTAACCCCTCTGAGCACAACCAAGGTCTCCGGAGCAGGGAAACCCTTTGGGGACACTATCCTGGGGAGGCACCCATTGAAGGCTTACAGACCTTTTCTTCCTCTCACGCTGGACTTGCAGTATACTGTTATCAAACTGAATTTTCTCCTCCTCGGTGAGGGCATCATACTCATCCTCTTCCATTTCCCAGAGACGTGCTTTCTCCCTCCTGGCAGCTTCCTCCCACTCCTGTCCTTCAGCACAGACCAAGGAGAAACCATCAGTGCCTGCAAGCAGAGCTTGCTGCTCTGGGTGAGCTGCCAGGATTCACAACTCTGTCCTGACCCAGCCTATCATCCTGCCAGGAGATACTGGCGAGCTCACATCCCTGCTTCAGAATTCAGATAAGCCCCCAAACTATCGCTGGCCAGTGAGTTCCCATGCCTTGCCTGGCTCACATGCACCAGCACTGTGGACAGCTGGCCAGTGATTAGTTATTGAGCCACAACAGCTTGCACTTGTGCCCAGGCTTTAATGTTAGAGACTGAGGTCAGCCTCAGCATTGTTGAATTTTAAGCAGCTGTGAGCTGAGTGCTGGCTACACCGAGGCAGAAGGTGGAAGGATTAATAAAAACATCTCTTACAAGTTCTGCTGGTAACCCAGATACACACGGGTAAGGCTGAGGGCTTGAGAGAGAAGATTTCAGAGTTACGGAGACGAAGAGTCTCACCTTCCTGCTCTTTTGCGGCCATCTCCCTGGCTTTCAAAGAAGCATAATCCTGGAACAGGTTCACAAAATAGATGTAAGGCCGATTTCTGACAGCTTTGAGCAGGCAGAGGAGAGCAGACGCCGTGTCGCGTGCAAAGGGGGTCTCCAGGCCATCAAACACCACTCCCTGGTAGCAGTCACTCAGCTGCAGATAAAGTCGAAAAGGAAGAGAAAGTCAGCTGTTGCACGCATTGGGCTCTCAGCTAGTCACTAAAGCCTGATGTCAAAGATCACCAGCCATCACAGTTCCAAGTGCAGCAGCTCAGACAAGCTCTGATCTTTCCCCACGCTCTGCCAACTTATGGCATCTGCAGCTTCACCCGCGGATCCCTGCACGCAGCCCAGGACTCCTCCAAGAGCAGGCACAGCCCTCCTCCTCTCTGAACTGTACCTCGCTGCCTGTCTCTCTGTAGCAAGAACGTATCATTTGCCCCCACCCCACGTACCTGCAGCCTTTCAGAGAGGATGGCCACCAGCAGGTCCTCGGGCAGCACGCAGCTCCTAAAGCCCAGCTCTCCTGATGTGCTGCCACTGATGCTCAGCCATCGCTGCGCAGGAACGCAGGGAAGGGGAGAGAGGTGAGAACTTGATGAGCCCTGTAATGTTGAACACCACAAGAAAAATCAACCACTTTGGAAACCCCCAAACAATTCCAACTGCTGGGCTTGGAGCTGGGGTTTCTCACTAGCAGGAGACTAGAACAAAACTGCAGGCCAGCAGCTCCAGGGGACCATGCTGGAGGGTGCATCCGTGGCCAGCAGAGACCCAAGCTCGCAAGCCCCCAGCGCAGCACCCGGCAGCTTTGCCCACTGCTGCAGTCACGTTAGCCAGGACTGCACTTTGCCAACAATCTGTTAAGATGCCGTAGAGTTTTTCTGCCAGAGCACAGGGTTTCATTCCCACCCCGAGCCACGCCCAGCCTGCCCAGCTGGCTCTCTGCACTATAGACCCCCGCACCAGGCTCTGGGTGACACAGAGCCTCCACTGGAAGCGGCCCCTTCACTTCTCAGAGGCAACAGAAAGGTCCCAGGCATTAACCAGTGCAGATCGTGCTTCACCTGGGAGCCTGTCAGATCCATCAGATGCTGTTTCTGGGATTGGGGTGTGGGGCCATCTGTCTTCTTCTTGCCCGCCGCAGCACTCACCTGGCCTCAGGACCTGACGGACCGCAGGCTGAGTTTGTCCACAGAGCTGGACCGTCTCATGTCTAGGCTGCGCTTGGCCCTGGTGCCGAACTGCAGGCTGAGGGACGCATCTGCATTGTGACCTGTGGAGTGGACAGACGCTCAGTGGGGAGCAAGCAGGCACCTTCCACCCCAACGGGCACAGCCCTGCGCCCTGGCAGGGACACGGCCATTGTTCCCCAGCCTGCTGGGCACTAGCAGCACCGATCTCCAGAAGCAGCTCCTGCCCTGCTTCTCTTATTAGCATGGTAAAGCACACCATCTGATACTGGATTTTAAAGCCAGAGAGTTTTTAAGGCACAGCTCCGCGTCCCTCCTCACAAATGTGCACTCAGGTGACACTGCACACTAGCTCCCCTATGGATCAAGCCAAGGCTCCACCCTCCAGGAGCATCATTTGTGTACCTTGCACCCATCCTGCATTCTCACATGGAGATGGTAACATGCAGCCCTGTCCCAGTTGCATCCCCCATCTCCACTGGAGCTAAATCCTCCGCATGGGATAACCCCACCTGAGGCCCAGACCCTTCTTCCTTCCACCAGCTCCCAACCCAACCAGGTTCAAAGCAGAGCAATGCAAAACTTCCCCCACCAGAACCAGGGTCTGGCCTCACCCTGCAGAGCGCGGGGCACCAACTGCCCAACCAGATTTTCTAAAAGTCTCTGGTCTCAGGTGGAGAACAGCACCACATGCACGAGCTGTGTGACCTGACAGTGTGTATAGGAAAACCTCTGGAGAAAAGAGCTCATCTGCAGCATGTCTCATCTGAAAGTCTGGGAGGTTATTCTTCCCTTCCTCTCATGTTTCTGAAGCCACACTCAAAGTCAGTTGTCTAGTGCTTAATGAGCAGCTTCAGAGGGCTTCTTTGTTGTTAAAGTGGGCAGCAGTTCTGCCTGATGGCCACGAGGAGCCAGCTGGATTCAGCTTTGAGGAAATATAAAAAACCCCTGAGAAAAATACAGGTGTGCTTCACCACTCCTAGGAAAAGGAGTATGTGCTGAGAAGCCCAGAGGCAGTAAAAGTGCCCCTGTCTGAGCCCTTAAAACAGAGATTATTTTTTTTAATAACACGAGATGCTTTATGAAATGGCTTTGCATTTCTACATGCTGCACCCATGTTCCCTAGGAGACCCAAGGGCTGTCAGACTTCCTCTCTGGAGCAAGCAGAAGTGGATGGTCATGGTGGGTTTCTGAAGCCCTGCTCTAGGTCCAGCGTTTCTCCTTACCGGCACCCTCTGCCTCCTTGCAGCTCTGCTCGATGGCAGCCCCGATGCACAGCTCCCGGGCGCACAGCCCTGCTGAGCTGCTCCTGTCCGAGATGGTTTCTCTCACCACGGTGTCGATGGACAAGCAGGCAGCGCCATAATATTTGGACAGGGCAACCGCTGCTGCTGTCTTTCCTTGAGAGAGAGGAAGAGTGCTCGGTGACACTTGCATGTGAAGCATTTTCAGGACAGGCTCTAGAAAGTCCCCAGACAGGATTTCAAAGTTTCAAGGACAGTCGGAAATCAAGTGCCCCTTTAGGGGAGACCATGACGGAGGTAGTTGAGCATGGCTAGAAGCATTCTCCTCTAGAGCCAGGAGGATCACCTCCACCTCACATCCAGCTGAGCACTTTGTCCCTCGTGGTGACCTCAACCCTGGGCCAGAACATTGTTTCGAGCCCTGTCCCGCCACCACTCAGAGCGTTCACCAGCCTGTGCTGGCCAGCGCTGCCTCAGGCAGCGTCTGGGCACGGTCTGGGGGTCAGCGTGGGCGAGGGACTGCTCCCATGAGGCAACATGGGCACTAGGCACTGTGCTCCCACGAAGCAATGGTGATGTGGTCACCCTGTGTGGGGGAACGATAGCCTAGCTGTGTGGACACAGGGTGAGCCACAGCACTTGCCCCAGCTGGTGAAGGCCTGGGACCATTTCATGTACCAGCAGAGCTGTGGCTTACCTCGCTTCGCTTCAACTGGTCAACCAAGCACCACAACCCACCAGGATGTGTCTCTCCTGCTTCCCCACTCCTTGCAGACACGGGCTGCGGCTCACCTACCTGTCAGGGGTGCCCCATGGATGATGACGACGATCCCTCGCGTGTGCCCCTCTGCAGAGATATCGATGCCAAAGTGGCGGGCGATGGCCCTATAGACAGGGCTGTCAGTCAGTTCTCCCGCGGCTGCCTTGCTGCTGGTGATGCTCTGCCGATGCTCTGCTGTGCAGAACCAGATAGAAAAGTCAGCCTCCTGCCTACCTATGATCCTGATCATCCTCCCCATCCCCTCAGATCCTGGGAGAGAAGACTCTGCTGAAACCAACACCACACCGAGGTCTTACCATGCCCCTCCTTTAGGCTTGTGCAGATCAGGGTCTGCCCTAGATGGTGGTCAAGGTGCCTGTTCAGAGTATAGGAAATGGGGTGGCAGAAAGAGGAAAGAGCAAGCATTTGGCAATACCTAAAAGGACTGGGCCAAATCTCCCGTGCCCTGTCAACATGGTCCTCATGGGAGTTTGGTCCCAGGTCCTGCTGAGTAAAGGGGGGACAGACAGAACCAGGCATTTTACACCGTCCCAAGGGAGAGGCTCCATTTGTGGATCAAACCATTATCCAAAAGCTGGATGCTTTAGGAATATTATACCAGGAGATGTAGCTGGGCTCTGAATTCACCATAACAGCATTTGCAAAGAGCTCCCACCTTTGCCCTTAGGGGGTCACCAAAAGCCATCTCGCTTGCAGTGTCACGCAGGACAGAGAGCGCGCTGCCCTGCCTAGGAAAGGGAACAGCATCATCCTGATCCCAGCAGCTCCTGGGGGAAAAGGTGCTCATTTGGCAAAACTGGGGAGAACCTCTCTGGCCTCTCACTTGTCCCTGCCCTGCCTGCAACATTACCCATCCCCTGTCTTTTCTCAACACCTTCCTCCTCCTCCGCATTCAGATTTAGAGTCCACTTGTTGGACTGGCTTTCATCAAACATGGAGGGGAAAATGAATGAGCTCTGGGATGAGACAGTGTGAATGATCCCAGCAGAGGACTTTCTTCCTTGATCTGACAGAGACTGGACATCTTCAAAGTTTGCTGAGGAGGAAGGCCACAGGGAGGGAAGAAGAGGGTGGACGTGGCCAGGCAATCTGTTCTTTGACATTTGCCACTTTGCACGGCCACGTGCAAAAGATGGAAAGTTTCCCAAGGAGAAGTCTGTCCAGGCTGTCTCTGCCCTCGGGGGGATTTTGAGTTTGTGCTTTTGGTGCTGGGAAGGAACAAATATAAGATAGCTGGTGATATTAGACCTGGCCCTGCTGGCTGAAGAACTCATCCAATCCTATTTTTTGTGGTTAGGGGACACAAGAGGACAACATGATTATTTCCCCGGTCCATGGTAGGCAGATATGAGCTTGCTTTGGCTGCACTCAGGGCTGGTAGGGGATGCGTGTTACAAGCCACAGACCTTCATGCTGGAATTCCTCCACCAAGCTGGGGAATGGGTGGCTGCTAAAAGCCTGGGCTTCTCATGTAGAGCTTGGGGCGTGCGGGCTGGACTCCCCGCTGTGTCCACACTCAGGACAGCCAATGCCAAACCCTCACCATTGTCCTGGCCTGCTGGTTCCCCAGTCTTGGACTTTGTCTGCTCATCCTGCAGCCTCTTCTGGTCCTGATAGTACTCCAGCACCTCAGGGGGCAGCTTCTCACCCGGGGCACGCAGAGGCAGCAATAAGGTGTTGTGGCAATCGTAGTCTTTAAGCGTCTGCAGGATCTGTGCATGTAGGGAAGAGAAGCCATATGCAGGACGTGTTTCTAACAACACGGACTATCCAAGCCCCTCCACAGTCTGCCAGCAGAGCTGGCTAACCCTGAAATGCCACCAGACTTTGCCCTGGGGACTGTCTCCATCTCCCTGGCACGAACCCAGGAATGCTGGAGCACTGTGAAGCTACGGGAGCATGCACATGGGGGCCAGACCTTCCCTCTCACCTGCTCCTCAGCAAGGTACTGCTGGTCGAACTCCAGCAAGTAAAACTCGATGGGGAACTCGCATGGGTTCTTCACCACCACCGTCCCCTCTGCTCCACAGCTGTACGGCAGCAACGGTCCCAGCTCAAGCACTGGGGGGCTGAACTCCAGCTGTGGCTCCAGCCCACACCCCAAGACCTGCAGTTGGAGGTGCTGGCTGCTCTGGCAAATGTTAATCTTCAGCTCACTTCTATAGGACTTCTGAAAAGAGAGAAGCACAAAAAGCTCCTCCATGAAGTCCCAGGTGACAGGGCCTCAAATTCAACTCTTGCCCCAGGGCAGGGGTGTCACCAGTACCTCTAAGGGGAATAGAAAACAGATATTTACTTCCAGCAGGGGCTACAGCATCTGCATGCTGGCTCTGAGTAACTGGGATGAATCCTGGTGTGAAGTGTAACTGGATATTTGGGTGTCAGACGAATCTAAAATGCACTGTCAGATGTTTTCACCTAGTCACGAGGGAGTGTGATGCTCATGAGAAAGGTCCTCAGGGTTATGTTGCCCAGACACAGTCCTGGCACTGCTGCATCAGGCAAACATCAGCTCTATGAATGAGGCAGATGAGCTCTCACTGGCTAGAAATAAGGGTCGTCTTCTCTGCTCAGTGATTGGCTCTGGTCAAAGCCAGACACAAGATGGTTACACCTCTACAGCAATTAAAACATCCCTGGGACTGTTCCCAGGTACGGAAGCACTTGTGTCCATCCTGTTACCCACTGCCAGTTTCCAAGTCACAGTGGCCACAGGCAAACTGCTTTTGGGAATGCCCCATCATTTCACCTGACTCCCAGACTGCCTGGGAACGTGCAGGCAGGCTGGGCCAGAGCCACAGGGACTGCTGGCAGCACACCACTGCAGACGACTGTCCTGCCGTGCCCAGGAAGGTGCCTGGTGGCTGTTTTGTCTGCTGGTACCAGCAGCAGGACTTGCCTAGATTGGCCCTTCCAGGGTTATCCCCTGCAAGCGCACCAGCTGCTCTGCACCAGGGCGTTGCAGCCTTAAACAGGCCTGTGGAAGGGGGAGACGAGGGCAAACAGGCAGATTTCCCCCCATGCGCCGAGAGGCAGCCACCTCACCGTGCCCTGATGCTGAGCAAGCTCCCCAGGGGGATTTCAAAGCCCCTCTCAGAAGAGTGTGCTGCAGGGGGAACTGAGGCACAGTGGGTACGGTGCTTGCAGAAAGCTCTCTGTGGAGGCAGACGCCGTCTCCTCTTCCCTGTGCTGGGCTCTCGTTACCACACTGCCCTGCCAGACCTCTTGGGGGTGACACTTGCTGATCTCACCTCTTCTGTGGGTGACAACCTGACTCGCACGTTGCATCGCTGTCCTGGAGCGAGGGATCCAGCCGAGGGCAGCGCCTTGAAGACACAGGGCTGGGCCTTCAACTTCTGGGGCACCTTCCGACACATCCTCGCTGGCCAATGTCTGTCCATCTGAGAACAAAAAAACAATTGTGTGAGGTCTCCTTGGTCTGCGAGGACAGACCCTCGGTTCCTCCAGTGCTCTGAGACACCGTCATGGTGCTGAGGGCACCCACAGCCAAACCAGCCGAGGCCACCTGTGGCCTAGAACTGGAGGGAAAACAGGCAGGGCAGGCAGATGGGGAGGCACCATCCTCAGAAGAGGAGGAACGGGGGAAGGTGGCAGAGAAGTGAAGCACCAGCTAATGCACAGGTCCAGGTGAGCCAGCCTTGCTCTGTACCCTCCAAAGCTTCCTCAGATGAGCTGTGGCCCAAGTGCTCACGCAGCCACAGGGGCAGAAAGGGCAAGAGAGGCAAAGAAAGCCCAACCGAGAAGTTACATGTTACACATTGTCTGTGCTTTACCTTCTTAACAGGCTCATTTATAGTGATGACCCAGTTACAGGGGACCTGGAGCTGACTGTGGAGCTGGACAGTTTCTTCCTGGCACTGCCCACACTGGAGAGTGGAGAACTCCAGTCTGTCCCTGGAGACGCAGAGGGATGGCACAGCCACGCTGGCATGGAGGTGGACATGGAACGTGGGGCCTCCTGCTACCTAGGGAAGGACCGAGTGTCCAGCTGAGAGCCCCAGTGACATCTGTTGCTGTCACCGACTCTCCACCTGCCCCGAGAGGTGCACGGGCACAGCGGGGTGAGGAAGCACGCCGTAGGTACCTTGATGGGCAGGAGCACGTCCACCTCTCCCAGTGGCAGGTTGGCGCTCTGTGGGTCGAAGCGCACTTCAAACACCTTGGTCTCGCAGCAGAGCAGGTGCTTCACGTGGTCCAGATCCACACTGAAACCTTGAACAGATGAAAATAAAGCAGCTGAGATGCACAATAGACATGAATGTGTCACAAGCACGTTAAGGCCATATGTCCTGGCTGGCAGCTCTGTGAAGGACCCCTTTGTACCTGTGGAGAAGATTGCCGCTCCTTCTCCCTTGTCACCATACAAGGAGAAAGGGCTTTCACAGCCAGAATCCAAGACCCACATGGTAAAAAGGAAACATCTCAGTTGAGGAGCTCCAACCATTCCTTCACTAGGCACCCCAGGGAAGGATGCACAGACCTCTCCAAAGGAGAATTTCCAACTAAGATTCCCCCATGCCATGGTACTCCCTGAAAAACAATTTAGAGGAGGCACCTGATCACCCTTCAGACATGGCGAGTCACCGTTTGCTGGTACTGCAGCCTTATGTCAAGGCCTGTTTAGAAAGCCTATTTTGATACAACAGAGGGCCTCACAGGCTGTCTTCTCAATAAAGGCTGAACAGAAGTGCTATGGCATTATGAACTTTAAACAAAGCACTTCCAAACCACAAAACGTCCATCTGTTTGCAACACAAGCCCATGGAGTGCCCATCAGATGATGCTCATGGTAGCCAAGAGCAGAAGATGCTGAGAGGTGACCAAGGTGATCAGCCCATCCAGCCCCTGCAGGGAAGTGTTAGGGCAGGCACAGGCAGGCTGGGTCTCTGAGCACTGCTGGCCAGGAGAACTCAGGCTCTAAAGCACCAGGCAGAGGGTCCCAAGGAGGAAAAAGTTATACACACAAGCACTCAAAAAAACTCCCCATTTCTAGTGGCTTAAGCTAATCTGTCAGAGACAGCTCCTTCAAGCCCACGTGAAGTCTCTCCAGCACCGGCTACCTGCGTCACGCAGGACCCGTCTATCAGTGTGGAAGGACACAGGGAACTGCCCGGTGTTGGTGATCCTCACGACGTGCGTGGGGGTGTTACCGAGAATCACGTACCCAAAGTCCAGGAGGTACTCGGGCAGCTCAACTCTGAAAGGAGGAGTAAGGACAGTCCTTAAACCACAGCCTGGCTACATTTCCAAGAGCATGGAAGATGCAAATAAAGTGAATATTTCTGGATTCGCTGCTGTAAAAACTCAACTCAAGCCCGTGAAACCCAAGGCCTGACCACCTGGTAGTAAGACTTTGGTAAGTCACGAGGAGCATAGGACCTAGGTTTTATCACCTACCAGTGGGACCTTAAAATAAAACTAGTTTAAAATGAATACTGGTCACAGCTCCTCTGCTATAGAAAGCCACTGTAGATAAGTCCAGTGGACCTCCACTGGTCTCAATGAAACTGCTAAGCCTGGTGTACAGCCCCAGCCTGAAATGGCTTCAGGACCTTGTCATAAGATTCGCCTGCACAGGAAATCTTCACTGCTCTGCAACCAGATCTGTCCCCAAAGCAGCACCGACAAATGCAGTAATCAACACCTACAAGATTCACGGCAGGGTCCTTTTCCAGAGCAATCACACTTGGGAAAGCACATACGTGATCAGTTTTGCAGAGCATCTTCCCGAACTGGAGCCTACCATGCCTGTGCCTCCTCATGAAGGAGCAGAGGGAAGTTACCGAGGTAAGTCCTGCAGTCCCACCAGCATCCAAGCCACCTGATTTAGGGTTTGTCAAGGGTGTGTCAACCTCTGCAGTTCCCTACTCTTTTTGCTCAGTGTGGTCTGTTAGCTGGAACAAAGATGCCAGCTTTGAGTTGCCTCTTTCAGAGCTGGTCAGCAGGGATGGTGTTGGTGCTCTCTGGAAGGGCTTGATGCTCTGCACTGGACCCCCTCAGCCCTAAGAGCAGGACCCAGAGCCTGTGGGGAGCTGAGCACCTCCAAAGCTCAGGGTGGCTCTGTGGAAGTGAGGACACTCAGCTGCTCACAGGGAGCATGTCAAAGCTACCAGGATCAGACCCTTTCTGAAGTCCCCACTATCCCCAGCTCTGCAGACACAAGGACCTCTCAGGAGCAGGGGTGCACTGATGGGTGTTACCCTTGGGGCACAAGAAGATAGGGTACAAGAGGCCCTACTAACTTGAGAAGCCTCTGATGAGCGTGCTGGTCAAAGGCAGTGGCCTCTGGGGGACCAGAGGTGAGAGCTTTCTGCTGCTCCAGGGCGTGTTCCTCTATCAGCATCTGCTCCATCTGCATCTGCAGCCGAGGGTCCAGCTGAGGGAAGGAAAGGCAGTGGCTGGTTAGCAACGGTCCTTCCCAAGGCTCCCCCCTGCTTGTGTTGAGAGGGGTGATGGGGTCCTTCTGTCTTGCTGCTCAGTGTCTGTGACACCTCCTGCTCTCTTAGTCAGGGCCTCATCTCAAGGGCAATGAACTCCAGTATCTTCGCCTGCCCAGTCACTGTTATAAAAGCTGATCTGGCCAGACAAACAGACAGACAAGCCGGGAACCTTCCAGAGCTCCAAGTCTTTGCTTGCCCCCAGCCAGTGCCAAAGCAGCTCGGACAAAAGCTCTCTTGTAAAGGGAGCCACGATAAAGCTGCTGTCTCTTAGAGATCAGTCCTGGCAGCACAGTCCCAGGGCACAGTCAGGCTGCTGCTATTAAGCTCTGTAAACCTGGCAGGGCTTGGGTTGTGAGCAGCAAATACCCCAGTGATGACCTACATCTCCATCCCAAAGTACCATAAATTCAATCACTTGAGCAGGGTCTTCAGGATCTCTCCCTGGGGCAGCCCTGGGGGCAATGCTGAGCTGATGCAGGATCATGGGCAGGTTGGGTGTCCTGATGCAGGATCATGGGCAGGGAGGTCCCAAGTGCCAACAGGGCACCGGGAAGCCTGCTGCGGGCTGCAGGGGACCAAATGACACCGGGGGAGGGAGGCACGTGTCAAATGGGGCAGCAGCCATTCTCACCATGGCATCCAAGGGATCTGGGGGTGGCTCCGCGGCCACAGCCTCCCCCAGAACAACTGCTTCCTCTCTCTGGCTGTCTTCCATCTTTTCTATCACCTCCTTGAGGACCTTCTCATATTTTTCATTTCCTGAAGGAAGAAAACATCCACAAATAGAAGCATGGCACAGCGCCATTCCCATTTAAGCTGGGAAGCCCCACTTCCTCGACTCTGGCCTCTCCCAGAAACACCCTCCTCAAGCAATGTATGGAAAGTAGATGCTGCTTTTCCTCTACCAACCCTGATGTTCATTCCCACCCATCTTCCTCCCCACATAGGAGCATCTCATCCCCTGCAATGTGACGCAAATCCAACCCTGCCAAAATCCCTGCCAGCGTGTGCTCAGCTTTCCCGAGCATTTCTGTCCAGCCACCACCTTCCCAGGACTCCGACACATGCTGGCAAGCTCTGCAGGATGGTTCCTGGGGCAAAGCCCACACGGGCTCATCTGCCAGAGCCTCAGGAAGCAACTGGGGGGTTGAGTGTTGGTCTGACAGCCCTGAAACCTCCAGGCTCCATGGAGGCAGGTGTGAGCTGCCCTACGGGCATCTGACATGGAGGAGAAACAGGGGATCCTCCTGGCGAGCAGACAGGCCGTGCTCACCTTTGATGTTCCTGGACAGGTCCAAGTAGATCCTGGGAAAGGTCCCCTCTCCTTTCAGGGAGATTTCTTCTGGTTCTAGGTGACCCACTTGGATCTGGAAAGTCCTGCAGAAGGCTCCAGGCACTCCTGGCAGGTAATAGACTTTCAGGACTTGCTCCTGGCCAGGTCCAACTTAACCCTGCAGGGTGTGGGAGAAGAGGGAGGGAATGAACCAAAGAGGGTTTGGTGGAGGGATGGCTCAGATGACAGACACGCCGAGAAGGGAAGGCAGGTTCTCATATATAAGAAAGTATCAGACAACATCGCCTTCTAGCTTTCTTGTACCCAGAAGCTGAAGTCTCCTACACTAGGTCCTTCAGAGGGCTCGTAGGGATGCACTCCCCCAGGACAGACCCACAGACCGCCCCTTGCTCAGCATGAGCACAGCTCTGCCCCTAGCGGTGTTTACCCTCTGCTAGCAAGAGCCAGGCTGAAGAAATAAAAGCTCTTTTACCAGCCACTATGCAAAATAAGGGAAGTGCCCACACTCTCAGCATGGCCAGCAGCTCCTGCCACAGCACATCAGCGGTTCCCAGGCTGGTGTTGAAGGGCCTGACCCCTTATAAATGATCCCAACCAAACACCTCCTGCCTGTGCGGTTACACCGGGGGTGCGTGAGCCTATCCAGACTCACGGTGACCTGCAAACATGCATCTCTGGAAAGGCAGGAGCAGAGACTAGGACAAGATCTAGGGAAGGTGTTGCCAGGAAGGGCACCTCCTCTCCAGGCTTCCAGAAAGCTGCCTGAGCCCCAGGCTAGGCTCCCGCCAGCCAGGCTGAGAGCAAATGCAAGCAGACAGCAACATAGCCTGGGGTGACGGGACACAGCCGCAGCTTTCCTCGGCTCACCCTCTGTACACTGGGCTGGACCCTTGGCTCCCCACTCCCCTTCATGCTGCAGGGAGAAGCTGCTGAGCGGGACAGATCCTGCCACTTGGTCCCCTGAGCCCCTGGTGCAGCGCAGAACACAGCTGCAGCAAAAGCCAGCCCTGCCAAGCTGCCAGTGCCAATGGGGCTGTCACAGCAACTGATTGCGCGGGTCTGAGCAGAGCTGGGTCTTTGGAAGTTCGCAGGAAGAGGGCATCAGTGTGTCACCCCTTGTAGGAGACAGGCATGAGGAAATGTGAACGCCTTTGGCTTCTTCTTCCCACTGCAAAAAGGGACTAGACAGGAATGCTGCTCCAGCCCAAAGACAGCAACACAGGACTGAGAAGTTGGGATGGTGAGATGCTGCAAAGTCCTCTCCTCACTGTTCCAGCCCTGCTCCTGTCTGGCCCCCTCACTGCCCCACAAAGCTGCTGCGAAGCAGCAAAGCTGGGGGAGTGGGGGACCGGTACAGGGGCTGCTACAATTTCTGGCAAAGCAGCTTCATGCCCAAGTGAGAGCATTTAAGTCCCGCTCAGTGCTGGCAGGGGACTGGCAGGGTGTGCTACAGGCAGGGACAAGGAGTAAGCCCTGTCCAATCACACACCCTGGGAAAGGTGACTCTCAGGAGAGCCGGCACAGTGTGGCTCCAGTGCCCGCACAGCTGGAGCACTCAGCAGTTGGGGTCCCCAGAGCCACCGAAGCACTGGTGCCTCCGGCCGGTGGCTGCTGTGTGACAGCAGGGTCACCCGCCGGCAAAGGCCGTGAAGGGCGATGAGGACCACGCTTGCTTGACCCTCCCTGCCTCCCAGTAGCAGCTGCTTGCAGCCCTGTCTCTCCTGTCTGCTTTTGTGGGTTGTTTTCTTTTTTTTTAATTTTGTTTTTTTCCCCTACAACCCCCTCCTGGGCAGCCTGACCCAGAGCCAGGGTCAATCACTCGCGCCACCTCCGTACTCACTGTGCTGGGCAGGACCAGGGGCACGCCGGGCAGAGGGCTGTCTGCGGTGCCTGCACTGGGCCTTAGCACCACGTAGGTGAATCCCATCTTCCCGCTGTTCGGCAGGGTGACCTCTGCTTCGGTGACTTTGTTAAACAGCTGAAGAGAGGACAGAGGAGTGGGAAGCTGAAGGCACAGGCCTGATACTGGGAACCTCCTTCTGCTTTCATTGGGATGCGAGCAAATGAACTCAACACAGGAGAAAAGCAGAGGCAGAGGAGGTACGGGCACTTGAGTCTCCCAGGTTAACCTGGAGAAGCCACCGCCACAGGGCACCCCTTAGCCCTACACAGGAACAGATACTGATGGCGGCATGCAGAGGGGCAATGCCAACCACAGAGATCAGTCATAAGGAAACCAAGGAGGAGACAAGCTCTCTGCACCTCATGGTGTCATCTCACACCCAGCTGGAACAAAGGAGGTGGCATCAAGACATTGCAGAAGAAAAAGCACCTGCAGTGACAGCAAAATGGGAGACAGGGCAACAGCTGGAAATATCTGTGGGGTTTTTAACCAAAAAGAAGTGGGGATTATTCTAGGACATTCTCTCCAGCTACAGTGACTGGGAAGCCCAAGTTAACTTCCTCCCTCGTTTATTTTGTTGATTAATCAAGAACATCAAAAGAGAGCACCTCCTTGGACCTCAGGCTTTAGGAGTGGATCAGCAGATGGATGTCTTGGGGCACGTCCCTCTGGAGATCACCACTGGGACCCTGCCTGCCCCAGGAGGTGCTGTTAGTTACCTTGAGGAGGAGGAATTCCCAGCTGGAGGGGGGTGGAGATGGCCTTTAAAAACCAGCTTGAATGCAGGACATATCACTCCAAGGTTGTACTTCCAAGCCATAGAGCCAACAAAGTAGTTGGGAAGGGGAGAGAGCCCTAGCCCTAGGTGGGTGGCAACCCGCCGGTGATGGTTTCACGACAAGGACCTCGGCCAAGAGAAGCGTGTGGTACCTGCAGCCTGTAGTCGATCTCTGTGATGTCTAGGAGGTAGCTGATGAGCGAAGCCTCTCCACTTAGCACGATGTCATAGGTCGGGCCTCCCTCCACCCTGCACAGCACCATGACATGGGCGATGATATTTGTGTAGCCAAAGAAGGTGAACATGATCCGCTGGCTCTCACCTGGCTGCAGCACACCGTAGAGCGGCAGGACATCGAAAACCTGGAAGTAGGCGAGGAGAGATCAAGATGTCGAGCATGGAAACTGATGCAGAAGAGCACCCATGGCTTGGAGCGAAGTACAGGCGTGGCTGGAGGGGGCTCTTCCTCAAACACAGGCAAAATCACCCTAATCTCATCCTGTATCCATTCCACTTACCAGCGGAGGGGCCACGGGAAAAATTTTCTCCCATACTCACTCATTAACGCATTAATTAGTACACTACATATTAAAGTAATTTGGGCTGTCTCCTGGCAGCAAGAAATTCTCTTCACTGCAGAACTTGCCTTTAAAAGCACCTTTTACTGCCTTAAGAAAAACAGAGTATTCGGAGGTGAAAGCCCTTAGAGCTGGGGAGGGAGGACTCCAGCCCAGCTCATCTGACTCCTGATGCTTTTCACTCTCTCCGATTTGCATGCTGCGCTCTCTCAAGATGCTACAGCAAAAGCTACTGCAGAAATTTCCTGTTGACCACTTGATTAGCAACAAGATGAATAATGCCCTCCATAGCTGCTGCACAGGTCAACCCTACGACACGTCCTGCGTGGCCTCTCCAGTGACCAGTTGCTTCAGCAGCGCTGTGCGATGGGCTTGGAGGGACGTGAGGCCACTCTGCGAGCAGCATCGAGGGCCACCAGTGGGAGGGGGGCTACATAACTGCTTGCCACACTGGAAACACGGCACAAGATGGATTCCCATTTACCTCCTCCATTCCCAAGGTGACGGGCTCTGCCTCCACAAACTGCATCAGTCTGTTGATCCCCACCAGGCTCTGAGTCTCCACAGCACCTTCCAGCTCCGCAGCAGTGGATGGCAGCAACTGGAAAACAAGCATCATGGGCTGCAGTAAGCAGCTGGCTGGTCTGGGTGAGACCACTCTGCTGCAGGCTCCACCACCTCATCCAGCCAGGAGCAGCTGAGATGGGACCTGGGCGCAAATCAAGTATGGGTATGTCCGTGCCATCCGTTGAGAGTGGGTCCAAGCCCACCCACAGGTGAGACACGGGCTCCATCTGCACTTCCTACGCACAAGCTTGCATGGGGAAGCTGAGTGCACTCAGCCCTCAGTCCTGGCAGAGACCTCAAGGGCATTTTGCACCCTTGTGCCAGCCCAGCTTTGCTCACTCCTGCCCAAGGAATGTGCCCAGAACCCCAAGCCTCGACAGGTTAGGTTCTTCATGACAAAAACAGGAACACAGCTGCAAGTGAGAAGTATCAAAACCAGGAAAATAAGGACTTGGCACAACTATTCCATTTCAGAGAGTGCTTAGGTTTCATCTCGTGCAGCCATCAGTGCTGGAGAGCTGAGGATCTCCACCAGGTCATTCTCTTGAACAACACCTTCCTGAAGAAGGCAGCCGAGGTGTTCTTCTGTCTTGCAGCAGCTGAGAGCTGGTGTTTGACCTCAGAGGTGCCATCTTTCAAAAGGAACCTCATCCCTGGGCTTCTGATCCCTAATTTAATAAGCGAGGGCTTTGTGAGTGCTTTTGAAATGTAGTAATACCTGCTTCTTCAGTAACGTGAAGAAGTGCTTTGTGCTGGGGCCTTGACATCAGCAGAATCTGCAAGAATATTTATGGGACATCTTTACACCTAATCAGAGGCTACACCTCCCCGGTAGATGAAGCTCAGAATCAGAAGATTCAATGCTCTTTCTCTCATCTTCACATTTTCAAGCCTAGCAAAGCTTTGCCAAGCGCCTGTTCCCAAAGATTCTAACCCGCATATTTCCTAGGCCTATGGTCTCCCACCTCCCCAGGGAGGTTATGTGGTACAGTGACACAAGCGGAAGATGAAGCTGCAATCCAGACATATCCTTTGAGGCACTTTTGGATCCTACTTAGCCATATCTACTTGAATTTCTTTGCTTTATTTCTGCATACATGGCAACAAAGCAGGAAATAAAGATGATTCCACCCTTCTATCTGAAAACATTCAGCCACACTATTCTTTACGTCTACAGGGTATCATTTCTCCTGATTCAGAAAAAATGTGCAGTTATAATGTTAAAATGACCGATATTTGGATGTGAGCAGATGCAACCCCTCTCCTTGAACTTAATGCCAACGCCAGTGCTTTCAGAACTTCCCATGCTTTCCTGCATCCTTTTTTACTGCCCCAGGAGCAGCCTCTGTCCCACACAATGCAGAACAAGGCGCCAGTTCCCACTAGCATGGACGTCGAGTTCCAAAGCACCGAGGTTCACCAGGAAGGTCAGCAGACCAAAGGCCATTTTCCATGCCAGGAGGAAGAGACAATGACTTTGCAAAGTCTCATTTTATCAAAGACAGCTCTGTGGCCATCCCTGCAATACTGCAGGTTTCGGGTGAAGGCAGAGACATAAAAACAGGCGGCTCCAGCTGGGGTTGAGAAGGTGGTACATGGAGATCACAGTACTTGGCACAGCTTGATACAGGAAGGAAACTGGAAGCCTTCACATCATGATGCAGATAAAAGCCTCATTTTACAGTGTAAAAACAAGCCAAAAAACCCCCAAACTCAGCATAGGTCCGTAGGATCTGAGAGGGCTTCTCCAAGCAAAGCTATCCGATTTCTCCCTCCTCAGAAGCCCCGTGTCCAGCCACTGGCCCTGCTGCCCAGCCCGCCCTCAGGGCACATGACAGCAGGGCAGCAAAAAGGGGGATGGGCACAAGCACGGCTTTTTGGTGGCAAGCTGGGGGAGGCAACGCAAGCAGTAGGTGTACAAGAAAATCTACCTTTGCTTCCAGGGAGTCATCTGCATCTGCTGGCTCTTGGGCAGGATCCCCTGCGGCTCCCAGGGCTTTGGCTGGTTCCTCCACACCTCCATCCCTGCAGCTGCTCCCTGCAGACACCGAGCACTTGGACCAGGCTCCCTCCTCCTTTGGTGGTTGGGGTTTGATGAAAAATTTAGGTACTGGAGGGCTGAACCTGGAAAATAACATAACTTTGATTGTGGACCTGCAGTGGGAGGGAGGGAAGCCTGCACGAACAGCTCCTCAGCAGGATGCGGCCCCCGGCTGGGCACTGGTGGTGTGAACTCAGTAATGGGTCTGACCCAACAGCTCCGAAACCAGGATGGAGCAGGTCAGCATATGGGGCTGCCTAGGGATGACGCTGGTATAGCGGCAGCGCAGGCAGCTGGCAACTGGTTGCAAGGAGAAATGGAAGAGGACACAGGTGAAAGCCTTGTAGGGAGGTAAAAAGCACAGCAGGAGAGGAAGAGATACACAAACTGTGCGAAAAGGTGAACCTGAGACACAAAGGGGCAGATCCGGACAGCAACAAGCCAGTGCAGACCCACCAGTGCCCTCCCGAAAGCACCCACAGCTGCAGACTGTGCCTCCCCCACCCAGAGAGCCAAAGCAAGAACTTCTGCAGCTCTACCAGGTGCTAATCCGGAATATTTCCCCTGTCACCCACCCGCAGCTGCAGGTCAGCACAAGCAAGCAGCAATGCCCGAGGCTTTCTCCAAGTGCCGTACGGCAGGAGCAGGGATAAGCCCGGAGTCTGCTGTGCCCTAACCCCGACAGAGCCCAGCACCGTGCGGGGGCACCCATGGAGCCCGGTACGGGACACCCCCACACACACGGGGCAGCGTGGAAAGACACGCTGAGCAACTCCAGGCAGAGACTCACAACTGAACAGCCCATTGATCCCTGAGGAGCACCGAAGCAGCAGCGATTGGTGCTCCGGGAAAGGAAGCTTTGGTCATTTTTAATCAATACACAGCAAATGCCGATGACAAGGTTCAGCTCCTGCTGTGCTGCCGGTATTCCCTGGCTGTGAAACAACGGCTCCAACCGCACCTCGCGCTAAAAGGGCAGCAGCTCTGCTGAAACAAGGCTATAACCGATGTGGCACTTACCAACGGCATGATCACCTGCCCAGCAGCTTCTAAACGCAAACCATTTGAGGACCAATTTGGCAAATGATTCAGCAAAGCAGTTCAACAGCTCATCTTACTGACAGGACTGAGTTGATAGTTGGACCAACACGTGTCAGTAAAGAGTGTTCGGTTTAACATTTTCAAACATTCCCAGTGACTCAGACTACATTCCCTGTTTCAAATTGCAGCAGGTGCTCACAGTAACTCTGTTCACCCTTCTGATGCCCCATGGAGGACACACTGGAACCATGCCTGCCTGTCACCACACCTATCTGCAAGTGTTCCCGAGGGCAAACGAGGCCCATCTTTTACAGCAATGTGGGTGCTTCCTTCCCAGCTGGGAACTCAGTGCCTTTAACGACGTGCTCCCAAATGAGTACTTGTCTCTAGCTTTGCAGCTCATCATTTAAGGCTGGTTTCCATTTCTGGATTAGAGGCTCTGTGCCTCACAACCCCCAAGAGATCCCACCTGACTTGTCCTTCCTGCAACCACATGCAAGAACAAGGCTCTGCCCAGGCGAGCTGCCCCAAGCAGGGACCGATGAGCAGCAGCGCTGTCACTCCTCCCCAGCCCCCCCTCTGCCTGCTACTGGGACCACATGGGGGACACCAAAGGCGACCTCAGCACCGTCCACGTGGAAGAGCAAAGCAGGACTGGAGGGGACGAAGGCATGCGCTTGCCCCTGCAGAGCATCGCCCATCTCCAGTCCCACCAGTGCAACCTTCGCTCCTCTCAGCCAAGGCACCTTAACAAGTATTGGGGTGCCCTGAGGGGTGACCCACCTGCTCAACACCTCCAGCAGCTGCTACCTTGGGCATCTGCCTCAGGATAAAATAAATCCAGCTCATCTGCAACAACGGTGCCTCCGGGCAGCCTGCAGCTGAACACTGCCTGTCCCTGGTGATAGGGAGATGCCCGCAGCGCAGGGGCAGACACACCCAGGGCCAGGAACACCTCGAAGCTCTCCAGCTACACACCAGTCCATGCACCAGTTCAGCGCATGGGTCTGACCATTGTCATGGTGATGGTCCCAAAACTGCTAGCTGTGACCCATCCTAGCCAGGAAATGAAAGCGCAGCTCTCAGAGCTGCTTGTGATAAATACTGTAGGTTAAGAACAGCTCCTGAGGAGAGGTAAACCCCCAAGATGCAAAATCCACAATCACTTATGAAATTACCCTTAGCTTTATAGAATGGCTTGAGGCAACTTCATGGGATCATGGTGCCTAGACAACAATATTTTTCTCTCTAAAGCAGAAGCCTCTGGGACCTGGTGCTGGGAGATGATGTGATTAGTGAGCCCTGCTGTGGAGAAGCACAAAGCATGGTAAGGGACTTTTTCCAGTGAGGGAAATCAGAATGAACAACAAGAAATGTAACATGAAAAGGAAGGGAGAGAGGAACCCAAGGTGTCAATAGAAAGCTGATCCCTGGAACAAGAAATCTTCCTGGTGCTGAAGAAAAGGGGGTTGTCTTCAAAAAGGAGAAGAAAGGGGAAGATAACAAGATGCTCAGCATCAGCCCAAGCTTTAGGCAGCTCTTGCCCTCCAGCACCTTCTGGCCAAGGCTGTGAATGCAGGGAGGTAGGCAAGGAGCAGAGAGCAGCTCCTCCACCTGCAGAGAGGACCCATCCCAAACCAGAGGGGCTGAAGGGCTGTGGATGTGCCTCCACCAGCACCATGGAGCTGAGAGATGGAGTCTCCTGACATAAGCAGGTCATCCTGGAGCTGGAGGGGCTGAAAGCAAGGGGTTAAGCCCTCCATGTCCATCTCACCCAACCTGGCCACCCCTCAGGTGAGACAAAATGCATCCAGGAATTAACAGTGGGGATTTAATGGGAGTATGGGAGGATTGACACCAGGGGGAGAGGAGTCCTTCCTGCTAAGGCCAGGACAACCTTGTGTCACCCACTCTCCCCAACCTCCTGTTAAAAGTATCTCAGCCTGTCTCTTGGTTTCTGAGCCTGCTAGGGCCACAGCTTCTCACAGCTTCCCACACCCACCTCCCAAAATACAGGAGCTAGAAATCCCACCACTTCTGCAAACTACATGTGAAGATTCACACAGGATGATGTGACCTGGCTGGCTGAGGCTGTGCGAGAGCCAGCAACATGAGGACCGTCCCCCCAACCCTGCAGCGCTGCAAGAGGAGTGCCCCAGCTCCCCACAGCCCCGGCCAGCACCAAGGACATGAGCCAGAAGCCACCACCCCTTCACATTAAATGCCAGAGTTTTAACGGTGCTGAGACTGCTTCCTAGTGCATGGCACCCACGTGTGGAGCATCCTTGCCCAGGTCCCCAAGGACCACCCACTGGTGCCCCCACTAGCCATGGCACTGGGTGAAAATAAGCCTCCCAGCAAAGCACGAGCTCTTCTCAGGTCATCACAGGGAAAAGCACCAGAGACCGCATGCCCGTGAGGCACCTGAACAGGCTACAGGCCCCTACAGTGCACTTTTATTTCTCCTTCTGGCCATCAGATGCATATTAAAAAGGCACTTTGGAGCCAGCTACAGACAGCTCAAGAGTGTTTGCTGCTGAAAACAAAATAATATAATACAGGTGCAAACCAAAAGCCTTTCCAGCGCACGGTGTGGGAACACTGGGCTTGAGCTGGGCCAACTGGCCAGCAGCTGAGGAAGGCAGTGGTGAGGGTTTGCCCTCATCAAGAGTGACTATTGAACAGCATTTCATCCAAATGGCCCTGAAGCCTATTTCTTTGCTTGGATAAATTCCCCTGCTGAGCTAAGGTTTGTGTATTTACTGAACCACCCACTGAAATTCAGACCAGGCAGCAGAGAGACAGAGAAGAGAAGCAACATTGCTGCGGTGAGATCCGACACCTCCAACTCCTGTCTTGCACATGCTGGAAGGGATTAAGCTGGATTTGGCATTCATCTAAATGCAGCGAGCGGTCCCACTGTGACCAAGTATTAATTAACTCGAAGTTCATACACAATTTCAACAGCCACTTACTTATCCAAGTCAAAAAAATGTCAGTTTTGAGAGATGAGGGAGAATTTTGATTTCTTGTTTGAAAACAGAAATTGTGTGGGAATGGATGCAGCGGAAGTGAAGTGTCTCATGTTCCTGGGGCAGCAACCAAAGCTCGCCAGCACCTTTAAGCAGGAGCCACAGGATTTGATTTTTGGGTGCACAAGACTCCTCGGCTCCTGCTGAAGCCCACAGACCTTGACCATCCCATCACTTTCGATGAGAAGAGTCAGAGGAGGGTCTGAGGCCCCTCAGGCTCCATCTGACAGGGCTCGTGCCTCTCCCAGAGTACTTCCACGGGATGTGGCTGGTCCAGTTTTGCAGGGGACAGGCACTAAAGCTCCTCAGGCACTTTGGTTCAGCTGAAGCTGGACTAGGGCCAGCCACCACTGGCATCGCAGGCACAGTGGCTCTTTGTGGAGATCATCCTTTGGCAGCAGTACTTCCCTCTCTTGACAGGTCACAGCCCTGGACGAAGTCTCCACTGACTTTACCGGAGTTATTCTGACTTGCATTGCTTTTACAGATGGCAAAGCATGACCCAGTAAGTCCTCCCCTTCCTTGTGCTTTGCACATCAGCCAGGTGATTTATAAGCATCAGGTGAGCTCCTGATTCTCTATCAGATAGAAAAATGCTTCTCAATCCGACTCTGCCCAGAGGTCCCTCCGATCAAATCAGTAGCTCTAACAATAAATACAATTACAGTCTTTGTTCAAAATTAAACAAGCCCTGACAGCAGTATTTTGCAGATGCTATTTAAAGTAATCCGTACCAATTACAATTGTACCAGATGCTTCAAAAATCATCTCTGCCAACAGACGACTGTATTGACTCCCGTGACTGATAGCAAAGGAGGAGAGATGTGCTCCAGCCGTCTTTGTGGCAGGGATCTGGACACTCACCATTTCAGGATGCTTTCAGGGGGACAAGCGCTAGAGCTTGGAAACACAAAGGGTGTGTCTGCAAGGGTGAAGAATACTAGGAAACAGGGGGGAGCAGAAGAAGTGCTTGAGCATAACCAGCTGAGAGCAGCAGGATGCTCCTGGGTGATTAGAAAGGCAAGCAGGAGGCTCCTGGCCCTGGGAAGAGAGAGGTTCTCAATCTCCTCTCCTTAGGGAAAGGCTGCAGGAGGCCGAAGCTGGATCTCAACAAGTTTGTAAAAGGGGTGAACAGGACAGTCTGAGGTGGTAGGGGCCAGGCTGGGTGGGCTTGGCAGGCCAGTTTCACCCTAAAGGAAGCCAGAAAGCAGCTCAAGCCTGAGCTGGGGCATCCTGGGGGTTGAGGACCAGCAGGTACCTGGGCTCTGCCCAGGCAGCCATGCGCTCTGGGTGCCTCGTTGCACCCCGCGGCAGCACGCAAAGACCTTGCAACCCCTGACCAAGCAACCTCCAGAGCACAGGGGCTCACAGCTGCACCACAGGAAAAGCCAACCACGGCCCCTCTGCCCACCACCTCGCATCACTGTCCCTGCACGGTGCCAAGAGCAGAGCGAGGAAAAGGAGGGAGATGCAATGACGGTGCATGTCCTGAAGTCCTCACCTAGAAGGAAACGTCCCTGCTCATCTTGACAGCATCTGCTGAACCCCAGGAGGTGTCTCCACCAGCCCGCACTGGTGCAGGCTGCCCAGCATGCCCGGGGTAGGCAGCGATGCCACAGCGCACCCTCCCAATGGGGCTCTGCAGCGGGTCACCACAGGGAAAGACAGGAGAAGGTAAAGCAGCAACGATAACTAACGCAGAAGGAGAAACAAACCAAAACAAGCTCCAGTTTCATATACTTCCGAGGGTCGCATCCCCAGATCACTCAGACAGACACTGAAGCTCCACCCCCTGAGTACACCAGCACCGCCATCCACCTCCTGTCCAGAGGAGCAGGGTTTGTGGCACCAGCAGAAATCACAGATTTAAGGCTGTGCATGGCGAGTTAACATCACTGCTGGGTTATTATTAAAGGTCACTCCCATAGCACAACTTAATTACCCCCTGCTTTACCAAGAGCAAGGCAGAAATACTCCCAGGAAACGTGCTCACAGTCCAATGGCCCCACTGAGCTCCTGGGGCCGGGGCAAGGGACGAGCAGACAGGATTGGCCTGGTCCAGGTGACACCGGGGACAGCTGGGGACAGCTGTGGGGTGATGGAGGCAAGTGGGTGAGGGAGAGGTGACAGGTACCACCAAAGAGGAAGCAAGCAAAGCAAGCTCACAGTTGGAAGGGTTTCACACAGAGGAGAAAGATGACTCTCCCAAGGGCGGAGCAGCTGAAAAGGCGGCATTAATTGAGTTAGGCACTCTCAAAATGCATGACATGCCAGCTGGCCCAGAAGGACCCTTGGGGTGCCCAAACCCCCAGGACTCCTGCCTCCTGCTACAGGAAGCGGACGGTGGGAAATAAACCAATCCTTCTCGCACCAGCCTACACCATTAACTCTGGGGTGGGCACCTCTTTGGGCTGCCCCGCTCTTTGCAGAGCCCCATTAAATCTCCCTGGGACCTGAAGTCCTCCCCAGGCTGCTGTGCTGTAGAGAGCTGAAGGTTTCCCCTCTCCTTACCCCTGGCTGCCTCCATCTCCAAGTCAGGAGACACAGATTTATGGTGATACATCCCTGACATCCCAAAGTCCTCACCTGGCCTGTGTGAACATGGGGTCCATACTGCCTTAACCCAACTGCTACTTGTTCTCTGAGTTGGCAAAGACAAACCACCTGCTTCTGCAAGCAGCGTGGCAATCTGTCAGAGTTCAAGGATCACCTGGACAATGCTCTTAGTCATATGATTTCATTCTATGTGGTCCTGCGAGGACCACGGAGTTGGACTTGATGATCCTTATGGGTCCCTTTCAACTTGAGATATTCTATGAATCAATGCTCCTGCGCAGCTACAAGGGCAGTAGTAACAGCAGGTCTTCCCACTGTGGCTGTTTTCAGGGATGAAGAGATGGACCAGGTGGATAAGAGATGATTTTTTTATAACAGGCTCATTTTACAGAGTCTATCACAGCATGGAGTGGCTCCTCACCTAAGAGCACATGGAGCTGGTGGCTGTGGCCAAAGAAAACATTGGCAAAGAAACCATTGTGGGACCAAAACACTGGCTCTGGCTTTTAGAGGAACAGCAAGCATTGCTTCTGCTCCACGCCGGGACAGTTTCCTGTGTCCTTGGTGATACAAGAGGAAAACAGAGCACTGGCACATGCCAGGCAGATCCCACTCTTTCTGAAAAAGAAATACACGATGATGTTTTGGGAAATGATCTCCCTGACTGGTATTCTCCTCATCTGCCTTAAACCAGCCAGTCAGCAGCAAGAGATCTGAAACCCACCCAAAACCCATCCTGCCCATCCACCATCCCAATATCAGCCTCTCGAGGGGAAAGAGTGGCTGTACACAAGGATGAGCACCAGTTTCACTGTCTTGTGAGTGTCCAGCCTCACGCAGGACAAAATCCCTGTTCTCTGGAAGGGTTTTTGCTGCCCATCCCTGTCTCGGCAGCAGCCAGCTCAGGGCTGATGACGGGACCAGCAGGGAAGCTGGGCTCTCCATCACCTCTGCACTAGGCAGCACCTTGGACTAGAAGGAATCAGCACAAAAATCCCCTGTGCAGATTTACACCCAAAAAGATGTGAAGATTTGGCACCTGGATTCAAATTTGGCTTGAGCCTCTTTTTCTAAGAGTTTAAAGATTTCTCACCTACCCTCTGAAGACAGGGATGCACCAGGAAAGAGCACAACGATACTAGAGACGGCACTCTTGGGCAGAACGATGCCAGTGGGCTCAGAGGGATTTTCCCTTAAGGAAAGCTGTTTGATGCATAGCTTGCTGGAAGCAGGAAAAGAGTGAAGGGTGAGAAACAGCTGGCGAAATTACAAGAAACAAGGTCTAGAAAATTTTGTCACCGTACTCCTCATTGCCACATGCAGTGACAGCAGGTCAGCAAATAAAGGACTATAAATAGCCCATCCTGCCCCCCAGATTTCATCTGGTGGCTTCACTACTCAGTGCTCTACCAGAGGGATGACAGGGAAGCAACAGCAGCAGTCCCTGAATCGATGCTCTCGCTCTACCTCAGCCAGGCTATGACAGCAAGCCGTTCCCATGAACAACAGAAAAATTAAAAAAAAAAAAATCAACATTTTGTTTCATAAACATTGAAGCTCTGCAGAGACCGGCCTTGAGCAGCAGCCTCCTGCCCAGAGGGAATTGAAGGACGAGTCATCCAGGCCGCAGAGGCATAACATCATTTATAGGGAGAAGGATGCTGTTTGCAGTGCAAACGTACCTTGGGTTCCTGCTGCGTGCCCCGGGTAATGAAGATGTCCAGAAAGCAAAGACAGAAGTCAGCTGCTCCCCAGGTTTGCTAGCTGAACATCGCTGACAGAGCAAGACGTCGTCACCTTCCAGACAGCGTTTGCTGACCGGCTACAAAACCAGAAGGCAACCCCCATCCCACCACAGCCTGCTCGGGGCGTGGGTGACACTGGGACACCTCCCACACTTTGTCCTGAGACAGTCAGCTGCCCGACAGCACCTTGGGTAGGACGTGCAGCGCTTTTCACCCAACCAATGTTTTCTCCTTCGCCCTCCCTACGCTCAATCTGCTCCTCCAACAGCCTGGGGCTGCTCCCCAGTCCCCGAGGCGAAGGACAGCTCTCAGGGTCTGTCACCCTGTGCAAAGGAGGAGGCTGAGCCTCAGAAAACCCAAGAGTAATAGTTAAAGCAATTCTCACGCAGCTGTTCTGGGCTCCAGCCTCCACCGCAATGGCCCAGGTGAAAGTCCTCCAGGTGTGCGACAGCGTAATGGGCAGTCAGAAGCCCTGGGGCAGCAGAAGCTGTCTCAAACCTGCAGTCAGGCTCCCAGGAGCACTACCAGAAGGTGCCATGCCCAGGCCTGGGGCAGGCTGGCTGACTCGCCAGCACGTGAGCTGGGAAAAGAGCAGCACCGTGCTGGAAAAGGCACAGAGATGGAGGGTGCATGGTGACAGCAGAGAAGAAAGAAGCTTACAGACATGTTGCAAATAGAAAATCATCAGCCCCCCAACCTTTGTCCCGATAAAGCATCACTGTACCACACCTAGTATGCAGGTTTATGTCTCTAAGATTGATTGGTAACAGCATATGCTCGCTTACGCCTGGCTCCAAACCCCTCCCTGGCAATCATTTTATTTACCTTCCATTCTCTCTGGGTGCAACAGGCAGCAAATTTCCAGGTCTCCCTTGCTCCAGCTCCCCAGTGTCTCTCCACAAGCACAGAGCCTCTCCATCAGCTGCCACCCCAGAGGTGAAGCCTGCCTGGCACCAGTCCTTGCTCCAAGACACTCCATCTCTGAGAAATAAGAGGCCACTTTTCCCTTACACCAAGCAAAACACTTCTCTGCTGCTGCCAAACCACATGGAGCTGAAGGCCGCATTCAGCAGCACGTTTCCATCACGACTCAGCCCTTTTCTAACTTACCCACGGGATTTAAGCAGGAAAAGCAGCACCCATGGGGCTACCAAAGCCCAAAACGTACTGCCCTGAGGAGCTGATGGCACTGGGGGATGAGGAGGGGGTATGGTCTACTGTCACCCATCTGAGACTCCCCAGCACCAGGGGCACGGTGGATGGGTGCATTTCGGATGTACATGCTCGCTGCTGCTGTTGCTACCTCTCCCCTCCGCTGGCTGACAGAGGACTGCTGTCAGATTTTTGCCTTGCGCTGTTTTTCACTGCCTGCATTTTCCATTTCTTCCTTGTTACAAAAACAACAAAGCAGAAACCCCATCAAATATAACAGAGAGTTGGGGTTTTCTGGTCAGTAACAAGGCTGGGATCTGGCTCGCAAGGTCCCTGCACTGCAACCTGCCAGGGGACATGGAAGGAGAGAGGGCGGAGGAATGAGAAGTTACTAATGCTGTAGGAAGACCCACTTGGGAGGAGAAAGGCTCCTGGTTGGTTCAAAACACATTGGCTGAGAAAATCCTGGATGGAAAGGAAAGAGTCATTTTCTACATGTTTAGCTCAACAAACCCTTTCCCCAAAGAATCTACTGGCAATTCATTATGCTGGATTTGTAGCTACGAAGTTCCCACTCTCCAGACACGCCAGATCAATACGCAGAGGGGGTCTGACATGTGCCACAGAGGTGCAGAGCTCCCTGCTGATCCATCCTGGCACACGGACTGATTGGTGTGTGTCAGCTCTGTCCCAGGGAGGAAACGTGTCTCGCGTGAAGGGGACAAAGAGGTGATGCAGGAGGAGCAATGCTCAAAGTAAATGACAAGGCACAGGTCCTTAACAGAGGATGAAAACTCTAGAGAACAGCGAAGTTTGGGGATGAGCCTTTGGCAGCCTTTGTCACAGGTCTCAAAAAAAAATCCTTGTATATCCTTTGGGATTTAATGTCTTCCTTTTGATGGGAAAGCCAAACAGAGCTGAGGAGCTGGATACTGCCCTTGGAAAGGGGGACAAATCAGTGTTTCAGGAAGAAACCTTTAAGGTAAGAAATATGATAAAATGTCCAAATTTGACTCCAGACCTACTGTCTCCTGCTGGGTGACTCTGGTGACCCATTCCAACGCTGCAGAAAACATCTTGGTGCAAAGGCTTAACTCAGCTTTGAGCTATCAAAGGCCCAAAGGGTGAGGAGAATGTATTCTCAGTCTGTCTCTAACCACGTAGAGGTCTAGAAGAAGAGTAACCGTGAGAGATTTATGGCTCAGCAGCGCCAGAGAAGGGACCTGGGTTGGCGTGAGTTGGGCACGTCCAACCACACAGCAATGCTTGGAGTGTGTTACTTATATGATTGCTCTGCTCAAAGCAGCAGCAGTGATTAAAGGGTAAGTAGGAAAAATAGGTTGAACAATTAGAAGAAAAAAAGATCTAAGCACGCAGTCTTGTCCAGGCAGAGGAACAACATTTTTCTCTCCTGGCCAAAATAAACATGTGTGTCTGATTGATGGTGGGAGTCTCTGATGATCGGCTCCAGCAAGGTCAGATGGATGGATGGTTAAACTCTATTGATCTCACCTTCATGAGTCCTGATGTTTGATTCCCTCGATGTCAGACTGGGTGAGTTTGATCTGATAATTTAGAATACTAACAGTGCTTAATGTGGACCAGAAATAATATCTGACATGCTGCCCTTCTGCCAGGCTCTTAATGAGCAACTTGAGGTGTTAATAGCTTGGAGACCATCTTCATTTCCAGCTCTGCCACGGAGAATCACATGGTGTCTGCTGAGGGACCCACAGAAAGTACATTTCTGCTTAATTAACATACAGAGCAGAAAAGGGAGCTGCCACAACGCCCCCAGTGCTAACGAGCCAGTGAAGGGGCTATGCCAAACCCTTTGGAGCAGAGGCTGCTATCCTGCCAGATGCTCAGGACCCTCAACTGCTACCGACTCAGCAGAGTTGGGTGACTCAGCATCCCCTGGAAGAACAAGCACCTGCAGGCTCGGGTCCTAAGCCAGTTTAGGTGGAGACAGGGTAATTAAAAGCTGAAAACTGATTCAGAATTCACATTTCCAAAAACCTAAATTGGTTCTAAAAAAAGGAAAGAGTAAAGATAGACAGTGGCCCCAGAAGAAATTAATTCCACACAGGCTTTGCTGTAACATGCTTACTTCTCTGTTATTATAAAATATATGCATTGTTCTATCATCAAAATTAGATTTTCCCTCTAGCTTGCAATTAAACCCTAATCTAATTTACCAGGAGATGACGGGGCCTCCAAGCAGAGCTTACAGCTCTGCTCCTCCTTCCCTGCCCACCTCCCTCCACCTGCTTTTGCGGGCTTTCCTCTGCATGTTAGGGTCTCTTCTTGAAGGTGCCGTGCATCAAGAAGGGCCACACTAAAGACTGGTTGTTACTCGGTAAGATCCGGCTGTGAACAGGCTAGCCCAGTGCCCAGGTCTTCTCCGCCAAGCTCTCCTCATAGCCATAGCTAATCTCCAGTTCCCAGTAGGTTATGTCCTCTGAGCCAGATCCCAATTCTCTAAACAAACCTGTTTATTGATCATCTCTATTATTTGTAATGGCAGCACTTCAATGCACAATGGTTAACTTTGCTCAGTTTCCTAGGGCATTATGGAAAAACCATTTGCTACTGTAATTAAAACTGCCCAGACTAGACTTTTGTGCTATGCAGAGAGGCCACAGCAGGAGGAACTGCTGGAAATGTGTTTATAAATGTGCTCCAGCACGACTGAAAGATTCTTCTTGGGCTTGGAAACCACAGCCCAGTGCTGGATGGCCCCATTTCCCACAGACGTTCAGACAAGTGCTCCCACCAACACCTACAGCTGGACCCAAAGCTGCAGCAGAACCTGCCGTTTCCCTGTAAAACACTAAACAGCTGTTTGGGGAATGTGATGAGCAGTTTAACAGATGAAAATTCACTTCACCAGTGTGGTGTTTGCCTCAGGCCACAAAGGTCTGAGAAAGCAGCTTTCCAATACCAGCCTTCCTTCCCAGGGGAACCAGTATGGGGGCTACAGCAAAGCAGCAGCAAGAGACTGGGGCAGCAGCACATCGTTCTGGTGGCAGTGCCTGTGTAGGTTCTTAGCGTAAAATGACAACACATAGGGTTGGCAGGAAAGAAAAATCATATATCGGCTTGTCCCAGTGCCTAAGTATAGGTTTGCAGCTCCAGAAATAAAGTAGGACTCTAGGCTATGGACAATGCAAAAAGTGTTGGTAGCATCTCACAGCCCCAGCTTGGCTGGAGAACGTTGTCTCCTTCCCAGCATCAAACTGGTGGAGATCACTTATTCCCTGAGAACCTAAGCCCGACCACGGCTGGTAGGTGTTACTCCCACAGGGAAAGTTGAAAGCAATTTGTCAGATCACAGGCAAACAGCCTTGGTCTTTGCAAAGCACAAACAGGACACGAGGAAGGAGAAGAGCTGCAAGGAGAGAGCAAAGGGGCACATACCTCATCTGGCTCACGTGGCTGTCCATCAGGAACGCCCAGTGGTACTGGACAAGAAGCGGGCTGCAGTTGGTCATCTCGATGTAACGCACACCTTCAGTGTTGTTCAAGATGCAGCCAAAGTCCAGGGCCGTGGGCTGGTTATGGAGATTCGGAAAGTAGACTTCTCCCCAAACCGTGACCCGCTCCTCATGAGGATGCTCAAGAAATCGTATCTTCAGAACCTTCTCTACTACCTGGGTACACAAATCCTCTTCGTAAGCAGGGTTAAATCTGATGGAGAGATGAAGTTCCTCCCCTATCTCCAGCTTCACGGGCTGCAAGGAAATGAAGAGTATTAATCATCAGTGTGATGAAGTCCCAAGGTCCGGCAGCATGAAACGTGTAAATGTTCAATGTGTGACCCCAGCGTAGGCTTCTCAGTTCATCCTGCGTTCCCTTCACAGTGTGCGCCTGACTGCAAGCCCCACCACGCTCTTGTCTGAGACTATCTCAGGCTCATCTCACTGTGCTCTGCATCAATACACGAGGAAAATAAATATTCTTCTGCTGAATTCGGGACCCACAGAAGCTATGTGCTAAATACACAACTAAATCAGCACTCTGGCACACCAGGGCCTTTTGCCCCAACTCTGGAGGAACTCCTTTAGCCTCACAGCACAAGCAGCATGGCACTGCAGCCTCACCCTTGCAGGGACTAGTCACTGGCACAGCACAGAAGTGGTGGCCCTGTCTACGACAAGTGTTTAGCAGAGCCCATGTCCAACACCTTCCACCAACAACAGGGCAGGGGCCAGGCAGCAGATGGAGGAGCTTCCTCAGCCTTCCTGAAAGCAGGGCTGCCCTTGAAGAAAGCAAGCTGCTCTTGAGGTTATCTGAGAATGGCTGCTGGAGAGCTCGATGGCTTCCAAGAGACACCTTTACTACACGGCTTGCCCAGACCTAGCTGCCTGCTCCCCTCTCCTCACGTCTTAGAGCCAGGATGTATTTCCCCAGTTCAGATGATAGTTCGTTTCCTTCAGCAGCTCGTTTCAAATCTGATTTAGTTCAGGCCAGTCTACCACTGAGTCTAAAGAATAAACTTCTCTACTAGAGGACCTCCCAACAGAAACGTACCACCACACTCCCCCCTCTTCAAACCCCACCATCAGGAAGGCCCACGGCTGCTCACCTGAACGTCTGCAGAGAGGGGCTGCTGGTCTGTACCGCAGATTAAGAAGGGCTGCTCTAAGGCCAGGACAATGCTGAGTGGCAGGGAGGATGTGTTTTTCAAAGAAAGAGGCTGGTACTGCAGAGTTAGGACATCACTGGGGTGCTACAGAAACAGGACACAAGGGAAAGAAACAATGTGAAGTTTTTCAACCCCAAAGGGCATACACCTCTATTTACTATTTTTATTAGTTTCTACCCTTCTAGGTGGTTTTTCTCTAAGTATATCAGATGCCTTTCATGTTTAGAAACCACAGCATCCCCCGGGGACAGGGAAACACTCTTGCATACAGAGGAGGGAATAGGAGCCCGAGAGGAGGCAGCTGCATGAACAAGATCAATAGCAGAAAGTGAACCCAGACCACTTGTCTCCAGTTTTGTATCCTCTCTCGAGAAGAATGGCACAAGATGATTTTCACTCACATACAGTAATTTCTTACAACCTTATCAGCTCTAGTAGCCTCATAAAAGCAGTGATGCTGGTCAGAGGAGAAAAGCGAGCAGGATTTGGCCCATAGTGGAGAGCCTGCAGCAGCCTAAGGTTAGCTTTGAACATCTACAGGCACATACAGCCAGCTAGAAACCTCAACAGTCGGGCTACAACGGGTGTCCTGCTGCCCCTGCTCCAGTGACAAGCTGTCTGTAGCCTCAAAGTTTGGCTCCACCTAAGCTATTTTTCCCTGTTTATGCATTGCTCTGGGCTTCCTGCATGGTTTATATCAACTAGACAGTGTTTGGGAAACTGGTTCTGGATGTATCGATATCAAACAGTGTCATAACACTCGATAAATCAGAGCACATGGCATCAAGCAGACCACAGGCAGACATCAGGGATAGCTGAAAAGCTTCTAATTAAACCCGAACTGCCTGCTCACAGGGTTTTGTGCTTCTCTGGAAGCCTGGGAACCAGAGGAGAGACCTGAAAACACAGAAACTAAATAATGAAATATCTTCTCTTTTTCAGACACCTTGCGGGAGAGGGAAAGGTGATGCAGCAGTCAGGATCCAGAGACTAAAGGGCATCTGCTTTGCGCTGGTGTTATCATCACTGCAGCTGAAGGATGTCTGCGGGTCCTTTGAAGAAGGTGAAGCTTGGGGAATTGCAAAGAGCTAGCATCCATACCAACAGCAGAGAAGGCAAAGAGAGACAAGAGATGACAGGTTTTTCTCATCAGCCTGAGGAGCTGACAGGAGTCTCAGTTCTTCTCAGCTTCCCTACAGGATCGGTGTTCAGACATCACTGTGCCTTGGAGGATCCCCAAAAACCTCCCTTCACACTGAGTACAGGAACTGGTGTCTCTCTAGAAGTAGCCACGATCCCCCTCGGCAGAGTTTTACTTGGGTGAAGTTACAAACCAGTCCTATCTCCAAAAACATCCTCACTTACTTTACGAAGCACCTCAGGACGGGTGAGGAGGGGGTTTAGCATCGCTCAGCTGCAGCAGTCTGCTCGCCCACCCGCAGCCCCAGCACACGAGGTGGCTGTGCAAAGCCCACGCTGTTCTCGTGGGTCCCACACATCTCGCCCTGTGCCCTTGGCTCAGCAGTTCAATTCTGTCTCCATATCATGAAGGCAGAATACAGCAAGGCAGAATACAGCTGGTGGGACTGCTCCCAATCCCAGAGGAGCAAAATATTGATCTCAGTGTTAATGGCAAAATCTTGGTCCAGCTCAGCTCAATAGTCAAAGTCCCACAGACTTGGAGAAGCCATTTAACTTCCTCCTTTGAACACAAGCACACCCCCGCACCAGGCTTTCAGTCATCAGCCATGCTCTTCAATGCCAGGATGAAACCCAGAGACTTACCTTCTCCACCCGGAAAGTGATTTCTCTGGAGGACATTTGCAGGACCGGAGCAATGAACTCGCACGTGACATCCACTTGCATTATCGGTGCCTTCCCTGCCTTGCTCCCCACGACGGCGTGGCACAGCAGCCGCTCCTTCACCACCTGCACGGAGGAGTCAGCCGTCACCCAGCGGGGGCCAGCAGGGCGTCTCGAAAACGCACTGCATTTGCTACCCACCCAGCCACAGACCGTATTACTGCCATCAAGTTACATCCACTGGGCTCCTCAACAGCCCCCTTTTCTTTTTATGCTGCATCCCATTTATTCTGCTCTCAAACGTCCGTAATGCTACACCCCACTATCCACAAAAAGCCCTTGTGAGTCATGTGTTGCCTACAATTGTAATAGTCCCTGCCCCAAAGGATTACTGTTTTGATTTGTACCACTGCCAAGCATAATACTTACAGAAAGCTGTAGGAACTGATTTAAAAAAAAAAATAATACAACTATATTAAGGAAAACAGGTGATAGAAGGGCCAATGCTAGCAAACCCTCCCTTGGAAGCTTAGTGGACAGGATCCATGGGAAAAACCCAAATAGCCAGACTGCCTTCAGGTAAAGAGGGGGTCACTCATTCCTAGCAGGTACTGTGCCCTCCTAGAGCTGGTTTTAAAAGAAACCTCCCCAGGAAAGAGATGTCTTGCAGTTCACATGAAAACCCTCTGCTTAAGCTGGATGCTCTTACACTTAAGACTTTTTCCTGATTTCTCATGGTTTCAGTTCCCCAAATTCCTCCCTTCATTTCTCACTCTTCCCTCTGATTCAACACCACAACCCAACTGCTCCTCAGAGTCCACAGACTCAAAATCATCCGTGTTGCGTGTGCAATGCAGGGAGTTGGGCTTCTGACCAACCTCAAGAGTATAAACTTCTTAAGACCCGAGGAAGGTGGAAAGCCCACTCCCAGGGTCTTGGCTTTGACTGCAGGAGGCAGGTAGCCACAGCTCAGCTCACAGATCCCCTTTTGGCTTTCCAGGCAAGACAGCCTCACCTGCACCCTGATCACTTTATTTCCTTTCTGGTACCTTTTCCCCATTTCAGCAAAACCTTTGGGCTCCGAACTGCACAGGGACAGTCTCATCGCAGTCAACTAGGTGAGTAATCGAGTATTCCTCAAGCTACCACCAAGGCAATCCTTTAAAACACCTTTCAAAACACAAGTATCAGCAGGAGCTTGATGCAGATTTATTCCACATTCACCTAAATATCTGTGGTCAGCGATCTTGGAGAAAGGGAATGCACACCAGGGTTAGCTGGCAGCTTCTCTGGAGAGTTGGATTTCCCTGGAAAGAAGGGTCCAGGGAGGAGAACACCCAGTGATCCTGCTGAAATCTCCCCCTCTGAGCTGCCATCCAAGGGTGCTGCGAGACCTGCCTGCCCTTGGGACCCTGGGACTGGCTGAGAGACTGGGGCGAGCTGTTATGGAAATATTGACAAAGGCCAAGCTGTCAATTATAATGATCCCTGCGAACAGTTTCCCACATGGATGAACATCACCCCGATCACTACAGCTGACACACTGTTCATTTTTCTGCTCCAGGACTCAGTGCTAGACAAGCCCTCTGCCCATGTTTGTCTATAGAGGAAAAATGATGCTACTCCCAGACCCTCCCACCCTTCACAGGTGTTTTGTTTTACTCACTGCTTCCCCCAAATACATTACTTTGCACTTTTTTATTTACTTTCTGCCTGTGCTCCTAGTCTAAGCGTAACTTATTTTCTCTGCCCTTCCTTTCTGCCTCAGCACATGACACCTTGTAACCTGCCATTTGCCCCTGAAGTAGCAATATTTCCTTCAGCCTGTGTTTTGGTATCAGCAGGTTGGGTTTACGGTAGCCATGGAAACATGAAAAAGCCTTAGGAACTGATGGTGGCCAGCAAGGAAAGCAGCTGGTGCTGCCATGGTAACTTGTGACTCTTGAAAGCACTTGCTCCTGATGGGGAAGGCTCAGCCCTCGGGGGGGACCTCACCTGGGGAGTGCGGGAGAAGCCTTCCAGCACCATCTCCATAGTCTTGCCTGGCATCAGCTCCACCCTCAGCGGTTGAACCTTAAACACAGGGCAGGCAGGTCTGGGGCTCCGGGAGAAACCTTGGCCCTTGGTGGTGCTGACAGCAGGGACCCGATCGCGCTGGTGAAACAGGCCAAAACCTTCTGTTGACCAGTATAGCTGATGGGTGCGCTGTCCTTTGTTTGTTATCTTGAAGTGGTAACAGCAGGGATCCAGGCTGGAAGAGAAAAAGAGATGGAAAATGTCATGGGAGCTGCTATCTCCCAGCGGCCACCCAGCTTCAGCACTCCGATGGCGTTATCTGACTGCACACTCAGCAATAAAAGCACCTCCAAAAAGGCTGACCTAGCTCAAAGCTTCAGCAAAAGCCAGACCTTGGTTGCCCCTAAGTTTATCAGCATCCAGCAGCTGCTCTGTTTGCGTACAGCAAGGAAGAGCTGCATGAAGATCATCATCTCAGCTGCCGCAGACAGAGCATCACCAGCCCAGAGACCCTCCGGTGACCTGGGCACCCCTTGCCTCGCTGGCGGGGCCCCTGCCCTGGCACCCACGTTATCCCTTCACCCCCCATCCCTTCGGGAGCATTCAACCCTCATCACCCCCAACATGTCATCCTTTGCCTGAACAGTGCAGCTGGTTTTGTGGTTTAGGAAGATAAATGCACTGTGAGAACACAGGATCAACAGAAGTTTCCCCAATACAAACACGGCAGCAAGACCAGGTCTGGCTGCTGAGGGGATTGAGCAACAACGAGAGATGAATAACGAGAGCTAGATATAAACCAAAATGAATATTCAATGGAAATGATTATGAAATGATTATGAATGGAAAAAATTATGAAATCAAAAGGCAGAGCCTCTAAAAAAAAAAAGTAGTGTGGCACTCACTGCCACTGACAACAGAGCCTAACTTGTCAAGCTTGGTTCAGCCAATAGCAGACTGCTGAGTGAGCTAACGAAGCTTGTCTCCATTTGTGTCCTCAGTCCATAGCTCACCCCTCCAGATTCCATCTGCGCTTCCTTGCTGGGCTGGGGAGATCAGGGCCACCTGGTTTGATAACCAAACTCCTCCTGCTTTTCCTTTGGGAAAAGCACCCGGCTGAGTCACTCTTGCTTGTAGGAGCGTAACTGCCTTGAAGATTCTACCCTTCTTTAATTCAGTTAACCAACAGGTGCAGCATGATACGACAAGTTTAGTTTCCCTAGACAAGCAGAATAACAATTTCTCCCATTACTGAAAAACAGAAATTCTGAAAGGGCATGAACTCATATAAGATACCTTACGTGATAAAAACCAAACTCTCCCCTGTGGCCAGGTTTCAGGCACCTTTTCCAAGGTCTCCTCCACACCTCTGCTCCCCTTTCCAAGAGCCACATGCTCCGGACTTAAGCCTGCTGGACCTAAGCCTGTGAGACACTGGGAGGGACAGAGCCTTCCACCTTCCTCAGGTTTTGGTACAACCGGTCACCAGGACAAGACTGATGCTCCTGGCCATGACCCCTGCTCATGACTGATGCCGTGTGTTTCCAGGCACAGTTGGCTACAATGAATGGTTCCCTCCAGCTCTGGCAACCAAACTGGGTGGAAATCAGCAAATTGGTACTGCTGTATTAGCAAAACATGGCCTTTAAAATATAAACTAATGGCTTAAGCCTAAAGGTGAGCTTTTGGGGCACCATGAGGCTCTGGTGGGACAGCTCTGGAAAGAGTTAAGCCTGTGCATCTTATCTTCAAAAGTTCTGCTCACCTTGGAAGAGATCACGTATTCAGGGCCAGTGCTGCCCGTATCCTGGAAAGTTAATTTAACACTCATTTCTAAATAGCATTGCAGATATCATTTGAAGGGCACAGCACTGTCTGTCTGCCTGTCTTGCTACGACCAAACACTGACGGGCTGGCTAATTATTCAGATGCTTGGAGGAAAAAAAAAAAGCAATTTACAGTAGATTTAAAAAACAGCCCCTCTTGCCAATTCAAGTCTGCTCCAACTTCAGTTGGAGAGAGCTACAAACAATGCCAACACGCTCTTCAAAGCCTTCCCTCCCCACAGCCTGAACAATTCGCTCGGATATCAGCAAAATTGCCCATCAGCCAGAACAGGAAACAGAAGCAGCATCCCTTTATTGGCACTGTTTTTAAGTTTATCTCCACGTTTTGCTGTCTCTCCATATGGCCATTTCTTTAATAAAGGGAATGTTGTCAAAAGCTTGAGATACTAAGCAATGAAATTAGTAAATGAAACAAATCCTGCACTAATGAGGAGAGAGGCAAGTACGGGAATGAGAACTGCGTGTCCTCCCCTTGCTTACATCACGTTTGACCATGAGCCTTTAGACACTGCCTGAAAATCAACTGACTTTTCTTCAGTGAATCCCAGTGAGAAGATAAACAGTTACAGCTTTTTTTTTTTTTTTTTTTTTTTTAAATTAAAAAACCTGTGTCTCTTCTGCAATGTCAGCTCCACTTGAATCTGACGGCAGCTCGTCCCTGGGAAGGTGGAGGGGGATCTACTCAGCAGGCACCCTCCTGAAGAAGACAACACATCTGGCTGTATGACCGCTGCTGGAAACCAGGCAGCAGCAAGCTCCACCAGCAGCACAGGGCTCTGGATTAGGGAGGTCAAGGATCAGGTCGAAGGAGTCAGGACCCCAAATTAGGACTGTCATAAGAAGAGGAAATCCCAAGAAAGGTCTTCTCCCTCCTCCCTCATTACAAGGCACTGGGAAACCACCGTTTGGCTCCCTATGGTAGCACATGAGAGACCCAGCATGGTGGTTATGCAGGGAGAAGAAAGCTGCCACTGATTAACAAAAACTACACCTCTGTCTTTTCTTTCCTGATCACACAGGCATGATATGCAGCTGCCTTCCGTGGTGCCAAGAGATGTCATTCTTAGCAGCTGAATAAAAGATCCCCAAGAAGACAGAGTGACAAAGAACAAGTAGGAAATGATCAAAGAACGATGCTTTTTCCTTTCTGCCT
Organism: Strix uralensis; assembly: GCF_047716275.1. Classification (NCBI taxonomy): domain Eukaryota; kingdom Metazoa; phylum Chordata; class Aves; order Strigiformes; family Strigidae; genus Strix; species Strix uralensis. Next base: position 48,545,294 of record NC_134012.1, read on the forward strand.
TTCTGCAGGGAGAGCAAACACTTCCATTAACCAATACAACTCTTCTGTACTGGTCAGTATGGCAAAAAAATCAGGCACTTAGGGAAAGAAGATGACAGCGGCAGCAAGGAGGAGAAACAGCCATCTTTTTCAGCAGGTTGCATCAGTCCCAGCTAAGCTGCAGCAGCCCCTTCACCTTGACCTGTTCCTCCAGTCTTTTCTACCCAAAAAAGCTCAAACTCTTGCCTTGCAGGATCCAGAGGATCCTCTAACAGGGCTGCCTGGCAGCTGGGAAAGCAATCTGACAAGGAAAAGTATGTCAGACACACACAGGATTCAGCACGGGATGACACACTGGTCCCAGGGGTCACAGACCTGCAGACACCCTGGCACGCAGGGATAAGCCAACAGAGGACTAGGCTACAAAGTCCCTATGCTCTTCTTCAAACCCAGAAAAGCCCCATCTCAATGCACAGACTTGGAGGTTTCTTATTTATTTCTTTCTGGTGGCAGAGATGTTCAGTGCTGCTCCCCACAACTCAGAATATAAAAGACTCAACTCATCCAACAGAGAGAAGAGGAGACGGTACGGGGAAGCCTGTGCACGAGGGGTACTCCAGGTAATTCCTTAAGTCACCACCCCAAAGTGAAGTTATCCACAAAAGAGCATCTTGGCTTGCTCAGATAATGCTCTTTTCTCCCATAGAGCAAGAAGAAATCTTGGCTTGACAGGAACAGCAATTTGCATGTGATGGTTAATACCACCACCAAGGTGGCACTGTGACCATCTGCATTACAGCATTTTCCTTTCCTGTTTCGAACAAGATACCAACCTTTGACTTGCCCTGTTGCTGTCCCTTAATTTAATCTCATTCAGTTTGTTGAGCTGCCAGTCAGCGTGCTGTAACATTGCTGATCCAATGCTGCTGTGAAAATTTCAATCATAGCTCCTTCCTTTGAGCAGGGACCGTGATCTACAAGCCTAACTGCAAACAGCCACAGTTTCGAGAATAGCCATCAAACGGAGACAGGGAAATCACAGCTCACCGTCCTGCAGCAATCTCCAAGCAGGAAATCAAAGCAGCAGCTTTTCCATCTTAGAGAACACAAGACTTGGGTTCAGGGGCGCAACTGGATGCAGGATGTCCAAGTCACCCACCATCTAGGCTAAGGGACAGCCTCTGCTCTCACATGTACGTGTGCAGTTCACCCTGATGCCTGACTACATCTCAAATTTTATCTCCAAAATTATTCAGTCCTCTCTTCTTCCCATCAATAAATGGCCAGGCAGCCTAAGGCATCAGCAAAGGGCGAAACTTCAACTGAGGCAGCAAAGCAGCACCAAAGGAGGCACCTGCTGAGGACAGGGGAGCAGCTGGAGCACACCTCGCCTGCCGCAGTGCTGCCTCCACCCAGCACGCTCAGCATCAGGGTGCTGAAGAGTCTGAAGAGCCCTTGCTGAAACGACTGATCGAGCAGGTTCTCAGGACCTGCTTCCTTGAACACCTCCATGATAGCAGCAGCTGTCCTGAGAAGCCGAGATGCTCACCGTGGGGTAAGTCAAGCCTGTGGGGTCAGCAGGGGGGACTATGGAGCAGCAGAGCCCACCCTTACTGCAGGGAAAGAAACCATCCCTGAACCACCTCATATTTATTGTTCTATTTATTGATTAGCCACCGTATTTGCAGAGATCGCAGTGAAGCAGGATAGGATTTATTGCCCAGTCCCATACCTTAGGGCCCTGAGGCAATGCAGAGGCAGATATACCCTGTGAGCCCCCCGGGTACACCACAAGCTGCCCGGGGAGGGAGGGACCGGGACAGCAGTGCCTGAGCAGCTCTGCGGGTCAGTGCCTGGTATGAGCACGCAAACCCCATCATTCGTACACCAGTACCACACACCCCAGGTAGCTTGCTTTCGGCAGAGATGGAAAGCAGGTTTTCATTGTGGAATCAAAGCAAGCTGCTCTGGGAATCCCCCACTTTGAGGTTACATTTATCCCCCAAACAGCTGGAAAAGCAGCACGAGGGAAATTCAGCCCCCTCCTTGGCCCAGGAGGCTGAGCCTGTACTCTCACACACTGCTTGATGCTCCATCCACAACACCAAGTCCACAGTGCCAGGTCTGGGCTAACCAGCCCCAGAAGTCTGACCCACCTAGTATGGAGAAGAACAAACCTCCTCTGAACCCATTTTCAAGCCCCTCACAGATCCCCCCTCCAGTGGGGAGCACACCCCAACCAGCCTCAGCACACGAGCCTGTCCTGGCTGCATCAGCCCTGCTCCCCCTGCCAGGGAGCAACCCAACCTCCCTCGGCTATGCAGCTTCTCACACTACGCAGCTTCCATGAATTAAAGAGCCTTTTTCTGCAGCCAGTCTCCAGAGGTGCTCTGCAATGCGACACAGTCCACCGTAGGTACACGACCCTTACACGTACATTCTTGTGCAACAACCCAGCTGGTTTGACCCCCAGTAGGTGTGAAACTCACCTCACTGCGAGCAGTTTGAGGACAGATCTCACACCCTAGTCTCTATCATTAACAGCAGCTCGACAGAAAGCAAATGCAGATCTAACAGGGAAACCGTGCGGAAACCCATGCCCTTTCAGGAGCAAAGGGCCACAGCGTTCTCTTGGTCTCAGAGCTCCAAGCACATGACTCTTAGAGATAAATTACCTTCCACAAAATAAAGGGAGAACTTGCAAAAATGATCCAGACTCATTTCTGCTCAAACATCTATGCAAATTCTCTGTTTTACTGAGGGGTCCCCCAGCTAAAACTGCCCCCAGAGCCAGGCTCCTCTTGCTGCATTGTGATGGAATACGTTGCTTTCTCAATCATATAGTGATATGCAAATGTTGCATATAAAAATCAAGTCACAGGTTGCTTGTCAGTCATTTTTGTTAGAAAATAGCCCCACAGATACTTACCATCTTTGCCCTGAAGGATGCAGGGATGACACTCTGATTGGAGCGGTGGAGACTTCGGGAAGCATCTTGTATAACTTGGATACTGCCGAAATTTATCTTACTTGGGTGCACGTAGACAACTGCTCCTTCTCCAGTGCTCACTAAATGGATTTTCTGCTCCAGAAAGCAGGTAGGAAAGATCAAAAAAAACAACAGAGAAAGTTTAAAATGATTAGACAGCTCTAAGGGTACTCCTAGACTGGGGGATAATTATGGCTGTTTGAAGTTTTTTCAGTGTTGTAAAACCAAAACAGAAGGCCTGGAGCAAGTGTGGGATCTGGACTGATCCCATCTGAAAAGCACAAGCTCCCATTATCAGGGGATAAAGAAACCCTGGTTCCTGTGTTTGCTTTTTCACACCTCCTCCACACTGTTAACTCTCCTTCCTCTACCTTGTGCCTGCTCCCACTCCTTTTACTGCTCAGTCTTGCCCCAGACCACCCTCCCTGACTTCTGCTGCTGCACAGCACACTTGGACAGTGACTTTAGCCCCAAAGCTACACCTGTGAAAGCCAGCACAAGTCAGAAGCAAAGCAGGCCCTTTAGAGTAGAGATCACACAAGTTAGTTGCCTCTGATTTGCACATATGTGTATTCCTGGTATTATATGGATAATGGGCATTAATTAGTAATTACATCATTCAAGCAGTATTGTTTTCTTTTGACAGTCTGAGACCCAAAAGTTCTGTTCTTGCAGAACTGGCACAGACTATTGGAGGAGGAATGTGGATCCCTTGGCTAAACCACCTTCTCTCATCATTAAAAACATTCAGGAGGCATTCAGGAGATTTAGCAGCACCATTTCCACTTGTTTTATTAAAAGTTTAAAGCCCTGTAACTACTTTCAAAATGTCAGCCTTTTGTTCTGTTACAGAAAGCTTAAGGTTCCCAGGAATCCTGTGACATCCTCTTTCATGCTCAGAGAGATGAGAAGACGTTTTAAAACAGCTGCTTCAAAAGTTGATATCATCTTAAATTAAAGTTTAATTAACTATATTTGTTCTCGATTTCAGCTAGATGAAGTCAGGACACTACAGACAACATTCTCTTGCCTACATTTTGTTGTCATTGCTGCTGTTGTGTATGCCTGAATGTGGACATCATCTTTCAGGAGGCTTTAGTCCAGGAATGCTTTGCCTCATCCATTTCCAAACTTAGTAGAAAAAAAAGTCTCTGTGCTCCACGTGCAAGTGCTGTGGAGACTCATGAGTCTTTGGCTGGAGCTCTTGGCAAAGAGATATGATGGATGTTTCTCAGACGTGATGGCCCTGACCTTCAGCATGGCCTCTTACACAGCACTTGCCTTAGCAGGATTCAGGGACGTCCCTGCGTGCTCCTGAACAAAAGGCCTAACGAAGCACCAGTGCGGTTCATCTAATAGCACAGCAGAGTACGAGACCCAGGGGTTGTTCTGGGCTTCAGACTGGCCCTCTTATCCCGAGTGACCTACCGTAATTAAATGCTGTGTCAGACACTTAGATTACCACCTAGGATGATACATCCTTCCTCTTCTCTAGGTGAAGGGAAGTTGCTGCGAGTATACTTGAAATTACAAGACCTCCTGACCTTGTTAATGTATAGAAACCAGTAAAGTAGGACGTTTAGTTTTAACGTTAACCATCACTTGTGTTTCACTAGCTTTTATTTTTCCCGTATTTCACTGCAATGTATATAATTTCATTTATACTCTTTTCCTAACTACCCTCTGACATCTTACCCACTGGTAAAACATCTTGAAACCTGTAACTCCTTGCCTAGTGGAGATAAAACAGGCCTTGGACAGTCTGGCAAACTCCGAGTACATCCCTGATAACAGTGACCTAAAAATGCAAGACAAGTGCCTGAGAAGACGCCAGTGTCAAGAAAAGCGACTGGAAGCCGGTTTAAACCAACCTCCTCAAAACAAACAGGAGCTGAAGGAGGGATGGGGTCACTCCATGACCATGTATGGACATGGGAAACCTAAAGTTCAGCTAGCAGACAGTGTGAGGAAGGTGATGTGGACCACCAAGGTGGGGAGAAGACCCTCACTCTATTTTTACTACGCACTCTCAGACTATGTAAATGAATTCTGAGAACCCATTAGCATAAGACTGTCTTTTCTAGGAAACCTGATGCATACGTATGCTTTTTGTGTATATTAGTCAGAGAGTTTTGTTAGTAAGCGTGGCACTCATGGTGGAGTGATCCCCAGTGCTGCCCAGCGCTGCGAATAAAGAATCCCTGCTGAACAACAGTTATACTCAGTTCTGACTGTGGAGTGAAGCTCTTTGTTTCACAGGCATTAGCTGTTGTGTACGCCACAAACCCCTTCTTTCCTTGTCCACACCAGCATATATTACAAGTTCTTGTTTTCCCGGGAAGGATCCCTGGAATTAGCAACCCTGCCTTACGCTTCACACCCCACCAAGATGAGTCGCACAAAGGCCCACGTCCCCTGGAACTCACCAGAGGGGATCCTTCACTCCCAAACACTGCAGCATGAGCAACAGTGTCCTGCTCTCCCGTCACCTGGGCCTCCAGGGTCAATGGGACCTCCACCGAGCTGTGAGGCTGGACAATCCCCCACGGCACGGGGCTGGAGTACCACACAGAAGTGTCCTCCTTGTGTTCCTGTAAGGGACAGAGTCAAATGCAACACACAGGAGTGACCTTTGAGGAAACTTTGAACTCCTCAACATCTACACAATGGCAATTCACACACATTTTCAAAAATCCCCAGGAGAAAGCAGAAAGGTACAAAGCAAGATGCAAGACTTGTATGGGCTTAGCATCCTCAGGGGGTCTAAAAGCTGCTGCACCCACAAACACCCACTCCTGGGCTGGCAGCCTCCTTGCAGCAACTTTTCACAACCCTCTATGTTCTCCTGCATGAAAGCACCCCAAAGACTAGAATATAAACTGCTTCCTAAAAAGTTTAAACTGTTTCCTGAAGTTTATACTCAGGTAGGTTCCTGTCTAACTGCTTCCTGAAGTTATATTCAGGTAGCTTCCTTTTCTCAGCAACCTTTAGGTTTGAATATAAACCAGCAAGGTCTTATCCAAAACCCTTTTTTCCCCTAATAAACCCCTTGATAACATCTGAGGGCAGGAGGCGGATGCAATGCCAAACCTGAGGGATAACCCTGTAGCAGCCTGGAAGATTGCTGTCATTCACAAGGGTCAGCATCTGCTGATAAGGGAATTTTAGAAAGCACCGTCCAAACATCACGACAGGGTTGAGTACTCACAGCGGAGGAACCACGCATCTAGGCAAAGAGATGACCAAAAGGGAATTAGAGATACCGAGAGAATGTAGAGTTCGTTTACTCCCCAAGTAGCATGAAATAGAGCATAACACATGTGTCAAATAGACACTTAATACCCCTACAGCGATAAATCACCTTTAACTTCTTCTGACTCAACCACCTCCTGTAAAGGTGGGGCAAAACCCTGGGACTCAGCCTCGCAGAGGCTGCCAAGTGCCCAGGCAGCGCACAGTGCCCTGTCCCAGAGCTGCCTGATCAGCTCTGCCCGCTCTTTGCCCCAGGAGGCTTGCAAGGACCCTCCCAACAGTCCCAGCAAGGCGTGAGCTCTGGGGGAGCCTTCCCACTGAGGACCAGTGCTCACCAAGGCTCAAAGAACACAAGACTCCAGTGTCTCAGTGAAAATGACTCCCTCCTCTCCCACACCGCTGTTGCCCTGCCTGAGAACTCAGCCCTTTGCCCCAGCGATGGAGGGCACAAGCCACCCCCTGCCTTAGGCAGTGGGGGATCACCCTCTCCCAGTTCCTGCACCCCCACGGCTCCATGCATTGTCTGTCCCCATTTGCACTTGTTTTACAAAACTGCAGCCCAGGCACTGACTGGATGACTCTGCCTGGGAGAGGGAACAGCACAGTGAACTCATCCCTCTTGTAATCAAACCAACACCCACTGCAGCACAACAGGATTGAATCTGGCTGCAGCAAGATCTTCTGGCTTAAGTCTGAGAACATTAGTGCTCAAAAGAACCAGAGGGAAGCAGAGAAACCTGAGCTCACCTTTCACATCAAGGACTATTTTTCCCTTCATACAATCGTGCTTTGAGCCTTCCCTCACCAGTCCTGCCATAAGCCCCTTTCCCATTCGCATGCACCTTCGTTAACTGACCCAGACACCAGCTCTCAGCAGGCTGCTCATTGCGGCCCAAATGAATGCTGTATTTTGGTTGCAACCCAGCACAAGTCCACCACTTGCGGGAAGGAGGAAAGATGGCCCTTTGGAAACTTATTACACCTCAAGCACCAAAAAACAGGCCAATAATGAATATAATTACTGTTCCCCTTAGTAAAAGGCTCAGGGCCATGCCTGTCCGTGGAGTACAGGTGCTGCTTTCAGAACACTGCCAATCTCACATCTAGCTGGGCAGAACTAGCTCATTAAGCAACACTTGTCATTTGGAGATGGAGCCAGCAAACCACGTGCAAGGCAGCGTGGTGCTGGATGCACGAGGAGAGACGACGAGCTGCAAGGAAAGCGCTGATACCCGGCTGTGAGGAGCAGCGCCGACACCGCCTTGCCAACACCGCACACGTCCACCACCAGTGCCAGCTCGTAGCTCTTCACAGTGTTGGAACACAGGGTGACCTGGTGGGAGAGAAGAGCATCAAACACTTCATCACTCCCAAAAGCCATCGTCCATGTGTGCTGTCCTCCGGTTCTTGTTCCACGAGCAGGAGAGGGAGGATTTTGCCCTAACTCTTCTGCTGGTCCATGTACAGAGCACAGTTGCTGGGAGCAACAAAAGTCTTCTGACAAATCTGCTTTGTTAAATACACCTTGCCCTTACCAGGGCATATGTAAGCACGATTACATTAATGCTCTACTCACCACTGTATTAAAATTAAGGGACGAATTTTTAATCTCAACTACAACAGCATAAATCCAGAGTCAATCTGTTAACTTCAACAGATTCAGCTTTACATTGGGAAGCTGAGGGCAAAATGCAGCCCAGCAGGTGCTGTGCAGTTCATGGCTGCCAGACCTTTTTCAGTCCCCACTGGAGATCACCGTAGTGAATACAACTCATTCTGCTCTTCAGGAGAGGATATATAAGACCAGGAAGAAAAGCAAACTGCTTTATATAATGACATCTCTCTTTTTAACAGCCACCTTCTGTCCTCATCCTTCCTCTGCCCACTTTAAATCAGTGGGGCTCTTAGTGTGGGGATGCTAGGATCCGAGCCAAGACTAAGACCTTAGACAACACCTTTTTTTCTCTGTTTCATCCTAAAATGAGGTAGGTGGGAGATGATTACCCAGAGACAGCTACAGATGTTCCCACCAAGCTCCTGTAACCTTCCTCACCTGATAGTCAAGGTCACAGGCTCAGGGGATCCATTCACACTGAACCTGAATTCTTCTGTGAACTCCCCCAGGATGGCGGAACTGAAGGAGATCCGGATGACTTGCAGCCCGTCCGGCAAAATGATGCCCTCCTGGGGGAGGAAGGTGAAGCAGGAGCCCAGAGCTATAGCTGGAGGGACCAAGTTGAAGACAGTGTCAATGGCTCCTTTGTTAAACAGGACCACCTGCAGCAGCAAGAAAGCAAAATGGAAATACATAAGGAATCTTCCTTTCTTACAGAAGGCTGATTTGTCTTCTGATTAAGCAATTAACGACTGTAAAAAGCAGAAGATGCTGTGTGCTGCTGCTTGGCAGAAGCCAAAGAAAATGCAACAGGACAAGTTCTGCCTTTGGGTTTTTCATACAAAGCAGTGACAGCTTCATAGAAACAGTCACTCGGGGTTTATTCCACTGACGCAGAGCAGCCCACTTCGACTTGCAGTGCAGAGGAGCTGCTCAGCATCACCAAGTCGATTCAGACCTGTCCCTAAGAACAAGGAAGGGCAGTTGCAGCATTACTAGTGATTCATCACACAACTGATTCTGCTCCCGATGAGTCCGATCCTGCCAAGGGCAGAACATGTTGCAGCCAACAAGTTTACTGCATGTAGAAGACACCTCAGGGCAGCACTATAACCAACTTCAGAAGCACTCCCCAACTCTGCTACGGTATGTAATTTAGTTTTCTTATTTTTCCTTTAATGGGATACTTTCTTAGTCTTTGCTCAAACAGACGTGTCAGGAAAGGATGAGCGTGCGGTGCACAGCAGCTCTATCTATTCCAAAGAATTTCTCTTTCTTAAATATTCACAGCCACCATCTAAGACTTTACCGTTATCAGAATAAACTGCAAATTTAGAACTAAGCCGTATTTTGTTGAACACTTGAGAGATCTACTGCCTCGATCAAGTGACACAATCCCGTAGCACTTGTTGAGAGTCAGCTCTTCTCATGTTGGGTGAGAAATGCCCACAGCTGCTGCGAGTACCAGCACGCTGTCAGTCACCAACAAACCCACCCGAAGCAAAGCGGTAAAGGTTCTGATTGCTGCAGGGTGAAATCCTGCCATTTCCATGGACTTAACTATCTGCTTTGGATTTCTTTTCCCTAACTTTTGTCCTTGTAAAACCTGGTAGAAAAATTGAGACAGAAGCAGAGAGATGTCCCTTATTTTTTAATTTTGCAGCTGCTGTTAAAAATATTCACGTATTCAAGCTCTGCAAGGGTAACCTGAAAACTACTCTCTCCTCTCTTGTCTTTTACACCTCAGTTACAAATTGCACTTAGGGATCCAACGCTGAGCTGAGGTTTACCTCCAGTCTAGCTGCTTAGTACAGCACTAACAGTATCATCTACTTAGTCACATTTTCTCAAGTCATGAAAATAATAAAACGATAATCAATAAATTATCACCATTAAAAATACATAGAGAGCACAATATTTTGGTAAGAAAACACCTTAATGTGTCCTTCCCTGCCACAGTCAAGCTTTTAAAAGTATTGCCTCAGATCTACCTCTTTCAGTTGCCCTATCTTATTTTTTTTGCAGAAGACTTGACACCATTGGCAGGGGGAGGCAAATATGTAGAAAATTCCTTTGCTTCATTTCCAGAAATGCTTTGCTCTTCATAGAGATGCAGCAAATCTGAAGAGTGGCGAGAGACTGGTCAGCAAGGGAAAGCACTCCCAGTTCTGTTGCAAGACACAGCTCTGAGCCAGGAGGCTGGACAGCTTTCCTCCAACTCTCAGGAACCAGCAGCACGCACTTAACCAAAAACTGGCTGCACTGGACTGGAGTTCAAACACAGTAAATTTGTTCCAGCTGCTTTTTAACAGCCCGGGTACAAAGGTGCATTGCATCCAGGGCTGAAACAAAAGCCTCTGAATATTTACCTTTTTGTCCCAGTGTTGCTTTCATGTGTCAAGGGGGTATTTTTTCACATGAAGCCTCCCAGCTGATCTCCAGGGAAGGTTGCCAAAAAGCAGGGATTAAGGCTTCACAAACAACATATGCACCTTTCAGATCCCATCAGAAGTATCCAGATTCTGGGAAAGCCCCCGGATTTGACTAGTATGTCAAATACTCCCTGCTCACAATGACCTGAGTTGCCAGAAATCCCACAGGTCCACCAGGCTCACTGCTGCCCTGGGAGCCATCAGGATCCCCCCCAGCCCCTCAGAATCACCTCATAGCTGTGCTCTAATCCAACAAAAACCTTCCCGATGTCCAGCTGCTCAAAGCTGAAGTGGAGCTGAGGCCCTGTGCCTTCCCCTTTGATGCGCAGGGGCAGCCTGGTCTCAGGGCCTAGGGAGAGATTTCCACTTCAGTACAGTAATTCCCTCTGTTATCCTGGACTGTCCAGGCTGCCTCAGTGCTACTCCCTGACTCGGGGCTGGATGGGACCAGCTCTAGGTGCTCCAGGAGGAGATACAGGACTCTTCCCTTCCCTCAAGAGATATGCCTTGGGGCTGGCTTCTAATTTCTAACCAACCCCTTGGGCTGGTTTCTCATTGAGCCATCAGTTTGCACCCTGAAAAAGCGATGCTGAGTTTAAAACACAATCTCTGAATTTCTTCCCATGTGCTTAGATGAGCTCTGAAATCCATTCAGTGAAGGCACAAAGCTCACAACACAGAAGATAAAAATACGCCATCTATACTGATGCAATCGGAGACAAGAGCACAGGAGCCGAGAAGTACGAGCCCAGGCAAGGCGAAGCTCCCTGCTAACGGCAGTATGCACGTCTGAAACTGCCTCCAGCAGGCAGAGCGTCTCAGCCACTGCCCGTGCCTGACACACAGCTCCGTGCCCGGGGCTCCAGGGCTCACCTCCTGCAGTGGCACCTAAATAAGACAGGGCTTTGTGATCTCCAGAGAGAAGCACTCACCTATGCCCACCATGATACCAAGAGCTCAGCTTTGTAAAGACACCTTACCTGAAGCACGCTGAACAGTTATGGAAAACCTCACTGCTGAGGTCAGAGAAGCCATAAACATACTGCTAATACACACACCCCTTGCTGCAAAGGAACTGAGACTGCAAGGCTTATAGCTAAACTCTAAGATGCTCATTTTCTTCCGTAAGCCTGCTAAGATGACAGTGTGGGATCTTTGTCTGAAGGATGCTCTGAACCACTGGAGCAGCCTCAAGTGCCTGAATCCTGGCCACTGTAGCTCTTTGGCCTCTACAGGCACCTGGCAGCAGAGCAAATGCTGGCAAACCCACGGCATGAAAACCTATCCCTTCACTGCCTTGGTTGTTCTGGGATCAGTGATCCAGGCTTGTAGCGACACATCCTGAGGGCTGGCCTTGGACAGGAGACCACCTGGAAACCGCAGGGACAGTGGGCACGTACCAGCACCCTGCTGACCACTGACCCTTCCTACCAACTACACGAGAACCGAGTCGGCTGCAAGACTACTTGTGCCTCCACTGTGGGCAACAGAAGCAGGAGAAAGGAGCCGTACCTGAGATGTCGCAGTAGACCGTTTGTTGATAGACTCTGGCTTCTCGGGGTCTAAAGATCACATTAATTTCAGCTGAGGAATTTGGCCAGATATCTCCCTCCTGAAACAGAAGGAGACAGCAAACCATTTGTCTTCAAATGTCACATTTCTTGTTTTCAGCCACAGCCCTGTAGCCTTTATTTAGAGCATCAATGAAGAGCAGGGAACAAGCAACACTTATCAACAAAATTTATGGGAGTTTGGAAGCAGCTGCAAAAAAACTTTCTAAGTCTCTTACCTTTACTGGCATCTGGTAGAGGTGTTTTGTTAAATTAGGGCTATAACGAAGCAACCAAACTGGCTCACACTCCAGTAGCACCTCAGGAGCCAGCGGTCTGCCTGGGCTACGTGTTCTCTATAGGATGGCAGTTGAGTCAGAGCATGGAGAACCACCATGGATGGTAACCAGGACAGATGTAAAACTACGCAGTGCTGTGAACATGGTATTGCAACACTTCTGGCTGAAACACTTCTGGCCTCAGACAGGCTGCAGCTGGCCGGTGCCATAAAATACAGATGGTGGATGTATGATGGTACAGCACAACCACTCCAGCTGTCGTATCCTGGTTTTGCTACAGCATAAGCAAGGTGATACGGGAGGGGATGGCACACCGTGACTCACAGCTGTCTCTCTGCAAGAGCCCAACCGTAAATACATGCAGATCCTATTTCTTCCTCAGCCCCTAAATAATGAGAATCTGCTAGATCTCCACCAGTCTGAGTAAGAAAAAGCTGATCTTGAAAAGCCGAGCACCACCAACTGCTGGCCAAATCACCTGCTTTGCTTTGCAGAGGGGGAAGGCAGTGGAAGGAAATCACTGCTCAAAGCAGTCAAAGAAACAAAAGACAGAGCTGGCAACAGAAGTACTAAAATGACACTCAAAGTGCATCCTGTCAGCTCAGGGCACTTAGGAGAAAGGCAGTGCCAAAGCCAACATCTGCCTCTTTCCATAAATAACTGAACCCACAGGGAGCTGTGGGATGGACCACGGCTCCCACTGGAGATGGTGTCTTCTGCCAAAAAACAAAGTGCTCTGCAGTAGCCTCTCATCTGGATGGGGAACAGCTTGGTTCCCCAGCTGAGGTGCAGATTTGCAGCAACAATCAACACTGTTACCTCCTGGCCCAACCTCTGGATCAACAACAGTAGCACCTTCGCAACCTGGACATCTTGAAGACCACCTTCATCAGCTCAGAGTTCACACGTGACACTGAAGAGTCACTACCAGGCAAGGACAGGACAGCGATGACTTGTCAAGGTCAGTGTAACAGTAACAAGTCCTCGTCCTCCCTCTCCTCTGGTTGCCATTTCCAAGGAGTCAGCTCCCACGGGTCTGCAATGTGACTTACAGCCGAGCTGTGGCGGGGAGGATGCAGCAAACAGCAAGGACTTTGTCCTTTGGCAGCCACCTGGGCCTCTATCACAGCTGCCTCTGCTGACATAACACGTGTAGATGCAAAAATAAACCAAATTTGAGATGTGCTCAGAAAGTCAGAGCTGTGTATCAGCTTGTTTCCCATAGGCTTGGACAACTGCTCAAAATGTTCTCGGTCACACGGTAATTCCAAAATCATGCCTCCTCTTTTTTGTTATTATTTTCATCAGCAAGTTAACCCTATACAGACTGAAGTGACCTGCTACAGCTTCTACAGATTGCAGCACCTGAAAATACTGGCAGCTAATGGTCCACTGACACAACAAAGCTTCTGCACAAACCCTGCAAAGCCATCCCACCCAGAAAGCGTTTCCAAGATTACTCTCCCTCCACCAGCTTCTTAACCTCTGGAAGCAATTATTTCCTCCTGTCACCTGTTACAAGGATTTCATTATTTCTGTGGGGAGCTCCCACACATCACGGGTGAGAGGTGGGAAGAAGAGAGCAGCCACTTTTGGCCAGAAGGTCTGAGGCAGCAAGGTCCCATCTCTGGGGGGCCTCTCCAGCAGATTTACATGGCAGTGCAAGAAGGGTGTCTGCCCAAGCTAAAAGTTACAGGGCTGTCACTGGAGAGAAGGTTATGGAAGCCAGCAGCAGTGGATTTTTAGATTCTACATTTGATAAAGAGGAGAAAATACTTACTACCATTTGATGTAAAGACACCCATATGCCAGGGGGAAAGACAGGCATGAGCAAAACTGAATGTGAACCTGATTGTTCCATAAATAATGGAATTAATGGAAATCAAAAGGTTGATAATGCTGGACAATACAGAAGGGGAGAGACTCATGCAGTAGCCCACTTATATTCAGTCCTAGAGAAAACTGCGTAACATTAACACAGACATTCAGGAAAGGTTTCCACTCGAGAGTTGAGGCCACGCTACCCTTTATGTCCGTATGTCACTACATGGAGTACCAGGACTCGGCGCTGTGGGCAGCCGGACTTCTGGACCTCACCTTAACGCACTTCAGGAGCTCAAGAGCAGGCTAAGCTAGTTGTGGAGACACAGTCCGACTGAAAAGCAGCAGGAGCCCTGGGACACACTCCAAAACCAGCTCTGACACACCGCAGCGTGCTCTTAATGCTCAGCTGATCAGCTCCCACTCTCTACAATATTCCCACCACTCTGACACAACCTCTTGGTCACATCATGCTGCTGTCAGCTATAGTGGTGTGAAACTGCAGCTGTGCCAACATTGGTGGCTCTCAGACTTATATGGGATATAGGAGTAACTGAGAAGAGAAGATGATCCCCTTCCTTGAAAAAAAAAAAAATAGTTTCACCTATTTTAAAAGGAAGAAGAGGTTGAGATTATCCTAGGATTTACTCCAAGATGAAAAGGGATTTTGCATTGCTCGGACAGTGGCCATTCTTCATCTCAGACCATGCAAATACTCAGAACCAGAGCTCTGGCTGATTGAAGGATATGGTGTTTTGCTTGCATAAACAGAAAAAGCAAAAAAATTTCTGTACCTATGTGCAATGAAACTCAAAAAGTCTGTTTAAACCTGCCAGCCTTGTGTCCAGGCTCACAGATGACACTGGAAGGGAGATTCAGCCATGGTATCCATCCAGGTTATATGAAGAGATTGATATGTCTGTGATCAAACTTGGGTTGAATTTGGCCTCCTTCAGAGGACCATTTCATTTCTCAGGTCAATATGTGAACTGAGAGTGCTCTGATATCCTTTGTTAATCCCCATACGCTACGTGTAAGCTGTGTCCTTACTCATAATTATCGATAGCTCTCAGCACTGTAAGGACACTTATGAAGTGCCCTTAATTTATAGCCCTTGCAGCAGAGCTCAGCTTTAGGCAGCCTCTCGCTCTGTCAGGAGCCCACAGAAATGCTTTTTGCAACAAGCTCTCACAGCCTCACTAGAAACCTGGTGTTTTCTCTCGGCACATCAAGCCAGCTGATGCAGGGACCTGCCAAGTGACCTCAGCCAGGGAGGAGAAGGAAGGGAGCTATCGCTTACCAGAGGCTCAAGGGTGAACACATCGTCAGAGAAAAGCATGGAGTCTCCTTGCGCCTTTGCCCGCTGGTCCTGGAAGGGGCAGGAGAGAAAGGAACGGCGTTCTTGGAGAGCGGGCTCCACCTTGCACTCCCTCAGACAATGATCCATCTCGTCCTCTTTCTGCCTCTGCAGCCTGCAGCCACGGGGAGAGACAAACCAAGCAGATAATTTAATGAGCAACATATTTGCAGAGACTCGTGTGAGCGCAGGGGCAGCAAAGCGCTCGGGGAGGAACAGCAGCAGCTCAGCAAGGGGCTGACCCCAAGCCGTGGGGTCCCACACGGATCAGATTATCACTTGCTGTTCGCGGGCACGGCACATAGTTTTACTCCATGCTTACAAGCTCAGCGGAGGTTTCTGAAAGCCAGCAGACCTCGAGAGCCTCCTGGCTCAAAGTCTCTGCCACAACGGATGGAGAATCCACCAACAACCCCAACTGGCTTTTCCTACCACAGAGCTGCTTGGGGGAGGCAGATCAAGATGAAGGAGCACCCACTGCAGGGCTTCACTGGCAAGGGGAGACGCAGCTGGGTTTCAGCTGCAGGCTACTGGCATCACTCTTTTCTTCCCCTTTGGACCTGCAGGGATAAGCAAGCTAAATGTGCTCTCTGTGCCCTATACCGCCTTCCACCAGAGGATCCCAGAGCACTGTAAAAGCAAACCAATGAATTCAGGCATTGCATCACTTTGGTGAAACCAATGGCTTTACATGCATGGAAATAGAGGCCCTGAGAGGGGAAGGGCGTTGCCTAGCATCACCCACTAAAGAAGTCTGGACCAGCATCTCTGAATCCAAACCCTTACATGTAGCCTTGAACCACCTTATCTTTTTCCTCTTTTTGGCCACCTCTGTAGGGCTTTGACGCAGTTAATCTCTCCCTTACTTGGTAGCTGTAGCAGAAATTATTCTAGTGTTTAAAGATCACAACCAAGAGATAAGGGAGCACAGCTACAGAGCAGTTGCTTCCTAGCTGGCATATCACTGTCCCCTCTGCACGCTCCAGTCCCTGGCCATGAAGAACCAGCAGGTGACAACTCTGGGGGGATGAGTGGAAGGCTCCACGTATAGCAGATCGAGGCAACGTAGTATAAACAGGATAGCAATCATCACTCAGCTAAATTCAAATACAGTTCAAAAGGAAATACGGTCATGGACGTTACTAGCTGTACACAGACAGAGCCTCAGGCAAAGGCTGGCACCAGCGCCAAAACCACTTGCTTTGGCTCGCTCCCCCTGGAGTGCAGTGGGAAATGTTTCTCCATGGCTGACCTACAGCGCTGCATGTGAGGAGGGCTTACAGCCACCGAGGAGCAACCCTCAACTCAACCTCCATCAACGACAATAATTCCACCATTACATCCCAGAAAGTCCTGCAGGAGGGAGACAGAGCAAACCCCTGGATAGACCTTCTAATGATCCAGGTCTTTTGGGGTCACAGCCCAGAGCAGGGTCCTGCACTGCCTCCTCTCATGGAAAAAGCCCTCTCTGCTCTGAGATCTCAAAAGCTTCTCTGACAGCAGGACAGTGGCCTTGGAGCTATGACCATCCCTGAGATTGCAAGTAGGAGGAAAAAACCATCCTGATCAGACTCTAGGACATAATCTGGCACGAGATCAAATGTAATTGGAAAAGAATCAGGTTGAAGTGAACTGTGGGGAAACCTGGTTGCCTCTGAGGGGAAAGAGGATCACTCAGGGTCCAATCTGAGACAGGCAGGCGAGAAGAGAGCGGTAAAGGAACGGTCCAGGCAAGTGCCCAGAGAAGGTAATGAGATTTTCTTTTAACACACTGAGCTTGCATGGAAGTCACACACTGTGTAATTAAAAATAGAGAACAGAGGAAAACTAGTTTTGGCCTTCAAGGCATTTTTGACCTAATTATGTTGATCTTTATTGGCTCAGAAGCCCTTAAAAAGTGCTCCAGTTTAAGGCAGTTTCCTGATCAGCTATGATCTAACTCCTATACACCTACATTCATGCAAGTCTGAAAAGTCCCACAAGGATTCCCTTAATCACCCAAACTTTTAAGTGTCGTTTCCAGTTCATCCCCCCGCGCTATAAGTGTTTCTCTGCTGCCTGAAAGGGGAATTTCAAAGCTTCACCACAGACACCCTTTGAAGAACCTGCCCCATCTCTCAGCACCATGAAGACACAGGCTGCTGCACCCCAAATGCGCTCTGTCCTACCTGTGCTGCCCTACCTTCCCTGCAGAACCCTTCACCTCCGAATTCTCCCCAGTCTCTGAGGAAGGGTAGAAATACCTCGTTGTGCTGGAAACCGGGACAGTGCAAGGCAATTCAACATCCTACAGCAGGATGGCCTCAACATGCTGGGCCAACGAAGCACTTTACCTGCACATTACTGGAGAAGGAGCCTGCCACCTTATCAAAGCTGGAGTGGAAGAAGCTGCAGTGAATATCATCAGTTATGCTACCTGTAGATATGTTAAGTGCTGCTACTCAGTGCAGTCCCAGGTAACGAGTGCTGACACTTTCCTCAGCCTCATGGACCCTCCATAGCCAGGGGCCTCTGGACCTCAGTGGTTTGGTGCTCCCACAAAGCAAATTTGCTCTCTGAGGAAATCCAGTCATTGCAATCAGCCTTTCCTCCCCAAAACACCATCCTCAGCTGGAGTATGGATGGAGCTGGAATGGGAGGCACTGAGCTCCATTACCCTAAAGCCCAGGGACACGTAACCTGATGCCGTAGATGGTTTACTTGTCCTAAACCATTCAATGCACCAACACCCCTTGAGGCCATACGTTAGTTTTACCCTTGGGCAGTGTATCTTACTGAAATGAATCTTTCAAACAAACCTCAGCTTCTGATAATCTTCCTCTGCCTGAGTAACAAAAGCCTTCCACTGGAAGTGGACTATGATTTCACTCCGATTGTGGATGACCACAGATCTGTGGTTTGACAGCGTGAGGTAAGTCTTCTCAACTGTCAGGGAGCTCCTGGCCAGCCCGATGTTGACATCTACAGCTGCTCCATAAAGGCTTGTGTGAATATCTTCACCCAGAAAAAAGCATAGGGGAGTCTTTGCTCATCTCACTTGCTGGTCGAAGTACGAGGAACAAAGCAAGCCACCAGTAACAGAAGAAATTGTTACAGCTTTTACCTGTATTAGCAGTTCCACAGATCAGCACATTTATCACATCCTGACAGATGCCCGTCTACAGAATGAGGATGTCCTGGGCATCACCGTCAGCACCTTATTTCTGGGTGTGTTTGTAGAGATTTATCCCCAAGGTCACAGTATTTACAGTGAGATTTTTCAGATGTGCTCAGGAGGCCTTTGGGTTGCCATCCCACTCAAGTCACAGGGAATTCTGCATCCAAGTCATTCGGGTGACTCTGAGGAGTCCCACCTCAGTCAGGGCTTGCCCAGTGTTGTGTCTCTCCTGATCCCTTGTTGCTGACAAGCAAAGATGCCTGGGGGCACGCGGGCAGGAAATGGAGGTTCGGAGGAACAACTGACAGCCCAAGGCAGGATGGGACACAGAAGAGAGCTTCACTGTGTTGCAGAAGCAGTGCCCTCACTTGCTGTGGGTTTTGAAGACATGTCAAAACGAGACTGGTGGGGCACGGCCCACCCCAACCTGCCCATTACAGTCCTGCAAGCCCATTTCCTCAGCTGGGACCCTGTTGCTTATGCCTGAGTCTGCAAGTCTACGCTGCGTCTTCCCAAGCCATTCAATGACCAGAGCGAGGGCATCTTTGCTTTCCACCTCAGACCCAGCTGAAGAGGAGAGTGTCCTGGGCTGTGCACATCAACTGACTAACGACTGGAGCCTTGCTGGAGTACCTGCCAGCACGTCACCCTCCCGAACAGACTCCCACCAAAGGCTCCCTCATTTCCAGAGCTTTCAAACCTTCCTTCTTCCCAGCCAAGTAACTCCTGGGAGTCAAATGAGCTCAAACTTCAGTACCAAGCCCACTCTTCCTCTTGCAGGCAAGTGTTCCCCAAACTTGCAAACAGCAAACATCAGACATGCTCTCTAGAAACGGCATTTCGGTGGAGTGGTGCTTAAAGCCTCAGAGCCAGCCCCAATGGACAAGTGCCATAGCCTGGAGAGCATCCCTCTGCAAAGGCAGAGCCTCCTCCTCACTGCACAGGTCACAGCAAGGCAGCCAGAGAACGGACCTGCCTTTAAACAGCTACCGTGCAACAACACAGGGAGAGAGCTGGATGTGCGCTGGGTGGACTCCTGAAATCCTAAGCCAGACACAACACGGCAGAATCACATTGATTCCAGGGAAAAAAAAAAAAAAAAAAAAGGAGCCCCCTCTTTTGGGGGGGCACTGGGGAATGAAGCAAGACTCACCCTTAAAACAGTAGATCTCTAGAGTCATTCACTCATCTCCACACACAGAGAATTCAGTCTTCATGCCTGTATAGCCTCAATTTCTCTGCTCTTAAGGGAGTCTGGAGTGGTAGGGATTTGTGGCCAGAGATGAGTTACGTTGCGAGGACAGCAGCAATGTTTACAATGACTGGGCAATCTGCTTTCTATAATGGACAACTTGGCATACAAAAATAACTGATGTTCAGAAGGGTTACAGAGGTGGGTATGCTTTATAAGCATTGCCTCTCCCTCCACTGAATCCTTGGCATATATTGGCAAACAAAGGAGCCAGGAGCCAAGAAATGGGAGACATGCACAGTGCTTCGAGCTCAGGTTTATGGAAACACGAGCCAGCACTCTACAACGATCAAGATGACAAACTACTGCAAAATAAACACCACGAAAACTATCATCGTCTCACTGTCTAAACCCATGGCCACATGCGTCTTGAAATACTGGGTATAGTTCTGATCTCAAAAAACAAGCTGAATCATTTGAAGCTAAATAGAGAAGGGCAGAAGGAACAATTAAAAGTATGAAGCAGCTTTTATAAGAAGATTGAATAGGACTCCTCATCCTAGAAATCATATGGGAGATAGATGGGAGAGACTTGTAAAAGCATGAATGGCCTGGGAAACATGAATAAGGAAAAACTGGTCACTATTTGTCATAAAACAGGAACCTGAGGGCCTGAAATAATGTTATTAGTCAGAAATTACACAAAAGTGGTAACACTTTTCCAGGGAGTATTCCTTCCTTTGGAACACACTGCCACAGGAGGCTGTAGAGGCTAACAGCTGTAAATCCAGAGAGCAACTGGACAAATTCTTTGAAGATAAAGCCATCAGAAGCTATTAAGCAGTGATGAGAATAAAGCCTCCAGCACAGAAAAATGCTAACTCTAGAGCCCACGAGGGAGAAAGCATATGCACTGCCTGTTTCTACACAATTTGCTAAACATCCCCTATTGCTGCTCTCCCGGGGAGGAGCTGGGGACTCAGCCACCCTTGCGGTCCTGGCTGCAGGCACCGAGGACTCTTCTGAAGGCTGGACGGTTTGCTGGAGCACCTTCTACCACAGAGAGCATTCGGCATCGTTCTGAATACATAAACCCACAAATCTCTGGGTCCAGGAGAGCGTGCACAGCTGCCAGCGAGTCAGGAGGAGCCACGGATCTGTCTGCCAGGCCAATGAGCTGACACAGAGAGCGGACCTGCCAGGGTCGGCTACGGGCGGCTGCAGGCTTCATGTCTTGGGTCTCAAATTAGATGTGACATTTCATTTAAGACTCTTGGCTCTTTAATATATAAGTTTTTTAAAAAAACCCTCTGTACTGTAACAGCGACATAGCACTAGGTATTTCACTTGACAGGGTAATGTCCATGGCGTGTGGTTTGGGATGCTTGGCTGCCATGAAAGCGCATTTACTGAATCTAGATGTATCTGCCCTATCGTTATTTACACAACATGATCTTATTACAGGCTGTCAACTCTCTCATTCTTACATGCTTTTGATACACTTCCTACAGGTGGCAGGACACAGCTTTTTCTCTGCAACCTGAACAAAGCAATGCCTGAACTTGAAATTAAAAGCTAGACTTTTTATAGAGCAGTAGAGCAGATGCTTTGGGTTGTGCACTCCTGAGCGATGCTCTTTGACACAGCAGAAACACCACTGTGTTTTATCCCAGCATCCATCTGCGTGACTACGGACACAGGTATCTGAGCACACCATGATAACTTTTCACTATCTTGAAGTGAGAAATATAGCATTGGGTCATCCTCTGTGGGGCTCCTGTTGTGCAGGGAAACAGACAAAGAGAGAATTTACAGAACAGCTAAAACATCTTTCTGAATTCTTCTAATACTGCATGATCATCCTGGTGCAAGGGGGAATAATTTTCAGAGCAGTACAAACTGTTCTTAAACAGAAAGACAGATTTTGTTTAGCCTGAAAGTATAGATCAATGAATGGATGAGCAAACCCTTGAACAAGATTTCAAAACAAATTTCAGGTTTTATGAAGAACGCTTTCCTAGTATTCAACAGCTGGTACTTTCCTTCATTGATTACTGCTCTAAACATTAGGAAGCTGGTAGCCAGATTGATTAGACTGAACAGAAACAAAACAGCACCCTGATGCATTTTGTCTTCACCAAGACATATTCTTCCTCTATCCCTGTGTCTCCCTCTCTGCTGAATTTGGATTTTAAATCTTTTTAGGAGTGAATGACAGTCAAATTTGGAATATTTAGGTAGCATGGAAAGCAAGTGTAATTTCATTTGCCCAGTTTGTCAGAAGACAGTGCCTTGCTCTCATCTCTTCTATGAATGCAGCTGGAGAGAGACAAGTCCTGCTGCTTTTTCACTGAAAATACAAGCAAGCAATGAAAGCAGAGCTCTTCACTCAAAAGGATGTTACTGTACCCCCATATCGACCTATGATAAGTAATTCTTTTGCTCCTGCTACTATCATACCCAGCTGCCTCCACTGCCAGCATATCCTTGTTTTTCAAACAGCATGCAGAGGTCTCTGTTACCACTTCACCGCCAAAGAAGCGAGTCACTTCACCAGGCTAAGCGACCTCTGGAAAGCTGGAGAAGTCACCTACAGCCTGATCCAGCCCCCCCACCATGTGGTTTTTGCTGCGTCTCCCACAGAGCTACCACTAGATCAGAGTCAGGAGCACTGCTCTGAGTTGTTTCGCTGTTGGGAAGCTAATGGCTTCACCTACAAGATGCGCTGAGTCTCCGCCGGCCTGAGAAAGGCCGTCTGTCCGTCCCCACGCTTGTATTTCCAGCCCTAGAGCAAAATGCAGAGCAGCGACAGTCATTTGTAAGTGCTTCTCCGAGGTGGTGTTCAGGAGCTGCCTTCAGACATCATTAAACCATCACGTTATTTACTCCAGACCTCGTTTATAAACCTCACCACTAAATAACTGCTGCTGCTAACACAGGTGTTTCTAAAGAACCATTCCCAGGCTACAACAAAGCTCAGAGCATCCTCGTTATTACTGTGGCCACAGTTATTGCTGTAACAGTCAGAGTCCCCAGTGTGGCCCCGGCCTCGGCAAAACACCCACTGAGCCCACGCAGCACAGTGCAAGAAGAGGGTCTCTACCCCAGAGGCCCTGCAAGGAGCCGTAAGACAACAGATGGGGATGAAAAGGGAGGCAGAAAGCAGTGACCAGCCAGCAGTGCTCTACAGGACAGGCTGCAGGCTCTTCAGACAGCTCTCCTGCACGTTAAGTTATCTCCTCTGCAGTCAGGCTCTTGCTGTGCCTCCTTCTGTGACCGAGCACCCACAGCATTCCCCATCACCCCCTCTGCACTGTGCTTAGGAAGAACTGTTTGCCTCCTTCCAGGATGAAATACTCTGGCACAGGAATATCTGGGAGCCAGCACGGAGGCTTCGTCCTGCCCAGCATGAAGGAGCTTCGCAGAATGTATTGAAAAGGACGATGAAACCGTCGGATGATGAAAGACCACTGCCGCATACCCAGGATGCCGCGGGCTATTTTTAACCATTATTGCTACTACAGTAACGATACGATGGGGTACCTGACTGGCTGAAACGTTGCTTTTGGCCATGGGGAAAATAGTGCAGGAACTTTCATTCTGATTGCCTGGCAAAGACATGCCCAATAGACCACGTAATAAATCAGTCACCCTTCAAGCTGCTCTTCTGCTTCTCAGCAGATGCTGATCGATCCACAAGGAAAGGAGGCTAATGAATGGTCAGTTCTGCCCTGAAACACATCCACCGGTAATGACACTTCAGAACATGTCAGTGATTTCCACTGATGATAGAGTAGACAAGCTGCGGTCAAGGATGACCTGCAAAGAGGTGAAAACCACATTCTTCCAGAAATCTTTCATGTGCTAAAAATGGGGTATGCAGCGTCACACAGAAGTCTGTTTCTGTGCATGCCTGAGGATGAACAAAACAGCCAGAAGGAGATTTTTAACTTCCAAGTGACCCTCCTAGTACATATATCCCAGTCTGTGCTCACACAGTCAACTCCATGGGTTGCTGGAGCAGGCTTTTTGTTCGGAGAGGTGTTATGGAGTTGTGGAGCTACAAAGCTGTGCAAAGAAACCTCAAGCAAATGAAGCACAAATTTAACTCCCCTTCATCTACCCTCAAAGTGACAGATCATCTCTCTTGAAACACAAGGCCCTGGAGAGGGGCCATACTCTGCAAGGAGCAGAACGACCTTATCAAAAACAGTATAAGAAAAATTCATTATTACAAGCAGTTCTAGAAGAGGGGAACAAAGACAGGAAACAGTTGTTACCTGTTAGCTGTTTTGACAGAAACGAACACTTTGGAGACCAACTAGACTCACCCATCAATCTAAGTGATTTGAACTATAAAAGCATATAACCAA
Organism: Strix uralensis; assembly: GCF_047716275.1. NCBI lineage: Eukaryota > Metazoa > Chordata > Aves > Strigiformes > Strigidae > Strix > Strix uralensis. Next base: position 48,569,310 of record NC_134012.1, read on the forward strand.
TCAGTTGTATAAAGTATTAGTTACCAATCCTCGGTCTGTTGCAGTGCTGCTACTATTAAGATGCAAAGACAACATATAATTGCACAAACTCCTATTTGCACTTCTTTTGCCTACAATATACGACTTCCTCCACTCACTTTGAAGCAGATGTACAAGAACATACAAGTTTGACAGAAACCATCCACACTGCTGGGAATTCTCACAAGCGAAGGAAAAAAAGCACAACGTGCACTCACCACCTATGACAGGCAGAAAGAAAAATCCCTTTGCAAAGGTTTTAAATGCCTGATAGACCAAGGAAAATCTAGAGAAGCCTCTTGTACAGCATTCTGGCTTACACTTTAGGATAACACGGGAAACAAGATCTTCTTTAAAAACTGTAATAATGTAAGAATACTGTAAGTTTCTAACCATCTGCCAGCACTAAACACAAATAAACAAGAATTACATCGGTTAGTGCACTACAGTGAAGCTTTGGATTCAAAAGGGGCTGCTGCTTAGGAAGTGGAAGATTTCCCCACCTCTTAGCACTTGTAAGCAGCTACTATAAATCTGCCTGGTGTGGAAGGAATGGAGAAGTGCATGAAGATGAACAACTGCAGGCTGGAGTGGCAGTGGCACACAGCGGTGGCCGCCAGAAGCTCATGGTCTGTTGCCATGAATTTAGCTCAACAGTAACTTAATGCTGCTCACGGCAACGTCAGAGTCCCTGTAAACACTGGCACAAGACTAAGATTAAAACCAGAAAATGGTTTCGGTATTCCCACCCTGGTATCCTGCACAATACAGGGACGACTCAAGTATGCAACGAGGTAGGGAGTTTGCTCAGACAAGTACTGAGCCTCCTCCATTCTGGCTGAAGTCAGTGCAAATTGAGAACACTCAGCAACTTCTTTGAGTGATCTCAGGAATGGAAAATGCAGCACAACAAGGGCTAAACCTCAGTTAAACCCTGCTGCCTGTCCACATGCCTCAGTGGATTTACAAAGGAGAAAAAAGAGAAAGGAAAAGGCTTGATCTAGAGACTACATCAATAGGATTTTCATTTCATTTTCAAACAAGTTCCTGGAAGCCACTGATTGCAATGCCAGCCTTGCAAGACAGATGACAAGACCCTTGGTTGAAAGGGGGTTCTTAAAGGAAAGAGAACAGAGCTCTACAAAGGTGGTTGTTTTCTCCAAAGCCTACACAAAACCACAGATGACTATCACAGCAAGGCAGTGCTTTTCTCGGATGCTTTATCCTTGTGGGTAGCTGAGATGTTCAGACGTGCTGGCACGTCCATGCTACAGTTACTTATTCAACCTCAAACAGCAGTAAACAACCAGGGCTGGGATTTCATGAGTTTCCTGCATGTGTTCAGTGACCACTAACACAGCGCCAAGCCCTTGCATGGGTGGCCTCATTTACCAAAGTAAGCCGGTTCAGCCAAACCCAGCACCAATTTTACCCGAAGAGAGGGATTCAGCATCCCGACACGTTTACATTCCCAGCTGGAGTATGAGCTGGGATTTTTCACACCCAGACCCATGTACATGGGGGAAATGGAGGAGTTTGGACATATAAAGCAGTGAAGGTCAAATTTTCATTGTAAATCATTATGCTCTTAGCAGCAAAGACATTTTCTTCACACTCACCTGTAAAGTTTGTAGTAACACAACTACCACCACATAGACAGTCTATCTAGGGGACAACACCTGTACTCCTAACCAGGACAGTCTAAAGGACACACAATTCTAATCAACCAAATAGCAGGCAAAGGCAAGAGCTCCATGTTTGCTTAAGCAATGCTAGGGACAGATTTGACTCAAGTTCAGCAAAAACTAAACCCACGTACCATGCACCTGATCCTGCGTCAGTCACACTAACAACAGTGTGACTCACTGAGAACTACTGCCACTTGTGAGCAAGTCAATACAGACACACAGTAAAGCAAGGAAAATGCCTCCCAACACCCTACACTGATATTTTGCTCTTAGTGCCTCTGTTTCCTAAGAAACAGTCTGTTGGTGGCTCTGAAAGAGCAACCCAGCTGCTTTTGTATGTGAGTCACAGGGAGTCTGATTTAGCACAGGACAAATCAGCCAGGGCTCGCCCCGCCAGGTTGGGTAACATTGTCTGCTGCTCTGCACTACACCTGCAACAAGCAGCTTTTAAGACTGATTAAATGTTTCGGTTTCACTTCAGCAATTAATCTCAGCAGCCTTTTACTTATTTGTATGCTTCAAAGCTTGAGAGATAATCCCTTAATTATTCCTTGCTCTCCTTCTCAGTCTGTGGTTTATTGAAAAATAACTGCAGTGCTGTACTGACAGGCAGGAATGAATCCTGGCTTCATCTCCCAGGTGGCTGCACCATGTTCCGGGGAGGTTGCCTATTCCAGAGCCAGCAGATAGTTTGGTCCCTGTGGCCTATCCATGAAAATCACTTTTTCAAAGATTAACCATGGAGGAATCAGGTGTTTCAGTAAGAACAAGACTCAGGTTTTCAAAGCAAGCTGTGAAGATCCTGGCCCTGGATTCTTCACTTGGACCTTTCATTTCACATGGTATAAACCCCACAGCCCTAACCTCTAGGGTAGTTAGCCCTGATCTAACTCAGAAGAAGATCTATCCCTCTGAAGTTTATCCTATAGGTTCCCTATATGCATACAAATGAGGCACCTTTTGTCCTTCTCTATCTGAAATTTCAGTAGTTCTGTCAAGACAGTGTTACCCAAACCAATGAGCTTCTCTGAGTGAGCATAAACCATTCTCTGTGAATGTGTCATTGACTGAAAAATATTAAACAAAGCTGTGATAACTCAGAAGCCTACAAAGAGCATTTGGAAGATACAGGAGCATTTCTAGAACTTCTACAAACTCAAGACAATAAAATGCTCGTTGCTGGGCTAAAGCATCACAGCAGCACCTAGGTGAGGACATCACACTTCCCAGGACCAAAGTTCAGGAATAGGGACAAAACAAACCTCTCTTTCAGGCAAGAGAAAAGGCACACCAAATGCATTCAGGCAACTGAGGAAGTGTCTCGACCGGCATCACAAGATACCTCTGCTGAACCAAGGCAGACAAAGGCATTTTAACACCACACCTTTTCTTGAGTTTTTCCCGCTTACTCTTAAAGTGACTTACAAAGCTGACAGCATTTCTGTGGCCTGAGCTTGGCTTCTCGTACCCTAGTATAAATTTTATACCTATCTTGGGAGGCAGCGAGCACTCCCTGCCAAACCCCAAGAGCCCTCAAGTCCTGGCTGCTTCAGTCCTGATGCTGTGAAGTGTGGGATGTAGGTGGGTAGAGGGCAACATAAAAAAAGGGTCTGTGGCAAGACAACGGAGAAGCAGTACAGGGGACAGAGGTGTGTAAGAGACGGGGGCATTTAGAGAGAGTCCGACAGAGACATGCATTCCCCACGTTACACTTCAAACAGAGCATTGTCTAGGAATAAAACTTCACACCTGCATGTGCACACTGCAGTGGAGAATCAAGGTTCCTCCTTCCTCCACTCAGCAACTCCCAGAAAAACAGCCTACCAAAAATCTCATTCCTGCTTGAGGGGATCCACTTTAACAACCCCCTAAACACCAACTATTTCTCACTTTTTCCCTGAGGTAAAGGACAGGGGAGGCACACCCAGAGAGGGAATTAAGGTGGCTGCAGCAATGGAAAATGATGATAGATGACTGTCATGGGGGCGTGCTGACACCAGGGATGGACCAGCACACAGCCACACAGGACACACAGAACAGACTCAGCCTTTGTCCCTTATCTGCTCCCTTCTAAGCACTGACACGTGCAGAGGTTTTGAAAGAAAAGCTTTCAGAAGTAGTTTGCAAAGCAAATTTAACATTATTCTGCTTAGAAAGGGCTCTGTTCTGAAGGATGCAGAGAGCGTGCACCACGCAGTGCCCAGCACTTACCTGTGTCATAGTGAACTACCAGGGAACTGGAATGATCCCCAGTCTTCAGCGGGTGAAACTCCACTGTTACTTGCATGGCATCGCCAATCCCAAGAGTTCCAATGGACGGCTTGACAGAGAAGGGGCTGCAACGCAGAGAAAGAGACACATCAGGGCTACTGTGGGCGATTCGGGGACTACACTCCTTTTGCAGTCTACTCCACTTCAGCTCACTTGTGCAAGCAAAAAGCAAACAAGCCACAGTCAGTAAAAAAACCCAGAACATAGAGGATCAGAAATGGCTCTACTGACTCTCACTTCTGAAGAGATCCAGCTCTACGAACATCCTGTGGTGTCAAACGACCTCATCTCCCCCATACTCTGCATCCCCTTCTCTGCAGGGAGGCTCAGGAGTCCGACCGCTAGCAATACAGACAGAGGATGGGTTTTGAGGAGCACAGAGATGGTGAGAGCTATCTGCCTGCACAACTTGACACTGACTTCCTCAGGAATCTGTCTTTTTCTGCCACCTATAAACTCCACCTCAAGAGATGCAAATGTCAGGGCATTACTTGTCCCAGTGAGACTGCAGCCTAGGAATCAGACAGGGAGAATAAGTGTCCTTCTGGAAGACCAGAGAATAATTATGGTTTAATTTGCAGAATTCACTTTTTTACCTTGAAAACATCCTAGTTTAGCCTAAGAAAGGGCATGTTTTATCGGCATTACAACGAAAGCTGCTCTAAGAAAAGGAACAATCAGAAAAAGCTGAATAAGTGCAAACGCAGATTAGAGCAATACAATGACACGGAAACAAGACACGGAAGGGGGATCCCATTTACATCCTGAACCATTAAACCCCTGGCTACATGAAGTGCCATTACCAGGAGCACATCAAGGCGAGCTTAACAGGAGGTTTTCTGTGTATTCACAAGCACTGCAATCTGGGACTCTGGGTTGTAATCCAAGCTCAATAACTGTTTGCTTGGCCCACCAGGCAAATTCTGTGCAATGCATTGAAAATAATTATGAATATGTGTTGGGGTACTTTGAATTTAATATGAGCAATTGTTATTTGTCACCAGGTAAATGGCTCTTGGCTGACAGACACAAAACTCAGTGCTTTAATGCAAAGGGACAAGTCAAGTGAAACATGCTTCTGCAGCTGGGGTTCATGGCTCTTCTACAGCCCCACTTAGAAAACAAAAGTTATTTGGTTTAGTGCTTTGCTGGTGGTCAATTTGTCACCTTAAAAACATGTTCTGGAGAGTTTTACCATGACTAGAGAATGCAACACACACAAAAATATTGAGAACAACTGGAGCCATGCGCAAGCTGAACTTCGCTCATGTAAGTAGTGACAGCTGATGAAATTTCCCTCCCTTTCTGGCTAACTGGACCAAGGAACAGATGGATTTGCCCACTTATTTTCTGGGACTTGAAAGACCAGCGCCCTCAAACACAGCTCTACTCTAAAATTTTTTGCATCCTGACATTGAGTAAAATCACAGATCATATTCCCTCCTGCTTCTTCTGTTCCACATCATCTATGCAAAGATTAACAGTCTCTTCCCCTCAACTTTTACACACAGCCTGCAAGCAAGGCAGTAACTTCACTCCTTCACTCCCCCCAAAACAGCTGCAGCGTTGTACATGTCCGAGGTACTGGGCCCTTTACAGTTTCAGGAAAGGACAAGGTTGTCGGTTCCTTTTGTGTTTGCAAGAAACCCCAGAGCACAGCCCTGTCCTATGGACACAAGGCCATGCTGCAGCAAGAGCTGGGATTAAAGGCCTTCAGGGCCCGGGAGCTTGGCAAAAGCTGTGCTGAGGAAGAAACTGATGTGAGCACTTCGATACGGCCCTCAGGCACCCAAATCCCTTTGTGCATGTGTCCAACAGCTTCCCTTGGTAAAATAAAACTGAACAGAGCTCTGATGAGACTGTGCTGACAGGGACGGGAAATTAAGAATAAACAGCAAAGTGCTTAAAGGACATGAAGAACAAAAAGGCAAGTTCCATGTAGAGGCACAGCTCCGTGCCTGTACAGATCCTGTGGCTGTCACTGTGCCCCGTGCCAGAGCTCTTGTTTCAAGGGACCCCACGTCAC